>NC_088373.1:21900963-22008463 GCF_034508935.2 Berghia stephanieae | reverse complement strand
CACATGTAAGAATAACAACGATTCTCTGTCCAGAACCCATGGGCCTTTTTCTTCTTGAATAATCAGACGTGCAATGTTTTTTCGGATGTATATTTACGCTCACCCATACATCTTTGGATGATATCCATATCAAAGTTAACTACGATCCTTTTCCTGCCACGTCGTTCTACACTAGTGATGTCTCTGTCGTATTTCTCATGGTTGATTGTGAAATTTCAAAATCATTGCCATCCTCTTTAATGACTTATCGATAGATACAAGAAGACTTCTGTTCGAAGCTTTACGAGAGTGGAACTGATAGAGATTGCGTATCGTATCGTGTTGTTTAAGAGCCTAATATATTTTAAAACCTTTAAAGGCCCCGTGAAACTTTCATGCATAGACCAAAATTTGCCAAAGTTATATAAACAATGTTTGTTATTTTGACAATATTGAGTATACAATCACTATTTCAAATGGTTTAAAGCGAGAGATTTCATATCATTCTTTGGTAATTGCGACATGATGTAGATAATATGCCATAAATAGTAAATTCAAAATTTAATACAAACTACATAAGTGGTATGATTATAACACTTAAAGCGAATTATTATTATTTGGAAAGAAGTATGACGTGAACTTATAATCACGACGTCAGCACACGATTTTTTGGAAATACGATGAATTCATTCATACTCTGTGATGTGTCACTTGCTTATATTTTTTAAAGAGTAAAATCTCTAATTTTATGACCGCTGTTTTAAAGTAGTTTTTAATTGGTCTTAAAGCAGAAAACTTTTTAATATGGCATCAATACGGTCCAAAATCTATATTCAGTTAAGACAAATTGATTCAGAGGTTGACACAAATTTTTACAATTTTTGATAGAGGGACAGCTGAGAAAACCCAGAAAAACACGCGCCATTAATAAAAAATCTGACTATAATAATCTCCGTTTATTTTGGGAACTTAATGTTACAAAGGGCGTTGAATTACTTGTCATTAATTGACCAAGATAATGGAAGATCTTTGACCTCAATTATCGATTACGTATCAAAATCATGCCAATCTTTGACCTCATACATATCGATCATGTCTCCAAAGAAAAACGCCATTCTTTTACCTTGTGCATCGTTTATGTATCTTAATCACGCGAATCTTTAACCTCATGTATCGATTTTATATAAAAATCACGCCAATATTTTACTTCATGCATCGATCATGTATCAAAATCAAGCCAATCATTTAACTAAGTTATCGATTATGAATCAAAATAACGCCAATCCTTTACATTATGCATCGATTTTGTTCCAAAATCACGCTAATCTTTTTACTTATGTATCGATTATGAATCAAATTAAATCCAAATGTTTAATTTATATATCGATTATGTATCATAATCACGATAATCTTTTACCGTATGTATCGATTATGTATCAAAATAACGCCAATCGTTAACCGTAAGTATCGATCATGTATCAAGATCACGAAAGTCTTTTACCTTATATATCGATTATATATCAAAATCACGACAATCTTATCAAAGTTTCAACCCTAGATTTCGAAGGAATTTCAAACTTAAGAAGTTACACAAGTCTGAAAGTTAGACTGTCAGTCACAAGACTGTTGCTGACGGGAAGTATAGGCGGCTATGTGGTCTTGTGGTATGACAATCGCTTTCCGATCGTTAGGGCATTCGTTTGAGCCTCGCTCGGGGCATAATTCAGTACTTGGAAAAGGTCCTTTACTCAAATTCTCTCACCGTACTCAAGTGTAAAATGAGTACCTGATCGTTAACAGTGTTGTCTCTTTTGTTAAAAATTGTAATATCGTCTACAAGACGTCATATCATGTTTTATATGTTACGTTTTTGCTGTTGCTCAGGGACCCCTTGAAAAGCTCTTTGAGCACTTTTAGTGGAAATTAATCTGTATAAAAGCGTATTTTATTTTTTTAAGGCATAAACTAACTTAAAATAATGGAGAAGGCACTTATGTTAATAACAAAAATGAAGTGAGTAGGACAATTTCATAACTCATTAGAAATAAAAATTTGGCGAAGATGGAGGCTCGAACCTCAAAAAGTCGGGAGAGGGGTTCAAGAAAGACAGGGCGCTTGATACCGCTTTTCAAAATGAATGGTGGAGAGCGTCGACTGTAGAGCTACCCTCAGCGGCCAGGTGGACTTGTAACAGTTGGGTAGTCGGTTCGAGTCCCCATCGTCGCGAAGTTTATATTCTCTATTGTCTTCTAACACGTTTGTACTCATTTCATATATTGTCCTCTATAAGGACTCAACCCAATAGCGGTTAGTCAACTTTGAGAGGGATCATTTATTACAGACCATAATTACATTGTAGATACAGATATAGACTTTGTCGGTAGACTGACAGTAGAATATAACTCAGATGAGAAAAGTAGTAAATAAAGAGTGCATCCTTTTATTGAGCAAGCCACTCTGATATTTCATTAGTTTAATTAATATTTTTAAGGATGGACTTAGCGTATGAATATTATTCTACCCCTCCCAATAGAAAACCCATCATTTCTTAGTAAAAATGTAATCGTTGAATAATACTTTAAACACGTTGAATAAACAATTATTTATTCAAGGATTCTAGAATATTTTCACTCATTTTATTTTAATTACAGATTGAAAAGACTGCTGATTGGCAATCTTAAAAAATCATTTACTGCGTATAAATACATGTCTAACATTGTTTTGGGTCAATTGAAGAAAATGGAATCGCTGATTGATAAAAAAACATCACTCATTTGGCGAGAGAATGTAGCTTTATTATTACCTCCTGCTCCCTCCCCTTCACAAAAACACCAAAATAGTAATAAACATATCGATCATAAGAACACACCAAGCTTTTAACATCATGATTCTCAAATTGATTTGGGGAAACATGGCTTCATTTCAATGTAGGAATGGAAGTTGAAATGGATCATTTGCGACTGACCGGAAGGACAATACAATCTGTCTATCAGAACTGAAGCACATTTACAAGAAATATTTCAAGGTTAAACGTTTAATCACTGTATAGTATATTTATTCTGATTTTCATCGTTGCTCCATAAGGATGGGCGTTAACTGATATCACTCCAGAAGATTTTAAGAAGTACTTGGTAATTTAGACGCTTAATCGATATTTGTCGATACTGAGAAACGTGTAGATAAAAGCGGTGTGTCTTTTTTACGAAACCCGCCGAAACCCGTCGAAACCCTGCGAAACCCGCCGAAACCCGACGAAACCCGACGAAACCCGACGAATCCCGACAAAGTTATGGGAAGTAGGTGGCACTGGGGAGTGAACCCAGAACTCAGGGAAGTGTACACCATTGGGGAGTGAACCTGGGACTGGGTTTCGGCGGGTTTCGTAAAAAAGAACCAGTGCTTTTTTACGAAACCCGCCGAAACCCGCGAAACCCGACAATATCAGCAAAGTTATGGGAAGTAGACAACTGTGGGGAGTGAACCCGAGACTCAGGGAAGTGTACACCAGTCGGGAGTGAACCTGAGACTAAGGTTATCTGCCGGTTTCGGCGGGTTTCGTAAAAAAGAATTAGTGCTTTATTACGAAACCCGCCGAAACCCGCCGAAACCCGACAATATCCGGCAAAGTTATGGGAGTTTAGCAACAGTGGGGGTTGATCCTGGGAATCAGGGCGGTGTACACCAGTGGGTAGTGAACCAGGGACTGTGTAAAAAGGATATCAGTGGGAAATAAACATGGGACTAAAGGGAGATGGATACCATTGAAAGTTGAAGCCGGATATGGGAGTTGAGTACCTGAGGAGAATGAACCTGAGACTATAGGAGATGGGCGCCAGTGTGGAGTGAACCTGAGACTCAGGGAAGCACACCAATTTGGAGTTAACCTGGGACTGTGGGAGATGGATAACTGTGGGTATCCGAGCCGAACTATAGGAGTTGGTACCAGAAGAGAATGAACCTGACACTATAGAAGGTGGGCGCCAGTGGGGAGTGAACCTGGGACTCAGGGAATTGCACACCAGTGGGGATTTAACCTGGGACTGTGTAAAAAGGTTATCAGTGGGAAATAAACCTGGGACTAAAGGCAGATGGATACCATTGAAAGTTGAAGCCGGATATGGGAGTTGAGTACCAGAGGAGAATGAACCAGACACTATAGGAGATGGGCGCCAGTTGGAGTGAACCTGGGACTCAGGAAGTGCACACCAATGTTGGAGATATAAACCTGGGACTAACGGAGATGGATACACTGGAGGTATCCGAGCCGGATATGAGGTTGGGTACCAGAAGAAAATGAACCTTACACTATAGGGTGGGCGCCAGTGGGGAGTGAACTGGGACTCAGGGAATTGCACACCAGTGGGGAGTTAACCTGGGAATATGTAAAAAGGATTATCAGTGGGAAATAAACCTGGGACTAAAGGGAGATGGATACCATTGAAAGTTGAAGCCGGATATGGGAGCTTGGTATCAGAGAAGAATGAACCTGACACTATAGGAGGTGGGCGCCAGTGGGGAGTGAACCTGGGACTATGTAAACAGGATTAGTGGGAAAAAAACCTGGAACTAAAAGGAGATGGATACCATTGAAAATTGAAGCCGGATATGAGTGTTTGGTACCAGAAGAAAATGAACCTTACACTATAGGGGGTGGGCGCCAGTGGGGAGTGAACCTGGGATTATGTAAAAAGGATATCAGAAGGAAATAAATCTGGGACAAAAGGGAGATGGATACCATTGGGAGTTGAAGTCGGATTTATTTCCCACTGATATCCTTTTTTAGATCTTCACAGGTTAACTCCCCACTGGTGTGCAATTCCCTGATTCCCAGGTTCACTACCCACTGGCACCCACCTACTATAGTGTAAGGTTCATTCTTCTCTGGTACCAAACTCTCATATTTGGCTTCAACTTTCAATGGTATCCATCTGCCTTTAGTCCCAGGTTTATTTCCCACTGATATCCTTTTTACACAGTCCCAGGTTAACTCCCACTGGTGTGCAATTCCCTGAGTCCCAGGTTCACTCCCCACTGGCGCCCACCTTCTATAGTGTCAGGTTTATTCTCCTCTGGTACCAAACTTTCATATCCAGCTTCAACTTTCAATGGTATCCATCTCCCTTTAGTCCCAGGTTTGTTTCCCACTGATATCCTGTTTACATAGTCCCAGGTTCACTCCCCACTGGCGCTCACCCCCTATAGTGTCAGGTTCATTCTCCTCTGTTACCAAACTCTCATATCCAGCTTCAACTTTCAATGGTATCCATCTCCCTTTAGTCCCAGGTTTATTTCCTTCCCACTGATAACCTTTTTACACAGTCCCAGGTTAACTCCCCACTGGTGTGCAATTCCCTGAGTCCCAGGTTCACTCCCCACTGGCGCCCACTTTCTATAGTGTCAGGTTCATTCTCCTCAGGTACCAAACTTTCATATCCAGCTTCAACTTTCAATGGTATCCATCTCCCTTTAGTCCCAGTTTGTTTCCCACTTGATATCCTGTTTACATAGTCCCAGGTTCACTCCCCATGGCGCTCACCCCCTATAGTGTTCAGGTTCATTCTCCTCTGGTACCAAACTCTCATATCCAGCTTCAACTTTCAATGGTATCCATCTCCCTTTAGTCCCAGGTTTATTTCCCACTGATATCCTGTTTACATAGTCCCAGGTTCACTCCCCACTGGCGCCACCTCCTATAGTGTCAGATTTCTTTCTCCTCTGGTACCCAACTCCTATAGTTCGGCTCGGATACCCCAGTTATCCATCTCCACAGTCCCAGGTTAATCCCAATTGTTGTGCACTTCACTGAGTCCCAGGTTCACTCCCCACTGGCGCCCACCTCTATAGTGTCAGGTTCATTCTCCTCTGGTACCCAACTCCTATAGTTCGGCTCGGATACCCACAGTTATCCATCTCCCACAGTCCCAGATTAACTCCAAATTGGTGTGCACTTCCCTGAGTCTCAGGTTCACTCCACACTGGCGCCCATCTCCTATAGTGTCAGGTTCATTCTCCTCTGGTACTCAACTCCCATATCCGGCTTCAACTTTCAATGGTATCCATCTCCCTTTAGTCCCAGGTTTATTTCCCACTGATAACCTTTTTACACAGTCCCAGGTTAACTCCCAACTGGTGTGCAATTCCCTGAGTCGCAGGTTCACTCCCCACTGGCGCCCACCTTCTATAGTGTGAGGTTCATTCTCCTCTGGTACCCAACTCCTATAGTTCGGCTCGGATACCCACAGTTATCCATCTCCCACAGTCCCAGATTAACTCCAAATTGGTGTGCACTTCCCTGAGTCTCAGGTTCACTCCACACTGGCGCCCATCTCCTATAGTGTCAGGTTCATTCTCCTCTGGTACTCAACTCCCATATCCGGCTTCAACTTTCAATGGTATCCATCTCCCTTTAGTCCCAGGTTTATTTCCACTGATAACCTTTTTACACAGTCCCAGGTTAACTCCCAACTGGTGTGCATTCCCTGAGTCGCAGGTTCACTCCCCACTGGCGCCCACCTTCTATAGTGTCAGGTTCATTCTCCTCTGGTAACCAACTACTATAGTTCGGCTCGGATACCAACAGTTATCCATCTCCCACAGTCCCAGGTTAACTCCAAATTGGTGTGCACTTCCCTGAGTCTCAGGTTCACTCGACACTGGCGCCCATCTCCTATAGTCTCAGGTTCATTCTCCTCTGGTACTCAACTCCCATATTCGGCTTCAACTTTCAATGGTATCCATCTCCCTTTAGTCCCATGTTTATTTCCCTCTGATATCCTTTTTACACAGTCCCAGGTTCACTCCCCACTGGTGTACACCGCCCTGATTCCCAGGATCAACCCCCACTGTTGCTAAACTCCCATAACTTTGCCGGATATTGTCGGGTTTCGGCGGGTTTCGGCGGGTTTCGTAATAAAGCACTAATTCTTTTTTACGAAACCCCCGAAACCGGCAGATAACCTTAGTCTCAGGTTCACTCCCGACTGGTGTACACTTCCCTGAGTCTCGGGTTCACTCCCCACAGTTGTCTACTTCCATAACTTTGCTGGATATTGTCAGGTTTCGGCGGGTTTCGGCGGGTTTCGTAAAAAAGCACTGGTTCTTTTTTACGAAACCCGCCGAAACCAGTCCCAGGTTCACTCCCCAATGGTGTACACTTCCCTGAAGTTCTGGGTTCACTCCCCAGTGCCACCTACTTCCCATAACTTTGTCGGGATTCGTCGGGTTTCGTCGGGTTTCGGCGGGTTTCGGCGGGTTTCGGCAGGGTTTCGGCGGGTTTCGTAAAAAAGACACACCCCAGAGAAAAGTCTACGTTCCGTCTTTTTTTGTTTCGGATCCTAAAATTTAAAATTCTAAAATCAACCTATACAAACCCTTGACGTCTAAAATGTGAAATAGTATCAAGAACAAAAAACAAGCGGATTTTAACGACTTCCAATGACCTTAATTACGTGTTCTATCTATTATATCAACATGAGGGGCTAGTCACAGTCGAACACAAGATAACTTTCAATACACGCAGCACATTACGTGTTCTATCTACAATAGCTATCTATTATATTAACAAGGGGGGGGGGGGGGGGGGTGTGTAGAGACTGTATTAGAAATTGTCTCATAAATCACCAATACGTATGTTAAGTTCATACTACGACAAAACAAATTTTCATATCCATTACTATAGCTGCATGTCACATACGATTAGAGAATCATTTATTTTCTGATCTCATGCTTGGTCCCAGTTCGTGAACAACCAGTGTGTCATAGAAGCAAAACGGGCCGGAATGGAAAAGGAATACACACGTTTACAGGCTAATTTTCAACCTGATAGAAATGGAGTTGGATCTCTCTCAAACAATCTTTTGGACACCTTAACCATTGAACTATCAAGGTCTGGTAAATCGCGTATTTTAAAAAAATGGCCCAGAAGACTCAAGAGATTTAACTGACTGTCATCTTGGCAAAAACGATCTGTCGAACCTGGGACGTCGCGAGCCAAACAAAACACAAATTATCCTACTTAATTCACTTAGTAAATGACAAAATACACAAGTTGTCTCCGACTGATGAAAATACGACATATTACGGTTTAGAAAGGTACTTCCTCGAACTGATGCTGTGTGACTAGGGAATTTACTCACAAAATTCCGCCAGTCGGATTTCACAAACCAAATAAACAAAACAATGTTTAATCTTAAGCGTTTATAGTTTGATTAAATAAAAAAAATAACAAAGAGCTGAGTGATGTCAATTTCGTTTTATCTATAGACAAGTCATATGAAATGAATAAGTAGTACTCACTATAAGGTTGAATAGCTGCATCTTTATGGACTGTAGCGAACAACTAAATTCAAAGCTATAATCGCCGTTTTTATAATGGTAAATTCCCGCGTTCATCCGTCTACGTAAGCCTACACTGGCCCACATATTACGTTGATTGACATAAAGAAACCACGCCCCTAGGACAGTCGTCATAATGTAAATAATAGTAGTGATTGCTTAACCTAGCAAGCTACAGAGATTTTACTATTGATGGTATGTGTCTCAGTGAGAGAGAGAGAGAGAGAGAGAGAGAGAGAGAGAGAGAGAGAGAGAGAGAGAGAGAGAGAGAGAGAGAGAGAGAGAGAGATTTTCTTTGTTAGCTGAGTTAATGTATGGCAAATGTTCAGAAATAAATATTTGAAATGAATTAAATTGTATTTACTGTGAACGCGCACGAGTGTGCTTTGAAGAAAGAATGATAGGTATAGACACACACACACACACACACACACACACACACGCATATATATTGTGACGGGCTATTATAGGCAAGTTCTAGAATGTGAACATGCAAATTAATCAAGTGAGCGCAATATATTGATTTGTGTGCGTGTTCGCGTGTGTGTGTGTGTGTGTGTGTGTGTGTGAGTTTTTTTGCGTGTTAGAGAGAGAAAGTGCTCAAAGTGAATATAGTGATGAGTACAGAATGATGAAAGTGAAAAAATATAAGAGTCCCAGGTTTATTTCCAACTGATATCCTGTTTACATAGTCCCAGGTTCACTCCCCACTGGCGCCCACCTTCTATAGTGTCAGGTTCATTCTCCTCTGGTACCAAGCTCTCATATCCGGCTTCAACTTTCAATGGTATTCATCTCCCTTTAGTCCCAGGTTTATTTCCCACTGATATCCTGTTTCATAGTCCCAGGTTCACTCCCCACTGGCGCCCACCTCCTATAGTGTCAGGTTCATTCTCCTCTGGTACCAAACTCTCATACCAAGCTTCAAATTTTCATGGTATCCATCTCCCTTTAATCCCAGGTTTATTTCCCACTGATATCCTTTTTACATATTCTCAGGTTAAATCCCCACTGGTGTGCAATTCCCTGAATCCCAGGTTCACTCCCCACTGGCGCCCACCTTCTATAGTGTCAGGTTCATTCTCCTCTGGCACCCAACTCCTATAGTTCGGCTCGGATACCCACAGTTATCCATCTCCCACAGTCCAAGGTTAACTCCCAATTGGTGTGCACTTCCCTGAGTCCCAGGTTCACTCCACACTGGCGCCCACCCCCTATAGTATCAGGTTCATTTTCCTCTGGTACCAAGCTCTCATATCCGGCTTCAACTTTCAATGGTATCCATCTCCCTTTAGTCCCAGGTTTATTTCCCACTGATATCCTGTTTACATAGTCCCAGGTTCACTTCCACTGGCGCCCACCTCCTATAGTGTCAGGTTCATTCTCCTCTGGTACCAAACTCTCATACCAAGCTTCAAAATTTAATGGTATCCATCTCCCTTTAGTCCCAGGTTTATTTCCCACTGATATCCTTTTTACATATTCTCAGGTTAAATCCCCACTGGTGTGCAATTCCCTGAATCCCAGGTTCACTCCCCACTGGCGCCCACCTTCTATAGTGTCATGTTCATTCTCCTCTGGCACCCAACTCCTATAGTTCGGCTCGGATACCCACAGTTATCCATCTCCCACAGTCCAAGGTTAACTCCCAATTGGTGTGCACTTCCCTGAGTCCCAGGTTCACTCCACACTGGCGCCCATCTCCTATAGTGTCGGGTTCATTCTCCTCTGGTACTCAACTCCCATATCCGGCTTCAACTTTCAATGGTATCCATCTCCCTTTAGTCCCAGGTTTATTTCCCACTGATATCCTTTTTACACAGTCCAAGGTTAACTCCCCACTGGTGTGCAATTCCCTGAATCCCAGGTTCACTCCCCACTGGCGCCCACCTTCTATAGTGTCAGGTTCATTCTCCTCTGGTACTCAACTCCCATATCCGGCTTCAACTTTCAATGGTATCCATCTCCCTTTAGTCCCAGGTTTATTTCCCACTGATATCCTTTTTACACAGTCCCAGGTTAACTTCCCATTAGTGTGCAATTTCCTGACTCCCAGGATCACCCCCCACTGTTGCCAAACTCCCATAACTTTGCCGGATATTGTCGGGTTTCGGCGGGTTTCGTAATAAAGCACTAATTCTTTTTTACGAAACCCGCCGAAACCGGCCGATAACCTTAGTCTCAGGTTCACTCCCGACTGGTGTACACTTCCCTGAGTCTCGGGTTCCCTCCCCACAGTTGTCTACTTCCCATAACTTTGCTGAATATTGTAGGGTTTCGCCGGGTTTCGGCGGGTTTCGGCGGGTTTCGTAAAAAAGCACTGGTTCTTTTTTACGAAACCCGCCGAAACCCAGTCCCAGGTTCACTCCCCAATGGTGTACACTTCCCTGAGTTCTAGGTTCACTCCCCACAGCCACCTACTTCCCATAACTTTGTCGGGTTTCGTCGAGTTTCGTCGGGTTTCGGCGGGTTTCGGCGGGTTTCGCAGGGTTTCGGCGGGTTTCGGCGGGTTTCGTAAAAAAGACACACACCTATTCAGTATCAGATACTGAATAGTAGAAAAACCACTATTCAGTATCAGATACTGAATAGTGCTAGCCTATTATATATTCATCTGATAAATTGATATGAGACATCTAGCGATCGCGCCGTGTTGTTTGTTAACAAGTAATTAATGTCAAGCACGTCTGCCCAGACTGAAATGTGTAGCAATTGAATTGCAAACTTAGCTAAGTCGGCCGTTTTCAAAATAACGCCAAATTCGAGTCCTCCAATTTTTGAAAAGTCAAGTATTTCCAACATACTCATTATTTTGTGTATGCTTTCTGTGATATGTATGCGACATAAAATTGTAATAACAGGGCTTAATGAGTTTTCATTGGTCACTTATTTAAGTATTTGTGAATTACAATCTAATGTGACTCATTCCTGTTACGCTTAAAAAATATGTCACATTACATAAATTAACACATTTTTGGACAATTATTGAAATAAAACATTGAAAAACAATAAACACAGAGCATTGATACTAATTCTGACAACAAAATCACATTTATTGTTTTACAAAAGGCATTCAGAAATCAGTTTTTGAAAACAAAGGATATTACTTGAGCAATCATCATCTCCAAAAATTTATAGGAAAATCACAAAAATAAAAATTGTTTACCATAGTCTAGGTATATAAGTGTTAAACCACCACAAATAATATTTCCTTTCAAGTATTTATATTTAGCATGAAAAACATGAAAAAGTCATTCTTAACAGGAATGAGTTTGTGTAACAGGAATGAGTGAAAGTAACAGGAATGAGTTTTCTGTTACAGGAATGAGTAATTACAACATATTTATTCGAAAGGATTATAAATTCAATACGCTTAGTGATTGAAACTCAGAAGGGGAGCAAAATGGTTAGGCGCCGATACGATGATTTGGGGCATATGTTGGTAGAGACCCACAAAAGAGCACCAACATTGTTTGTTAAATTCAGGATACTCTTTCGTGGCAGTTCGGAATGTTTGGATACACAAACAAAAGAGGCATTTTTAAAACAATGGAAATAGCGAGCTACCACATACCCATGTATGATTTTGGTTTACTTAATGACATAACGTCCAGTTTGAACAACTCTTCCAAGGTATCTTTATCACTTATGTTAACATCGGGAATATAAAGGTCCAAGTTTGTGACAAAAATTCAACAACTGTCTGGATGTTGTTATTGAGTGAAGCAAGGTTTGAATCTGACAAATAATGGTCCTTGTGTAAAGCCAGCTCTTGTATCAATCTTACTCGTATTTCGTCTGTTTGTGTGTCTTTGCCAAATGCATACACTGCACCACAGGCAGGCAGGCAATCCCCATCGGCCCTCAGCTTGACTGGAAATAACTGTTTCCCATCACACAGAGATCTAGGTATATCATTTGAAATTAAATGTGTACACCTATTGTCAATACCAATGCGAGTTGTGATTACACTTCTGCTGGCCCCAACTATTTCACAAACACGTAATGCTTGATTTTCACATTCATCAACAACTTCAACAAATGATTTGTATTCATTCAATCTTTTGAGAAAACCATTGTAATCGATTTCAGTCGGCATCATCTTAATGTCTATGTCATCTTGGTCATGTTCATCCCTTGAATCACTGTTTAAGTCAACCGGTGCAATTCAGGCATGTCTCCATCATTACCTTTGAAAACCTGTTGCTTCAAATCACTTTGTAGAAATGAATGAAATTTCATTGATGTGACCAACAACATTATTGAACATTCTTGATTCCTTTTCTCAAAAGTGCTGAAGCAGGCATGTTAATGTTTTCACATTTTTTACATGCACAATTTTCTCTGTCCCTTTTTCTTGGAGTAACAACCCAAAATGGCTTAAGTCGGTAGAATGAAGAAAATGACACGTATGGGTTGCAAGAAATGTATCGCTTGTACAAAAGTGACATTGTATCACATATTTGTCTTCTTTGTTTCTTGACTTTATTTCTTGTTTTTGCATTTCTCTTTCCTGGAGCTAATTTAGAAGTGTCACCTTTCAGGACAAAATCTCTTACTATTTGCTTGATAAGATCTGGACAATTTGGAGGCATTTGACGTCGTTTCCGAATTTTTCCAAGAAATTATATTTTTGAGAGTCATACCAGCTGCCAGATGTTTCACGGATGTGTACATGTGCCTTCTGTTCCTCAAATGTTTGATGTCTTATAGGAGTGCAAAATGATTTTGTAATGTTCTTTTCACTTTTTTGTTTTTTCTGCTATCTTTCAAAAGTTTTTCTAGTTTTTGATCGGGGTGTCAACGAAAGTTTTTTTTTATTTTTAATGACCTGTCCAAGCGCTTTTTGTACTTTTCGGATTTCTTTTTCGATTGAGAAAGAGAGGACAGCCTTTTCACTTCTTCAAAACTTTGGTTTTTCAACATTTAGGTTTCATTGGCTGTTTTAGTAGCTTGATATCTTTGACGAGAGACATACTGGAGTTGAGATTTTGAGTGTGAGGATGGAGTGTAACTCAGGTCAAGATTTTGCTGTTTCCGGTTTGCAGTGTGTGTGTGATAATTTTTTATCCAATTCTTTCTCTGTTTGCGTTGTTCTCTTGGTGTCTTATCTTTTATGGACTTTTTCTTTCCATTCGGTTTGTCGCTCTGGTATTTGTCTTGTTCTTTTTTTAAGATTAACAGCACGTCGTATAGGAACTCCATCTCGTCTTTGACGGTAAAGTCGTTGCTCTCGGCTGACATCATGGCTTTTTTGGCCTTTGTGATAAGAAAACAAAATAAAACAATCGTTACAACAAAGCTATGACCCTTGAAAATGAACAATAATATCAAGTTACATTTCGCCACCCTCATTCCTATTACAAAACAAGGTGTAACATGAATAAAGTCAAGAAACAAAGAAGACTATTATGTGATACAATGTCACATTTGTACAAGCGATACCGGGCCGTTAAAATCATAGTAATCATCTGAAATGTATCTGAGCCTAACAGGCAACAAACTATGTTTGGACATTAGGCATTTGGTATTGGCAAGGTAACTTTGCACTAAAAATAGTCTTTCAGCAATGGAAGAAATTAATATGTAAACAATAAAAATTGTTTTTAATGGTAACGTTGTAACAATTGCCGGATATTGTCGGTTTCGGCGGTTTCGTAATAAACACTAATTCTTATTTAACAAACCCGCAGAAACCGCCGATAACCAGTAGTCTTCAGGTTCACTCCCGACTGGTGTAACACTTCCCTGAGTTCCGGTTACACTCCCACAGTTGTCTACTCTCCCAAACTGTGCTGAATATTGTAGGTTTTCGCCGTCTCGCCGGGTTTCGGCGGGTTTCGAAAAAAATCACTTGGTTCCTTTTTACGAAACCCTGGGCCCCGAAACCCATTCCCAGGTTCACTCCCCAATGGTTAACACTTTCCCTGATTTCTAGGTTCACTCCCCACAGCCACTCTACCTTTCCCATAACTTTGTCGAGATTCGTCCGGGTTTTCGTCGGGTTTCGGCGGTTTTCGGCGGGTATCGCAGGGTTTCGGCGGGTTTCGGCGGGTTTCGTAAAAAAGACACACACTATTCAGTATCAGATACTGAATAGTAGAAAAACCACTATTCAGTATCAGATACTGAATAGTGCTAGCCTATTATATATTCATCTGATAAATTGATATGAGACATCTAGCGATCGCGCCGTGTTGTTTGTTAACAAGTAATTAATGTCAAGCACGTCTGCCCAGACTGAAATGTGTAGCAATTGAATTGCAAACTTAGCTAAGTCGGCCGTTTTCAAAATAACGCCAAATTCGAGTCCTCCAATTTTTGAAAAGTCAAGTATTTCCAACATACTCATTATTTTGTGTATGCTTTCTGTGATATGTATGCGACATAAAATTGTAATAACAGGGCTTAATGAGTTTTCATTGGTCACTTATTTAAGTATTTGTGAATTACAATCTAAATGTGACTCATTCCTGTTACGCTTAAAAAAATATGTCACATTACATAAATTAACACATTTTTGGACAATTAGTGAAATAAAACATTGAAAAACAATAAACACAGAGCATTGATACTAATTCTGACAACAAAATCACATTTGTTGTTTTACAAAAGGCATTCAGAAATCAGTTTTTGAAAACAAAGGATATTACTTGAGCAATCATCATCTCCAAAAATTTATAGGAAAATCACAAAAATAAAAATTGTTTACCATAGTCTAGGTATATAAGTGTTAAACCACCACAAATAATATTTCCTTTCAAGTATTTATATTTAGCATGAAAAACATGAAAAAGTCATTCTTAACAGGAATGAGTTTGTGTAACAGGAATGAGTGAAAGTAACAGGAATGAGTTTTCTGTTACAGGAATGAGTAATTACAACATATTTATTCGAAAGGATTATAAATTCAATACGCTTAGTGATTGAAACTCAGAAGGGGAGCAAAATGGTTAGGCGCCGATACGATGATTTGGGGCATATGTTGGTAGAGACCCACAAAAGAGCACCAACATTGTTTGTTAAATTCAGGATACTCTTTCGTGGCAGTTCGGAATGTTTGGATACACAAACAAAAGAGGCATTTTTAAAACAATGGAAAAAGCGAGAAGCTACCACATACCCATGTATGATTTTGGTTTACTTAATGACATAACGTCCAGTTTGAACAACTCTTCCAAGGTATCTTTATCACTTATGTTAACATCGGGAATATAAAGGTCCAAGTTTGTGACAAAAATTCAACAACTGTCTGGATGTTGTTATTGAGTGAAGCAAGGTTTGAATCTGACAAATAATGGTCCTTGTGTAAAGCCAGCTCTTGTATCAATCTTACTCGTATTTCGTCTGTTTGTGTGTCTTTGCCAAATGCATACACTGCACCACAGGCAGGCAGGCAATCCCCATCGGCCCTCAGCTTGACTGGAAATAACTGTTTCCCATCACACAGAGATCTAGGTATATCATTTGAAATTAAATGTGTACACCTATTGTCAATACCAATGCGAGTTGTGATTACACTTCTGCTGGCCCCAACTATTTCACAAACACGTAATGCTTGATTTTCACATTCATCAACCACTTCAACAAATGATTTGTATTCATTCAATCTTTTGAGAAAACCATTGTAATCGATTTCAGTCGGCATCATCTTAATGTCTATGTCATCTTGGTCATGTTCATCCCTTGAATCACTGTTTAAGTCAACCGGTGCAACTTCAGGCATGTCTCCATCATTACCTTTGAAAACCTGTTGCTTCAAATCACTTTGTAGAAATGAATGAAATTTCATTGATGTGACCAACAACATTATTGAACATTCTTGATTCCTTTTCTCAAAAGTGCTGAAGCAGGCATGTTAATGTTTTCACATTTTTTACATGCACATATTTCTCTGTCCCTTTTTCTTGGAGTAACAACCCAAAATGGCTTAAGTCGGTAGAATGAAGAAAATGACACGTATGGGTTGCAAGAAATGTATCGCTTGTACAAAAGTGACATTGTATCACATATTTGTCTTCTTTGTTTCTTGACTTTATTTCTTGTTTTTGCATTTCTCTTTCCTGGAGCTAATTTAGAAGTGTCACCTTTCAGGACAAAATCTCTTACTATTTGCTTGATAAGATCTGGACAATTTGGAGGCATTTGACGTCGTTTCCGAATTTTTCCAAGAAATTATATTTTTTGAGAGTCATACCAGCTGCCAGATGTTTCACGGATGTGTACATGTGCCTTCTGTTCCTCAAATGTTTGATGTCTTATAGGAGTGCAAAATGATTTTGTAATGTTCTTTTCACTTTTTTGTTTTTTCTGCTATCTTTCAAAAGTTTTTCTAGTTTTTGATCGGGGTGTCAACGAAAGTTTTTTTTTATTTTTAATGACCTGTCCAAGCGCTTTTTGTACTTTTCGGATTTCTTTTTCGATTGAGAAAGAGAGGACAGCCTTTTCACTTCTTCAAAACTTTGGTTTTTCAACATTTAGGTTTCATTGGCTGTTTTAGTAGCTTGATATCTTTGACGAGAGACATACTGGAGTTGAGATTTTGAGTGTGAGGATGGAGTGTAACTCAGGTCAAGATTTTGCTGTTTCCGGTTTGCAGTGTGTGTGTGATAATTTTTTATCCAATTCTTTCTCTGTTTGCGTTGTTCTCTTGGTGTCTTATCTTTTATGGACTTTTTCTTTCCATTCGGTTTGTCGCTCTGGTATTTGTCTTGTTCTTTTTTTAAGATTAACAGCACGTCGTATAGGAACTCCATCTCGTCTTTGACGGTAAAGTCGTTGCTCTCGGCTGACATCATGGCTTTTTTGGCCTTTGTGATAAGAAAACAAAATAAAACAATCGTTACAACAAAGCTATGACCCTTGAAAATGAACAATAATATCAAGTTACATTTCGCCACCCTCATTCCTATTACAAAACAAGGTGTAACATGAATAAAGTCAAGAAACAAAGAAGACTATTATGTGATACAATGTCACATTTGTACAAGCGATACCGGGCCGTTAAAATCATAGTAATCATCTAAATGTATCTGAGCCTAACAGGCAACAAACTATGTTTGGACATTAGGCATTTGGTATTGGCAAGGTAACTTTGCACTAAAAATAGTCTTTCAGCAATGGAAGAAATTAATATGTAAACAATAAAAATTGTTTTTAATGGTAACGTTGTAACAATGAATGTTACCACTTCAATGGACATAGGCCTGTAACACTTCAGTGGTTTACAAAACACTTTACCAAACACATCCTTATGAAACAAAATAATATGCTATGAATCGATAAGCCATGTGGAGGCGCCGTGGCCGAGTGGTTACCGAAAGGGACTCCCGACTTGGAGATAACAGGTTCGAAAACCTCCACAACCATAGAGTGGTTTCCTTAATCAAGGAAATTCATTCCGGTTGCTTCACTTTGCTTCACCCAGGTGTATAGTATGGTACCAGTGCTGCTGTGGAATGTAATTTGCTATAGACCAATGTCGTATTCATAAGTTAAATGTCTGTTTCATGCTACAGAAACAGGGATAAGCTCCGATTCTATGGGCTATTATGCTCCAAAGGACTTAGTGACAATAAAACATGTGTTTCATTTTAAGAAAGTTCACATTCCTCATTCCTGTTACTCATTCCTGTTATGTTTTCCTCATTCCTGTTACATCCCTCATTCCTGTTACAAAACAAGGTGTAACAGGAATGAGTGTAACAGGGATGAGTTTATCTCGCTTCGATTCATACTATCCCTAAAATATGATTTACTCCAACATTAAAGTATGACTATTATTTAGAGCCTTAAAAAGCTATAAACTGATACTTTTTATTTTTAATACAAGTTCTTATTTAAATAACAAGCCCTGGTAACAGGAATGAGGGTCATGGTCTAATGTTGAACATTACTCACCATTCTTGAAGCGGTGTTGAACTGGAAATCACACTGAATGAAAAAATCATGTGTTTGTAGTTTCGGCCGTGATGGAAAAGGGGTAGCTACGGCGAGAAAACATTGTTAGTTACACTTCTATTGTTAAGAGGATTTTAATTGGTTAATTTTCATTGCAGTTACAGGAATGAGTAGCCCCCTTGGGGACAGACTTCATTAATATATAATAAAACTTTTAAAAGTCTGATTGTTACAAACTTTTATGAGGATGTTAGAAAATGGCAATTTGCATCAGGTGAATTCATAGGTGTATACAACAAGACACTCCATTTTGTTAAAATTTCGACTTAAAGCCGTCATGCAAAAAAAAAGGACAGGGTATTTTCCTCTACCCCAGTCAATACAAAACGTCATAACTATCCTGAATCTCTCTCGATTTTCGTTTTTTATGTTTTACAAGTTAGTAATGTGTAGTGAGACTGTGTAAGCAAGTATTTGCTAACAATATATGCATCAAATATTTCAAAGATCCAATTTTCGTCACAGGACAGGAATTTGGCAGATTTTTGAAAAAGGCCGAAGTAATGATGAGGTTATGATGAACAACTATTATATATTTTGATTAGCAATGACTATCCCGCACAAATCTTTGGGCCTCTTTTTCGCTCACGAAGTGCCCGAATTCGAGTCAAAATATGGGACGAAGCCGTTTCGTATATGCTATTTAAAAAAATTAATTACGACGCTGTTATCTATGAATATGACTGAAAGTTGGCACACAGAAAAAAGGTCATTTTAGATTATGTCAAGCGACAAAACTCGTACAATTACCAGAAGACCGTTAAAAATAGATTTTTACTCTTTGGAGTAAAATATTTCTAAAACTACCGGGCGTGGAGGTTTTGTCGCTGACAAGGTAATACATGAACATTTCTTCTTTTTGGTTGTAAAATTTCATATGAATATGACGAGTACTTTTCCCGTATTTTACAAAACACCATCCTAATTTGCTCTTCAAGTTTCAATCTTTTAATTCACTTATTACGCAAGATACAACCAAAGGTCGAAAAAAAATGCCGAAAAAGCGTCCCATATTTTTGCGTTTTTTTTCCCTTTGCAGGTCATCCAAATAAATTACACCTTTGAAACTGCATAACTTGTTTATTTATGAATGGATTTTCAAAATTCAAAAACATTTTTACTCAGTGGAGATAGGGCTTTGATTTTAGACAAAAATTTCCTCAAAAAGAGAAAAAAACATTTTTCATAGTCATTGCTAATTTTAATATAAAAATGTGCAAAGACTTCATCTGACATGACATTGCAACGCCATATCATATGTTGTAGTGGTGGTAGGGATGATGGTGTGATGGTAGTGGTTGTGGTAGTGGTGGTAGGGATGATGATGTGGTGGTAGGGATGATGACGTTGTAGTAGTATCGGTGGTTAGGATAACAGGCAGGCCTACCAGAATTTCAAATTTCAGTGACATTTTACGTATAATAGAGACTTTCAGCAGATCATTTTGGACTTAGTATTAGACTTAAGACCTATCTATCACATGATCGCTGTCCTATTTAAAATTGGAAAACACCATGTGACGTGTGCAAAATTTAGATCACGCATTCAAAACAATAGAACAGTAAAGTTTGCTGCCCCAAACGTAAACAATAACAAGTTGCTAGTGATTTCCGTTAGGGACCGGAATAATTTACGCACAATATAGGTCTCCCAATTTTGTAGTTTGAGTTGTAGGCAATACACTTTCAGTATTGAAAATATGTTTACATAAAATCTAACAGTTGCAGAAATAATAATATAAGACTAAATTATTCTGAAAATCAGGCTCCGAATAATTCTCGTTTTGTTCATACCAGCGCAATAATTTGCTCTGGTCTAAAAATAGATAGACGTAACTTTTGATAAATTTTACCTTTTGTTCCATAAAATATCCATATCTAGACATTATTTGATGCATGATCGAGTATTTATGAATATGTGTTTCTTTTGCCACCTAACAGCCAAATTTTAAAGGTTATTTTCTTTCTATTATTTACATTGGAACGTGAGCTGTCAAGACAGGAACATGTGGTTTGCCAAGTGCTTCTCGACCTTTGTTTACGTTTGGGGCAGCAAACTTTACTGTTCTATAGTCTGGCCGCATGTGGTAAAACACGTGCTCCTGCCTTTGACCGTTCACCTTCCAGAGCAAATTATAGAAAAAAATATCCATTAAAATGTGGCTGTCGGGTAGCAAAATAAACACATACTCATAAATACTCGATCGTGCATCAAATATTGTCTAGATGTTGATAATTTATTAAACAAATGGTGAAATTTATCAAAAATAAATGTCAATCTATTTTTAGACCAGGGTAAAGTTAATTATTCAAAAATTAATGCGCTTGTGTGAACAAAACAAGAACTATCTGTAACCAGATTTTCAGAATAATATAGACATATATGTTGAATTTAACTACATTAAAATTTTATTTACACATGTTTGTTTTAACTGAAAGTGTATTATCTATAATTTAAACAACAAAGACAGAAGATCTATTTTGGGCGCAACGTTGTCCGGCTTCTAACGTTCCTAATCAGCAGCAATGAACAACCGGAGATCAAATAATTCAAAGGTACGGTTTCATTTTCAGTGTTTGAGTTTGTAATCTGCATCGATTGCATAAGAGAAGGTAAACATTTAGTTAAATGTTAACAAGTAGTAGCTTTCCGGTCTTTAACTTTGGATGTTTCACTCGCATAATTCTAGAATGCTTTGTAGATGTTTTTCATCTAGTCTACGATTCACTTCGCATTGTCAGTCATTATCTTAGACAGCTCCACTCACTGAGATTCTCACTTACAAAATTGACGTCTCCTTCGCTCATGTCTGCTTCATGTTCAAGCAGTGACTGATTCTGATACTGTTTGAGGAGACACACTTTTCATAATAATAGTTGGATAATATTTTTAAATTGTCGTGTTGTGGGTAACAGCTACAATCTAGAACGTGTGGTGTATCAATTCAATCATAATTTCACCCCCCCCCCCAAAAAAAAAAAAGAAAAGAAAAAAGCAGAACCCCCATTAGTAGGTTGGAATGTCAACAGAAACAAAAATAATTTTTAAAAAAGAATCAATAAGTAAAATAAAAGAAATCCCATCTGTCGTAGTGCGTGGCTTTCACCACTTTCAACTGGCAAAAGTCTAGCCTAGTCGTATTATTCACTCTCGCCTTGTCCTTGCAATATGTTCCGAGTTCGGAACAACCTTTAGGTCTTTTGATACCTGCCGACGTGCACTTATTTGCAGGTCTGTTAATCCAATTCACTATTGGCTCATTGTTGTAATGGCTTTTTTTTAATGACACAAAATTTTGCCCATAACAAAAATATTAAACTAGTCCTGTAATAGCATTCGTATGTCAGACCTGCATATATGTACACGTCGATACCTGCTCATTGCTGGAAAAGTAACAAATAAGGGATCCTTGCTACTGACCTTCAATATCTTAAGTTATTTGCAGGAGTTAAGGTGGTAGCCGCTTTGCCACAAAATACTTTATTGTTGATTTTATTTTGTTTTGTTTTTTTGCTTAGAGTGTGGGGAAGGAATGGCAGAGTGGGGTGAAGGATGAAAGAATGAGAGGGGCAGGTGGAAGAGGGGAAAGGGGGGTGGGGAGGGAGATTAAAAAAACAACAACCAAATTCTCCTCCTCAACCCTTTGTCGCATCTTTGATATTTGAAAGGTGTCAAACTATGACACTTAGCATCTTCTAAGCTGTTTCGCCTTATTTGACAAGTGTGAGAAAGATAAAATGCTTTTTATTGTAAGATGCAGGGAGGAGGGTCAAAGTAAATTTCTATCTTGGGCCCCTCACTGTGCTATATTTTTTAATAGTGTGTAAATTTAATGAGTGGTTTTAAAAATTAAGACTATCCCCCCTTGTTCTAGAAAAATGAATATACCAAAAAAGTATGAATTTTGTGTGTTTTTGAGGAGGGGGGCGGGGGGGGGGGGGAGAGGGGTTGTTGGTTTTTGTTAAAGTTTTATACACATCCCTATAAGTTCAATCAATTTTTGGGGTAATGATAGAGGGGCCTGATACTGCAGCTTATTACGAATTTACATTGGGTTGATATTAAAAATAAACCTCTCTGATTACTTTAGATTACCTACTTTTGATTTATTTTTAGCCCATTTCTTTCATCACCGCCAGTAATCAAGAGTCTTAATAACAAGAAGCTTCTAGGAGTTTGTCATACATATGAAATACTATATATGTGAAATGTGTCTTATTTAGATTTTGCCTACGGAATGATAAGAAAGCTCTCTCAATTGATGGGGTTAAAAAAAAAAATTAGATCAGATATTTTATTTGACTTTAAAGTGAAATGAAGAGGCATTAATTTTTCAGTTTATTCGAATTGGCTACTGTGACCAAAAAGTTAATAAAAGAAAACATGTCTTCAATTAAGTCTCTGATGAAATGAGATCTGACACAACGGTTTTACAAACTTGTGGTATCTGAGGTCTAGGTTCATTGTGTTTTCTAATGTTTTTATTGAATATAAGCAAGATATTTAAGACATAGGTCAAAACACTAAACGGTATTTCACCTTACATTGAAATGTGTGGTCCTTTAGTGTCATGAGGCTCATGGAGCTAGAGTTATTCCTGTTTCTGTAACACGAAGCAACAAACTTTAACTCTCTGAATAAGTTTACATATATTAGACCCATCTATCTATTCAAACATTGCTATATTAATTTCAAATTTTCATTCAATACCAATTGTTTAATAAATCCATTGAAAATAATAGAAATGTGGTAATTATAGCTCTTGTTCATTGTTAGCTCTATATGAATATCATTCAATGACTGAGTGTGAGATGATATTGCTTTCTATGTTTCTAACCAAGAGAAAACGATGTGGACTGCCATAATTATTCCAACTGAATCAAAAACTTTTTTTAGATTTAAATAACATAACAATCATTAGCCTCCGCATTTCTTGAGATATTGGTGTGCAGTCCTGGAAGCATTGCCCTGCCCACATTCTGGCAATTAACCAATCAATATTCACGAAAATTTATTATTATTATTATTATTATTATTATTATTATTATTATTATTATTATTATTATTATTATTATTATTATTATTATTATTATTATTATTATTTTTATTATTATTATTATTATTATTATTATTATTATTATTATTATTATTATTATTATTATTATTATTATTATTATTATTATTATTATTTTCATCATCATCATCATCATCATCATCATCATCATCATCATCATCATCATCATCATCATCATCATCATGACCATCATCATCATCATCATGATCATCATGATCATCATCATCATCATCATCATCATGATGATCATCATCAGGTATCATTATTATTATTATTATTATTATTATTATTATTATTATTATTATTATTATTATTATTATTATTATTATTATTATTATTATTATTATTATTATTATTATTATATTATATTATTATTATTATTATTATTATTATTATTATTATTATTATTATTATTATTATTATTTTCATCATCATCATCATCATCATCATCATCATCATCATCATCATCATCATCATCATCATCATCATCATCATCATCATCATCATCATCATCATCATCATCATCATCATGACCATCATCATGATCATCATGATCATCATCATCATCATCATCATCATCATGATCATGATGATGATCATCATCAGGTATCATTATCATTATTATTATTATTATTATTATTATTATTATTATTATTATTATTATTATTATTATTATTGTATTTGTTCTTATTATCATTGAGCCTACCCTCAAGATTATCAAAATAGCTTTCAACTTAACTGTATCTTATAGAATCTCTCAATATTAAAAAAAATATTCTACTATAGTATTTATACAATCTCTCAGCTGTATTAACCTAACCTATTGATCCATAGTCTAGAATCTTGAGGGTGGCGATTAAGCAGAGAGAACAGAACCTTATTTTGCTTTCAAGCGTTTTCAAATTTTAATATCTTGCCGTTATTTTTAAAGATTCTATTTAATTTTTTTTTCTAATGCTGGTACAAGTTAAAAGCCTTATTATGAAGATCCTTAGATGATCTAAATTTAGACAGCTATCACTCCATGTCATTGGTATTGGCGCCTATCTCTTTATACAATAGATTCATATTTCCAATGTGCTTATCATATACTTTTACATAAGGAAGTCAAGAAAATATGCCAAAAAACTTGCTTTTTTGGTTTTGCATATGAAGAAATTTTGCAATAATATATTTTGTTACAGTATATACCCTTTAACCTGCCAACATTTTCTATATTAAATATATTTTATTCTTTTCTTTCTTGTTCACGTTTATCAATAGGCAGGATAAGAGTGCTGATAAAACTCTAATTGTAGCTGATTTGTAATATTAGTATAATTTGATAGATTGGTCTTTTGACCATGTAATGTTGCAGTTGCTATTGAAAATATAATATAATCTACCATTTTTTGACATATTTCACTAAATGTAATATGTTTTTTTTATATATGAAAAATTACTTTATATAGTAAAAACAACTTTTTGATTTTAAAAAAATAATTACAGAAACCAAATCTAACATGTGTCATGGAGACTGCACAGAAAGCAGACTGACGGAGGGAAATGAGAAGAAGAGCAACTGGCAGCTTTTAACATGAATTGAGACTGTTAGGCTCAACGTTTATGTACCAGATATTCAAGGTATATATTTCAAGCAAAATAGGTATAACTGTAGATACATATAATTCCTTCAGATTATATCAGTTTGATAGTTTGCAACATGTTTCTGGCAATATAAATCAAGTTAATTGCAAATTATCTTGAGTTCAACTTGCATGGTAAGTTGGTATAAAATTTCAAATTAATTTATTCTGAATGCATAATTTTCCTTTATTTCATTTGAAAATTATCTGATGCAGCTATAGAGCAGGGAAAATAGGTTCATTAAATTTTTAAACAAATTGATAAAAGAAGACAAACGTTTCTATTACTTTTTTAAAAGATGATTTATTGACCAAAGCTTTTTCCGGAGGTATGTAATCACACTTTTAAAAATGGGACCATAGAGTTTCAGTGATAAGTATCAATTTTCCTTTCCCCCACTTCTCTTCACAGGATGAGAATACAAACATACCTGTAGTGGAGATATGTACATCTAATCTATAGATTTTGTGATTATCAGCATGTGCATTAAAAATGAAATGACAATAAAAGTGATAGGTATAAACTTGCAATATGTTTTTTAATAATGCTTTTTTTTATTTGACAAGTCATATATATATATAAATATATATATATATATAATATATATATATATATATATATATATATATATATATATATATAATATATATATACATATATATATATAATGGCCCTCAGATGCAGATGGTGGTAACTCCAATAGGCTGTTTGGAACCATATACCCTTTTCATACAGTACCAATCGAGTATTTGACGTCCTTAAAGCATTAAAATTCTTACAAAATTTGTCTGCCTGAAGTCGGTACCCATTCACAGTGAATTGAGGGGGTAATGTGTGTAACGTCGGGAGCAATATTCTTCAATAGCACTGTCACCTATCCAACCACTGATCACACTTAGCATTGCTTGACCTTTGTGACAAAACGAGACACTGTGCCGCTGAAACAAACAACCCATTACTGGTAGTAGCAGTGGCTATAATATGGTAGTGGTGATAGCATTGGTAGTAAAATAAAATTGAGCTTTTGTATAGCGCAATATCAACTAAACGTGCTAAAGCGCTTTACAAGGGGTCACTGGCCAACAGCAACACTTAACATGTAGGACGGGACATGACGTCTGTTCGGCGATATTATAATTTTTTCGGACAGAGACAACGTTGTTAACGGCCAGGTACTAATTTTACACATGAGTACGGTGAGATAAAGAGCCTTTTCCAAGGACTCAACTATGTGCCGAGCGAGGCTCGAACCCAGGAACTTCCGATCCGAAAGCGAGTGTCATACCACAAGACCACATATCCGCACAGTAGTAGTAGTAGTAGTAGTAGTAGTAGTAGTAGTAGTAGTAGTAGTAGTAGTAGTAGTAGTAGTAGTAGTAGTAGTAGTAGTAGTAGTAGTAGTAGTAGTAGTAGTAGTAGTTGTTGTTGTTGTTGTAGTAGTAGAAATAGTATATAACAGGGAAGAAATAGATAGAGAAACTCGAATTGGCTCTCCTCTGGAGGGAACGTATTATAATTTGTTGTGTGTTCTGGATTGCTGTTTTTCCCAGCTGTGTTGTTGTGATCTGTTTTATGTCCGTGAAGCATTGTGAGTCCCTGTGGTGTGTTGTTTCTGCCTGCATGTGTGTGTGTGTGTGTGTGTGTGTGTGTGTGTGTGTGTGTGTATGTATGTGACGTCGTGTCGGGTATAAAAAAGCTTCAATCTTTCTCTTTCAGCACTTTGATTCAACATGGATGATTAATAGTTAACTTCGTAAAATAAGTTTAAATCAACTAGTCTACCGTGAGCGATTCCTAAACCACCCACTTCGGTGGAGATTTTTTTTTCCCAACGCGAATGAGATTAAAAACTTTTCACACCTCATTCTCATTGCATTGCTTTGATACTCAAAAATATTGCGCTGGCCGACAGCCCAAAAACGAGCAGAGGGATCACAATCTGAGTTTCCCTGGACATAGACAATTGAGTCTGCTGCTAAGCAATGTGTAAACAAATTGAATGCGCATGACATGTCTAAGGGTGATTTCTAGCAAGGTTCGGGTCATTTGAATCTAATTATGAAAAAATATGGGTCATTTTTTTTTTCTAAATAGTTAGCTCAGCGTACGGTAAAACAAAGGTCCTCAAAATAAAAACAAATAGTAAAGAACCAATCAAACTGCACGAGAGCGAACTGGATGAGGTTGACCACTTCACGTATTTAGGCAGCATATTAGATAAACAGGATGGAACAGATGCAGACGTAAAGGCAAGAATTGGCAAGGCGAGGGTAGCATACTTGCAGCTTAAAAACATCTGGAGCTCCAAGGTGGTGTCAACCCGAACCAAAATAAGACTCTTCAATTCAAATGTCAAGTCAGTCCTTTTGTATGGAGCGGAGACCTGGAGGACCACGAAGACCACCACCGGAAAAGTACAGACCTTCATCAATAGCTGCCTCAGAAGGATCCTCAAGATTCACTGGCCAGACAGGATCAACAACGCAGACCTGTGGCAGAGAACATCTCAAATGCCAGCAGAAGACGAAATCAGACGCCGCCGATGGAGATGGATTGGGCACACCCTGAGGAAGCCAACCAATAACACCGCTAGGCAGGCGCTGAGATGGAACCCCCAGGGAAAATGGAAGAGAGGGCGGCCTAGAAACACCTGGCGGCGAGACCTGGAGGCGGACATGAAGAGGATTGGACACACCTGGGGAGAGTTGGAGAAGATGGCCCAGGACAGAGGAAGATGGAGGACTGTTGTCGACGGCCTATGCTCCATTAGGAGTGACGGGCATAAGTAAGTGAGCTCAGCGTACGGCCCGTATAAAGTTTCAAAGACAACTTTCCCTCAATATTAAATATATTTATTGACAAAAACATATCCTCTTTTATAAATAACACAGGGGAAATAATCTAATGCAAGCGTTAGCTGAGAAAATTGGTTCATTGCTTTCCTGAGGGACGCATCTCTGTGCGAACAGACACCGGAGGCCGAAGTCATCGTGTACTCGACTGACACTGGACAATTGGAGGTTGTTACGGGACCCCAAAGAAATTGATACATAATGCATTACATACATAGGTTTGTGATGAAAAGAAATCGACATAAATCAATAATTCTAAATGGTACTAACCTTTTTTAAGCCAACTGCATCATAAATAGGGTGCGAGTCGGACACAAAAATTTCGACAACAAAGTGACAAACTTTTGCACTCGTCACTAAGGAATTCCCTTTCTATTATAAGCGATCATGTGGTAGATAGGTCTTAAGTCTAATACTAAGTCCAAAATTATGATCTGCTGAAAGTCTCTAATATCTCAACTTTTAAGAACAATATTTTGCGCAATAGTAACGTCTTAAAAGACAGTCAAGAAAATAATATGTTTACAATGGTGCTAGATGTTATTATAAGTATGTGTAGTTAGTAATCTGCTTGCAACATAAGGCGTTTCCTCACTCACTGTTTTAATAATAATATTATATTACTCGGACAACTCATCAAGATAACACGACCAATAGTGAGAATGACTGACCACAAAAAGGATATTTTTCTCTAATCATTTCGAGAGAGAAAATCTAACCAATTTCCAAATTATAATATGGTCTGTTGGTTGCTGATGATCTGGTGGTGGGTGTGGTTGTAGTAGTGGTGATAGGGGTGATGGTTGTGGTAGTGAACGGTAGGGAATATTATGTGGTAGCAGTAGTTGTAGTAGTAGTGGCAGTTGTTGTAGTAGTGATGTTGGGGTTGATGAGTAGTAAAATTGTGGTGGTCGGGGTGATGAGTTGTTGTAGTAATGGTGGTAGGATTGATGATGCGGTGGTAGTTGTAGTATTAGTTGTGGTAGAGATGATGATGTTGTGGTGGTAATTGCAGTAGTTGTGGTTGGGATGATGATATGCGTGTAGCTGTTGTTGTAGTGGTGGTAGGGATGATGATGTGGTGGTGGTAGTTGTTTTTGTGTTTGTAAGGATGATGATGTGGTGGTAGTATAATGATCGTTTTTTTTTTAATTTTCGGGTTAAAAAGTAAACTTCTGTATTTTCCGGGACAACCATTATTTTTACAAATTTCCGGGGGAAAATCTTGTAATTCCGGGATGGTTAGCATTCCTGGAAATGGCATCATCTATAAAGGACTAGTAAGTTGCTCTGAGAAAGTCTTGAAACACTGATGATGGACCTATGAAAAGTTTGTGGGCGGATTATGTCATGATTGACAATCGGCATCGAAAAGGCAGCTATAGATATCAAAGAGCAAGATGAGATCATCTAAAGATGTTACATGATTGACACGGCCATTTTGGGAACTCATCATCTAGCAGAAACAGAATCTGAACACAATCGGGTAAACCTGTCGATGCGACATCAATCATCCTTCGACAATCCAAGTCTGTCGCTTTGTGTCGCGCACATCGGTATTTCATTTTCAACGTTTGTGATTTTTATACCACCCACCTGTAATTTAATTGTTCTACCCAATCTCGACTCAACCTCTTGTCGAATTTTGTGATCTCCTGATTAATTTAACAATACAGCTATAACCAGGTCATCTAACGTCATGAGGTAGCCGATTTATAATGGTAACATTTATTGTCACGAATGTGGATAGTAACGAGAGTTGTCCGTCAGATTCTCGATTGAATGAATTTATCAGCCAATGTTAAAGTTTTCATTGGTTACATTAAATCACCACTCGGTGAAATGTCGCTGACAAGAATAACCGGCCATTAAATAGAATTTGTCTTAAAATGTTAAAGATCTAACAGATTTTATTTCAATTGTAGAGGAAATAAATAGGTATAAACAATTAATCTGTAAAATTGCGGTTTATCAGCTGATTTCTATCAGACTAAAAAAAAAATAACCCTTTTCTTTCAATGAGACATCATTGTGTAATTTGTTGAGATGTTATGTATCATTTGAAATTTATACATGATAGGGTTGACAAAGGTTTTGGATGGCTGTAGGGGGTAGACAGGTACATACAGTGAAATAAGATATGTTTTTTAACGACAAATTTTATTTCGAAACGATTCTCCTTTTAGCTTTTCGCTGGAATAAAGTAGCAATTTATTTATTATTTGCGAAATTTCTTGTTACTGTGTTCCAAATTTATTGTTACAGTTGTTCCAAATTTGTCAACACAAAATTTTTTTAACACCAAAAAATTGTATTTTTAAGTAAAAATGATCGAATTTTACAGTGTCACTTAATAAGTCAAACAATACAAATGTTAAGAAAACAGAATGCATGGTGGTCTCAAAGAATGACAACAACGCGACCTTCCACTTGTCAAGCAAAGGAGAGACCATCAAAAAAGTAAAGAAATTTAAATATTTAGGCACTTTCATCACCCATGACGCACGTGACATAGAGGATATAAAACAAAGAATAGCAATAGCAAAAAACGTGTTCCATAAAATGCGACCAATTGTGTCAAACAACAACCTAAACTTGAAGATCAGAATGAAAATAGTAGAAACATATGTTATAAGTACCCTTTTATACGGTTGTGAAACGTGGACGCTTGACAAAGAATGTACGAGGAGGTTAGAGGCATTTGAGTACAGAAGAATGTTGAGGGTATCATGGACAGACAGGTGTACGAACGAGGAAGTTTTGGAGAAGGCGAGAAAGGGAAGAATACTGATCGATAACATCAGAAAGAGGCATTTACGGACATGTGTGGAGAAGAGACGGAATAGAAAAGTTGGTAACATCTGGGATTATCGAAGGAAAGAGAGCTAGAGGAAGACAAAGAATGACGTATCTTAATAACCTAAAAATGGCCAAAAAGCAACACAGATTTTATGCGCACCGCAGAGGATCGTGATTCGTGGAGACAGCTGACCGGCAACGTACTCAAGAGCACAAGCCACCATGGATGATGATGATTAATTGATGATATTCTGTCAATTCACTGGTTAAAGATAAGCTAATATTACACCAACTTAATATTTATTTTACTATTTCATCAATAGAAACATACTTCATAATGTTGTTACTGTTTGGAGAAATGACATTTTAACAATCAAAATTGAATCTCATATTCTTATTGGAGGTCAGCATAATATTTTTCATAAAAGGTATCACGTGAGTGAAGAGAAATAACTTTAAACACACAAAAAACCGACTTTTCCTGTTGTAACTAGCCAACAATGCAAACATATTAGATTCAATATGAGGCCTGCTATTAAATCCGAGCTAACAACCATTACACGGATAAATGTAATAGGTACCATTCAGTTTTAACTAATTAGACGGTGACATACTTTCCTCGTGCACAGGAGTTGACCCAGCAGACTGCAACTCATTGTATATCTGAGCATTCAAAATACCAAGGATGTTACACTTTCTCCATTCGTCAAGGTTTATGTCCAATGCAACACAATTTAGACCACACAAAGGATGGCTGAAAATTAAAAAAAAAAACAATATACAAAAAAAATTAGTTGGAAAATTCAAAAATTCAAAAGTAATAATATCATTACAATATGTCTGAAACATAATGTAAACATTTAAGCTAATTTATTTACCTAGAGATTGAATAGAGGTACAAGAAAATAAATCACTTGTCATAATAAGTGACAAACAATTCTGTGGTTAGGTAGGGTACACACAAGAAGAAATGTTAATCGAGAAGCGAAAGTAAGGCAAGTATTGGAAGAAACATTAAATTGAATAGTAGCGCTTTCATTTATCCATCATTGTTTCATTTCATTGGCGATTCTAGCTGGCTCTAAAATCACAACATTAACGATATTATCAATTCATTTTTCGTTACATAGGATAAGTGTCAGAATAATTATCATACATCACACATCTAATGAAAAAAAAAAAGAAATGAGTTAGTACTTACTTGGATGTTTCCTGATTAGACTCGATGAAAAAGTAGGAAACTGAAACTGGCGCTCATCATATTGGACAGCAAACAGGAAACAAAATTATCAAGTCAAGTATTGTAGGTGCCATCTACCAGTAAGTTGTGGATCATATTGACACGACTATGTCACTAAAGAAATAGATGCATAGTGTCACAACAAAAAACAACAAAATGGTGTATACATTTAATGAAAAAGTATGATTTCAACTGAATTTTCCATAGTAAAACCATGGAGGTTAAATGGCCCTCAAATAAGAAATAAATAGGACTTTATTACTATGTTCAAGTCATGGGGGCCAAATGGAGCCCAAATCAGGAAATATGACTTTCTGGTATCTTTCTCTTTGCAAGTCAGTTTTAGTATGAAAATAAGGTTAAGCAAGATTAAGATTTAAATTGTATGGGCGTTGGTAGTTTTGATTTATCTCTATTTGCACTGAACACGGCAAAATAAAGATAAAAAATAATTTAAAAACTTGTTATTCCCAATGTACGCCAGGCACGCCCAAGTGTCACAATATAATGTAAACAATTATATCAGCCCAGCCTACTGTGTTCAATACTTCTAAATGCCTCTTAAGCAAGATTAAGGTATAAAATATTTGGGCGTTGGTTGTTTTGATATGTCTGTATTTAAATTGAGCAAAACAATATCCTATGGAAGACTTATACTCTTTAACCACTGAATTCGTTAAGATTTCTTATTGAACGGTGGGCTAGTTGGATAAAATTGTTTACATAACAATGTGAAACGTGAGTGTGCCTGGCATAGACTGTGAAAAAAGACGTTTTTGTTTTGCTCAATTCAAATACAGACATATCAAAACAACCAACACCCAAAATGTGATGGCGGTGATGATGATAGCTGTTGATTGGTGGAGTGTGTATTTTTTTTTCTGATTAGATTAACTTTGCTACAGACTAGTAATCTATCTGGTGTGTACATTTGTAAAAATTCATTGACACACCAAATTATAGTCGACACGATGTCCTATGGAAGACTTACAATCTTTAACCACTGAATTTGTTAGGATTTCTTATTGAACGGTGGGCTGGTCGGATAAAATTATTTACATAATAATGTGAAACTTGAGTGTGCATGGCGTAGAATGGAAAACACGTTTTTTTTTGTTTTGCTCAGTTTAAATACAGACATATCAAAACAACCAACACCCACTTGGGCGTGCCTGGCGTACATTGAGAAAAACAGATTTTTAAATTATCTTTTAATTTTTATTTTGCCGTGTTTGTCATGGTCTCAAGTGAGTAAAGAGCTACTCGACTATGCATAAAGATATATGTAGAATGAGGCCCCAGAATTTACTAGTTACTATAAATGAAAAACAATTAACGATTTGTTTACAATGAAATAAAAATACTGATGAAATTTAATTAAAAGAGATAAACAGTGATCATGGCAGTTACAAATAGAGATATGAATATTTACGTAACTTATGATAATATGTCAGGTTCATAAGTTTACGTTTCCAGGCAGTTGATGGGCTTGGATGATCTATTCCTCTGATAACAGGATCGGACTCGTAAAATTCCACTTCCAGGCAATTGGTAAGAGGTTATTGTGTAGTCCTTTGACAGCGGGCTTGGGTTTGATCCTTGAAGATTATACAATCAAAGTTAAAAGCTCCGGCGTCTTAATGGTGTAGATATAATATCTACAAAGTCCCAAAAGATAAAAATCTTCCAGTATATATATAGGAATAGAGCGACTGGCCGTCCGGCATAGATTGTGGAGAGAAAGTGAGTGTCAAATGTTAGACCTATCAGCTTTTATAATAAGTGGCTACGTGACAGAATGTAGAACGAAAAGTATTCACTAATTAGAAATTAATTCGAGGGAAGGCTATAAAAGGAAAGACGATCTACTAATATTAGAAGGTAAAGTTTATCTAAGCCTACCGAAATATAACTGGAGTGAGATGAATTCAGTTCTTAATAAAAATAAAATTTAATAAGATAATTGTGAACAACCTTTACTGTGACACCCCCCACCCACGTTTAAAATATACTCTTTAACCATTATGGGAAAGATAGATTTTACAAACGGAAGTAAATTTACTGTCATGATACTCTAGCATTAATCCATTGTTATGATTTGTGCTACAATTAAATTATTTATTAACTAGACATGGAAATGTTTATATTAACGTAGGTATATGAATGGGTGACAATAACAATGAAAGATTGTGATTACAAATCATTGTGATGAACAACATGATGGCAATGTGATTACAAATCATTGTGATAAACAATAGTGATGGCAATGAAGCATGATTTAAGTCGATGATATGAAGGTAATTTACTGAATGAAATGAATGAAAATGTAAATGGAATATTGACATTTCAATTATTAATCATAAATGAGTGAAAATTCATAACAATAATAGATAAAGAGAAGATTTCCCAAATCATGAATGGGTATGGTATATATATCCAAACAATACTCAATGTTACATTAAGTTGGGTCATCATGTTTACAAATAAAATTATCGAAATTGTGCGTTCTGATTTGGCATAGTTTGCGAGGTAACTAACAGTATGCATGGGAGGTTAAGTTATACCCTTCTCACGTGTTTATACTAATCGAGAAAGTAGGTCGGCGTGAATATTTTCACAGCCTGGTATGTGAGAGATACTGAAAGTGTAATTTTGCAAAAATAGACTCCACCTTAGTACTCTACTATTATTCATTTTGTTATTTCTTATGTACGTGAGTGGTTTATGGTCCGTTTCGACCACAAACTCTTTTAGCAGTAGATATCTGCTGAATGTCTTTAAAGCAAAGACGATGGCCAGTCCTTCACGCTCTATTACAGAGTATCGTGATTCTCTGTCCAATAATTTTCTGCTTGCATATAAGCAAGGCATTAGAGTTCCCTCATGCTCCTGTAATAGTACACCTGCGATGCCCTTATCAGACGCGTCAGTTCTTACAACAAATTCTTTTGATATGTCGGGTAATTTAAGAATTGGTTCTGAACAGAGTAATGCCTTTAATTGGTTAAAGCTATTCTGACACACTTCTGTCCAAACAATTTTGTTCGGTGACCCATTCTTTGTCAGATTTGTTAGCGGTGTCGCGATGTGCGCGAAGTTGTAAATGTATTTCCTGTAAAAATTTAGGAGCCCAAGTACTTTGCGTACTTCTTTTTTTGTCTTAGGTGGTTGCAATTGTGCGATTTTTGTTTGTTTTTCTGTCTCGGGTGTCTGTGTCCCATGACCAACGGTATGATTAATCCTGCATTTGAAGCTTCGATATTAGTAAACATAGGTTGCGACACTGTGTCTCTATCAAAATATATTTTTAGCATATTTGCATGGAATGTCTTTGTTGTGTTGTTAATTTTAATCTCGTAATTAACATTAGATTTTACTGCTGTTATTTTGAATGGTCCTTTCCATGTAGCTAAAAGTTTACTCGAGTCATCGGGTAAGAGTATTAGTACTTTGTCACCAATCTCAAATTTTCTTGACTTGCTTTTTCTATCGGAGTATTCCTTGTATTTCTCTGCTTTTTTAGTGACGGATTCCTGTGCTAGCTTACACGTGTCCTCTATTCTGTCTTTCAGGATTCTTACATATTCGTAAGCAAACATAATTTCGTTATTGTCCTCCTCATTCCCTTTACAAATGTCGGCTACTATATTGATCGGGCCGCGAGGTGATCGTCCATACATCAACTCAAATGGGGAGTAGCCTGTAGATTCTTGGGGTATTTCTCTATATGCAAATAGGATTGCTGGTAAGTATCTGTCCCAATCATCTGGTTTTTCTGCTGACACTTTTCTTAACATATTCTTTAGAATGTCATTAAATCTTTCACAAAGACCATTTGCTTGGGGGTGGTAGGGAGTTGTGAATGAGTGTTGGATTCCCATGAGTTTCATGGTTTCATGCATCATATGTGATGTAAATTGGGGTCCATTGTCCGACAGTATCTCATTTGGTATGCCTATTCTAGTAAAAATTGTCATCAATGCTTCAGCTATGTGATCCGATGTAGTTGATTTCAATGCTATCGCTTCTGGCCACCTGGTTGCGTAATCGACTAGTGTTAGTATGTGTGTATGGTTTCTATCTGATTTTGTTAAAGGGCCTATAATGTCAATTGCAACTTTTTGAAAAACTTTTTCAATAACTGGGGTTGTCTCTAATGGCAATCTCGGTATTCTGCCTTTTGCGACTCTTCTTTGGCATGTGTCACACGATTTCACATATTCTCGGACGTCTTTAGTAATTCCAGGCCATGTGAAATTCTCGGATATTCTCTTCAATGTGGAAGAGCTCCCAAGATGTCCAGAAGTTATTGAATCGTGCGCTATTCCAAGGATTTTGTTTCTGTAAATACTCGGCGTGACCAGTTGTTTAGCTATTTTGTTTCTTTTCCTATGTAACCTGAACAGAATATCTTTTTCAATGATGTATTCAACTTTTGATTTCGTCCCTTTGTTTGCGATATTGAAATATGATGTTAAAGTCGGGTCCTTTTTCTGTTCTTCAATGAACGTGTTCCTGTCAAATTGTTGTGGTTCTAGAGAAATAGTCATTGGCTTCTCTGTTGTCTTAGTCATCTTTCTTGTTTCTGCTAGACAAGCTGTTTCTTGGGTTAATGACCATTCTTTTACATCTGTTGGGTTGTCTTTAAGACCTTTTATATTGCCAACAATAACATCAGCGACGGGGTTGGGAAGTATACAGCATTCCACTATTCCTGTATAGTATGGGGTTTCTATGTACACATTAGCTGTTTCAAAGGTTTCGACTGTGCCACTGAATGTGATGCATTGTACCGTTTTACCAGTTTTGTCTTCGTCATTGATCAAAGATGCTTTTATTCCTACTGTACTGCATCCTGTGTCTCTCAATATTTTGCAATCAGTTCCATTAGCTTTGCCTTCACAAAAAAATAGCGATCCTGATTTGTGAGTTTGTGTTAAAAGTGACATACCTTTCACGCAATACAAATTTATATTTTCTCCTGACATTACTCGTGTCTGATTGTTTACACCTGTTTGGAGTGATGCATTTGCAGTTTCTTTTGGATATCCCACGATTTTGTAACATTTGTCTGCTGTGTGGCCTTTCATTCCACAATATTGACATTTAATTATAGGTTTGTTGGTTTTCTTATACTCAGTATTATTGTCAGTGCTATTTCTTGTTTTGTTTTGATAGGATCGGCTATGGTCTCTATTGAACTGTTTGTTCCATGGTTTGTTACTATGATCATCTTGTTTCACTTGCGTGTTCCGAGTGATTGATCGGCTCATTCTATTTGAGTACTGAACTTTAGGTGTACCTGGACTCTGAGCAGCAGCAGCGTAGTATGGTTCCTTCAATGTTCTGCTAAGGGGTGTCAATGGATGTGCGCTGTTAAAGTTTTCTGCGTAGATTTTTAATTTGTCCAAGTTTTCTGTCTTTCTCTCTTTAAAGAATGCGACTAAATCTGGGTTGCAAGCTTGATAGATTCGATTCTTCAGCGTGAGATAGTAAAGGCCTGCAAAGTCGTCTTGTTTTACGTTTGCCAACTCAAGCCACCGATTTAGAAATTGAGTAATTCGGTTCACGAATGTATTAAAGTCTTCTCCACTTTCCGGTTTTGCAGTGTGAAACCTTTCCTGGTAACCATCTTCCGTTAATCTAAATCTTTTTAGTAGAGCGTCTTTAATTTTTCCATAGTCATCTGCATCTTCAGTTGTTAAGGTATAGAAAACTTTTAGCGGTTCTCCAGATAAGCAGTTAATCAAGGCTGTGGCCCATTTGCTTTCTGGCCAACGATAACCTTTAGCCTGAACTTCGAATCGGTGTAAGAAGGATTCTAGACAGTCTGAGCGTTCATCGTATGTTGGCATGCGTGGAAGTTTCACGAAAAATTCATCACTATTATCATGTTTTCTTTCATGACCGGTTTTTGTTTTTTCAATTTCCAGCATCATTTGGGTCCTTTTGGTTTCTTCTTCTGCTAAAGCTATTTGTCTTTTTAGTTCCCTTTCTTGGACTCTTTCTTCTCGTTCTTCTCTACGTATTCTTTCTTCGTGTTCTTTTTCTTCTCTACGAATTCTTTCTTCATTTTCTTCTCTACGAATTCTTTCTTCATTTTCTTCTCTACGAATTCTTTCTTCGTGTTCTTTTTCTTCTCTACGAATTCTTCTTTCATTTTCTTCTCTACGAATTCTTTCTTCTTTTTCTTCTTTTATTTTCTCTTCGCACCATGAAAATATTATTTCCTGGGGTATTTCTAAGTCCTTTGCGAGACTTAAGTATCTTTTATATGCTTCCATTGTTGCAATAAATTAGTTACGATGTTTTATATATATTATATTGACAGGATACTGTTACTGACTGTTTTATTTATTTACACTTACTGGAATGAACTGTTCTATTTTTAGAAATCTCTCTCTCTTATTTCAACTTATTATGTATGTTGAATTTGATGCCTTTTATCGTTATATCTTATAAAGCAATGTGTCAATACAATGCGGAGTTATGACTTGAGTCCATAACAATGTGTCAATCGCGTGTACTCTAAACTATGTTACTACGAAAAATGTATCACCAATGTGTGTGACTCGTCGTTAGTTTGTGTACAATTATTCGCAATGACGCTAATATACTAGAGTGTGATAACAATAATAGGATGCCAAAATAATCCCAAGTTATCTATCACTAAATATAACACGACGGCTAGTAGACTCCTTTTATTATTATTTTTTTTTTAAGGCTCACTTTTCAGAACATAATATATAAGTGGTTTTCGGTAACAGTAATATGCCAAAAATGTATTTAAAACAAATCACTATGCAAAACAAATCACGATGTCTATAGTTACTATGTGATGCCCAACTCATGTAAAAGAGAATAATGAAGGATATATTTACCAACTCAGTTCGTGGCTGGGACCTCTCTCTTGTTCAATGGTTGTTCAACAATTGTAATTAGGCATTGAAGAGTGTTTTAACAGTGATGTCTGAAATACAAAACAATAAAATATCGTAAGATTTACAATAGTTACAAAATGTGTTCACAACACTGAGTGATTGGTTGATAGGTGAATGAATCGTTATGGAATGTAAACATATTGAAAACAATTCATGAATGAGGCAAACAACAAAATGAAATGAGTGATATAATAACAAAGTGGACAAGGAATGAATGAATGAATGAAAAACTGAGTGAATAAATGAATGAATGAATGGATAATGTATGAATGAAAGAATGAAGGGAGGAATAAATGTATGAATGATTGGATAAATGAGTGAATAAACGAATGAATGGATGAATGAATGAATGAATGAATGAATGAATGAATAAATAAATGAATGAACAATGAATGAATGAATGATTTATAAATGAATAAATGGATGAAGGAATGAATCAATAAAATGCTATTCAATTTGAATGAAAGAATGAATGGATAAATTGCTATTCCATTTAAATGAAGAAATGAAAAAGAAAAAAAAATTAATCCTGTAAATAGGGAGTTCAATTAAAATATGATCAAGTGGGGCAATTAAGAGTTTTACAATTTAAACTTTAAAGTTAGATGAAATAGATATAAGTAACTAAATAAATTCAATTCTTTATATGTGTCCCCTCCAAAATGTCATGGTCTCAAGTGAGTAAAGAGCTACTCGACTATGCATAAAGATATATGTAGAATGAGGCCCCAGAATTTACTAGTTACTATAAATGAAAAACAATTAACGATTTGTTTACAATGAAATAAAAATACTGATGAAATTTAATTAAAAGAGATAAACAGTGATCATGGCAGTTACAAATAGAGATATGAATATTTTACGTAACTTATGATAATATGTCAGGTTCATAAGTTTACGTTTCCAGGCAGTTGATGGGCTTGGATGATCTATTCCTCTGATAACAGGATCGGACTCGTAAAATTCCACTTCCAGGCAATTGGTAAGAGGTTATTGTGTAGTCCTTTGACAGCGGGCTTGGGTTTGATCCTTGAAGATTATACAATCAAAGTTAAAAGCTCCGGCGTCTTAATGGTGTAGATATAATATCTACAAAGTCCCAAAAGATAAAAATCTTCCAGTATATATATAGGAAAAGAGCGACTGGCCGTCCGGCATAGATTGTGGAGAGAAAGTGAGTGTCAAATGTTAGACCTATCAGCTTTTATAATAAGTGGCTACGTGACAGAATGTAGAACGAAAAGTATTCACTAATTAGAAATTAATTCGAGGGAAGGCTATAAAAGGAAAGACGATCTAATATTAGAAGGTAAAGTTTATCTAAGCCTACCGAAATATAACTGGAGTGAGATGAATTCAGTTCTTAATAAAATAAAATTTAATAAGATAATTGTGAACAACCTTTACTGTGACAGTGTTCAATCCAAATAGAGATAAATCAAAACTACCAACGCCCATACAATTTAAATCTTAATCTTGCTTAACCTTATTTTCATACTAAAACTGACTTGCAAAGAGAAAGATACCAGAAAGTCATATTTCCTGATTTGGGCTCCATTTGGCCCCCATGACTTGAACATAGTAATAAAGTCCTATTTATTTCTTATTTGAGGGCCATTTAACCCCCATGATTTTACTATGGAAAATTCAGTTGAAATCATACTTTTTCATTAAATGTATACATCATTATGATAAGTGATTTATTGTCTGGTACCTCTATTCAATCTCTAGGTGAAATAAATTAGCTTAAATGTTTACATTATGTTTCAGACATATTGTAATGATATTATTGCTTTTGAATTTTTGAATTTTCTAACTAAATTGTTTGTATTTTTTTTTTTTTATATTTCAGCCATCCGTTGTGTGGTCTAAATTGTGTTGCATTGGACCTAAACCATGACGAATGGAGAAAGTGTAGCATCCTTGGTAGTTTGAATGATCAGATATACAATGAGTTGCAGTATGCTGGGACAACTCCTGTGCATGAGGAAGGTATGTCACCTTCTAATTATCTAAAACTGCATGGTACCTATTACATTTATCTGTGTAATGGTTGTTAGCTCGGATTTAATAGTAGGCATCATATGAAATCTAATATGTTTGCATTGTTGGCTATTTACAACGGGACAAGTTAAAGTTATTTCTCTTCACTCACGTGATACATTTTATGAAAAATATTATGCTGATCTCCAATAAGAATGTGAGATTCAATTCTGATTGTTAAAATGTCATTTCTCCAAACAGTAACAACGTTATGAAGTATGTTTGTATTGTATGAAATAGTAAAATAAATATTAAGTTGGTGTAAAATTAGCTTATCTTTAACCAGTGAATTGACAGAATATCATCAATTAATAATGCAAGATAAAGATGATCTGTTGCAACTCGAGTTCCAGGTAATAGGTGATTTCCCCCCATGATGATAATGATGAATGTAAAAATTAATAATAGTAACAACACATCAAGTTTTGGATTAATTGGCTGCAAAGACTTTAGAGTAAAAGTCGTTTTTTTAAGATAAAAAATCGAACAGTTATACCTTTTTCCTCTGACTCGTTGACTGTGAATTTCAGCATATCACAGCAAGTACATGAAGACAACGACAAGAAGTCATTAATCGAAACATTTGGGAAAACACATTGTCTTGTAATCACATTACTCTGCACTATTGCGTAAAATATTGTTCCTAAAAGTTGAGATATTATCCGTACAATGTCACTGAAATTTGAAATTCTGGTAGGCCTGCCTGTTATCCGAACCACCGATACTACTACAACCGTCATCATCCCTACCACCACGTCATCATCCCTACCACCACTACCACAACCACCACTACCACCACACCATCATCCCTACCACCACTACAACATATAATATGGCGTTGCAATGTCATGTCAGCTGAAGTCTTTGCACGTTTTTATATCAAAATATATAATAGTTGTTCATCATACCCTCATCATTACTTAGCTAAGATTGCAATTCAATTCATTGTGTGTTTTGTTTAGTCGTGCTACACATTTCAGTCTGGGCAGACGTGCTTGACATTAATTACTTGTTAACAAACAACACGGCGCGATCGTTAGATGTCTTTTAGTGTTGGAGAGGGTTACATTGACCGCAAAAGTATGGACCGCATTATTTCCTTTGATAAGCTGCTTTACATGCAATGCTTTACTTCACTCAGATTTATACGAGTACATGGGCGAGTCCTTGTAATAGAAAGGAAAACAATCAGCTAACTTGTAAGGTATGACATGAAAATTGGCTCAAATTGACCTGATGAAGAATAGAGCAACTCATTCCCTAAGAATTGTGTGTGTGTGTGTGTGTGTGTTACAGGTTTTCTTTTATTGTTGTGTTTTGTCACATTTCCTTTCTTAATTAATCCAATTATATCTACTTGCCTTTCCCTCATCAAAAGAGCAGTCACAGCAGTAGATAAGAACTGGTGAGGATAGAAGAAAATCAAAATCAAAACGCAATTCAAACGGGGGTTTTGCGTGATGAGTAGATCAACGGATAATATCAATGGGCCTTTTTAAAGGTGCAGATTTTATTAATTCATGAACACTTTTGGTAAATATTATGGGTGTAGTACACTGCCAAACAGATTATTTTCATTTTCACCAGAATTTTTAAAAAAGAACAAACTTTAAGCTAAATGATACAGAGGAATCCGTATAAAGTCAACAATTTAAAAGTCAACTCCAATATCAGGATTCCACTGTATCGATAAATTAAGATAACCTCCAATACGGTCCAAAAATTTCTTAAGCAAGATTATGGTTAAAGGTTGGCACCAGAAGAAAGGCAAATAAAAACTTCCACGATAATAGTATTTCAATTTTTTGGAGAATTTATTGAATTTCCTTTAAATTTTTTAATTTTTAAAATCCATCCAGTAGTTTTTTAGTTATTCCATATATTTACACCTAGTTTAGGGGTTGACAAGTAAAAAATATAAATAGAATTTAGACTTTCGTAATGAGGTTAGGATTGGTTGTTCGCTATTATACAAATACAATGAGCGGTCATCTTTATTGTTAGTTTTATTTATTTTTTTTTTTTTGTAAACAAAGAGACAAATCCAACGCGTCAGTTTTAAATTGCGTTCTTTAAGAATACAGCGTTTTGAAGCCATCTTCTGATCAAAGATATTTTCATAACGGATTCACAAAAAAATATGAAGGCAATTTGATTGTAAATCGTTCTCGCAGTGGTGTCAGATTAATGAAACCTAAATTTTACAAATAATAAGAAAAAGGTGCTGTTTGTATTAGTAGTGATTGTAGCGTAGTTGATCAGAATGATGGAGCTGTTTTGAAATGTGCTAATGCAGGCTATGTAGTAAATCAAGTGTGTTCAGAAAAAAAGAACCGGCCACTCCCAATTCTCGAAGTGAAATAAAATTGTGCAATCTGTATATGATGTGATGGATGAGCTATCAGAATCAGATTCTGATGATAACGACATGCTGTATCAAGTTGTAGATGAACATCAAAGTGAGAGCGTGTTTGGAATTATCGATCTAAGCATTTTCAAAGATCACATTTCTTCCAGAGATTCGGAAGAGTTCGTAAGATGGAGAATGACGCACGGAAGATTCTATATTGATGCATCTCGGTTCTTCGGGTTCCATAGCGCTCGCTGTCGAAACAGAATATTTTTCACTCTCTGCGGAGAAGCATCATCATTTTTTAAAGATAATATGCAAATTTCTTGCGGTGAGCAATTCTTCCGGATTACCGATGCCATTCAGATCAAGCAGCCCAGGATGCGAATCTCCCACCCCTAGCAAAAAGGGAGGTCATCGGAGCATCATGGGACAAATTTCCGGCGTCCCTGGAATTTTATGACTGTTGTTACAGTCGATTTGAACCTGAATGTGTTGTAAGCACTGTAACACCTTTACAAACAAGAACAAATCTCTCTTTCTGTCTTCAAACGCACCCGCACTCGTGCGACACACACACAAACACACACACACACGCACACACAAACATATATATATATACACACACACACACACACACACACACAATTCTATTCAATTAAAACGTTTACTGGAATTGCCAATATGAAACATACGTTAACTTGATATTTACGATTAACCAATAAAACACACATACACGCACAATGTTTTTCACTTAAATCTTTCTGTATCTAACATTCCATTCAATTTGAGTAGTCTCAATCCTTCTCTCTCTCTCTCTCTCTCTCTCTCTCTCTCTCTCTCTCTCTCTCTCTTTCTCTCTCTCTCTCTTTCCTTCTCTCTCTCTCTACCTCTTCACACAAACACATATTTCACACGCACACACATACACACACAAACAGACACACACACACACACACACACACACATACACATCAATGAATTGCACTCATTGGATTAAGTTTCATGTACTTATAGTACTTGCCTATAATAGTTCATCACAAATACTTTGACATCAAACTCTAGTATCGTTAGTATTTCAATTTCATATTTTTGTATTGATCACTACATGGTAAACGATTGCAGTCTGGTTTAGGGTGTTGTGTAGTTGAAGGAAGGCTCTGATGAATTTATCGTTATCAGGACAGCCACTTGGGCCCATTTTCGACCGACATAGTCTTGCAGTGAATTCTTGTCCACTATCATTTGACAACAACTCAGGAACCTCAAATTACCAAAATGTGGTGAAAAGGGAACGTAACCAAGCGATGAACCATGCATTCCTTACTAAGTGCTACCAGATTGGGTGGAAAGTGTGAAGACCAACCTGATAACCGATGCCCAGCTACCAGATAATAGTGACATCCAAACTCAAAGAAGTAAAAAATGACTTGATCGAAAGTGATGGAAGGCGGGAATGGTGGTTCAGACGGTAGAGGGGTCTGACAGGATGCATTCACGGATTCTTGATCGTGTATCCTGGATACTTGCAGTCATGCAAAGCCAAAAGACAATAGATTGTGCTCGAAGCTGCATCGATGACCTGAATGGCTGAGTGCAAATTCAATAAAGTTCACTCAGATCTTAAACATAGTTAGTTTTTCACTTTCATTATTCTGTACTCATCACTATATTTACTTTAAGCACTTTCTCTCTCTAACACACACAAAACTCACACACACACGAACACACACAAAAATTAATAAATTGCGCTCACTGGATTAAATTGCATGTTCACCTTCTAGTACTTGCCTATAATAGCCCATCACAATATATATATATATATCACCTCTCTCTATCTTTCTATATACCTATCATTCCTTCTTCAATGCGCACTCGTGCGCGTTCACAGTAAACACAATTCAATTCATTTAAAATATGTATTTCTAAACATTTGCCATACATTAACTCAACTAACATATAAAAACGTACACACACAAACACACACACACACACACAAATAAATGAAGTTCCCTTTTCACCTCTCTTTACTTACCAACGATAGATCTCTCTCTCTCTCTCTCTCTCTCTCTCTCTCTCTCTCTCTCTCTCTCTCTCTCTCTCTCTCACTTAGACGCATACCATCGATAGTAAAATCTGTGTAGTTTGCTAGGAGTTAAGGAACCACTGCTATTATTTACATTATGACGACTGTCCTAGGGGCGTGGTTTCTTTATGTCAATCAACGTAATACGTGGGCCAGTGTAGGCTAAGGTAGACGGATGAACGCGTGAATTTACCATTATAATAACGGCGATTATCGCTTTGAATTCAGTTGTTCGCTACAGTCCATAAAGATGCAGCTATTCAACCTTATTGTGAGTACTACTTATTCATTTCATATGACTTGTCTATAGATAGAACGAAATTGACATCACTCAGCTCTTTGTTATTTTTTTTAGTCACCCAAATTACTATTTTTTATTTAATCAGACTATAAACGCTTAAGATTACACATTGTTTTGTTTATTTGGTTTGTAAAATCCGGCTTGAGGAATGTTGTGAGTAAATTCCCTAGTCATCCAGCATCAGTTCCAGGAAGTACCTTTCTAAAACTGTAATTATGTCGTATTTTCATCAGTCGGAGACAACTTGTGTATTTTGTCATTTACTAAGTGAAGTAAGTAGGATAATTCGTGCTTTGTTTGGCTCGCGACGTCCCAGGTTCGACAGATTGTTTTTGCCAAGACTCCAGTCAGTGAAATCTATTGAGTTTTCTGGGCCATTTTCTAAAATATGTGATTTACCAGACTATGATAGTTCAATGGTTAAGTTGTCCAAAAGATTGTTTGAGAGAGATGCAACTCCATTTCTATCAGGTTGGAACTTAGCCTGTAAACTGTGTGTATTCCTTTTCCATTCCGGTCCGTTTTGCTTCTATGACACACTGGTTGTTCACGAACTGGGACCAAGCAGAGTCGAACATGAATTCTCTCAGTCTATAGCCTAAGCAGGATATGAAATTATTCTGTGTAGTTGAGAGTAATCGTGTGGTGGACTGTGGCATTCTGTCAGGTACCCGTCATTGTGATAGAATAGATAGTTATTATAGATAGAACTAGTATTGTGTTATGTGTGTGGTTGTAAGAAATCATGTCGTGGACTGTGACATTCTAACAGGTACCCGTCATTGTGATATAATAGATAGTTATTATAGATATAACACGTAATAAGCTGAGAGTGTTCGTAAGTAATCGTGTGGTGGAGTGTGACATTCCAACAGTTACACACCCCCTTGTTAATATAACAGATAGTTATTATAGATATAACACGTAATAAGCTGAGAGTGTTCGTAAGTAATCGTGTGGTGGACTGTGACATTCTAACAGTTCCCCCCTCCCCATGTTAATATAATAGATAGTTATTGTAGATAGAACACGTAATGTGCTGCGTGTATTGAAAGTTATCGTGTGTTCGACTGTGACTAGTCCTCATGTTGATTTAATAGATAGAACACGTAATGCGCTCTGTGTGTTTATAAGTAATCGTGTGGTGGACAATTAAATTCAAACAGATTTCTCCGAGATCAAGTATGCATATAATATTCACTTTTCTTTAAAGAGAAAATGATGGCCAGTCTTTTGTATTAAATATTGTCAATTAAGGTCATAGGAAGTCGTCAAAATCCGCTTGTTTTTTGTTCTTGATACTATTTCACATTTTAGACGGTAAGGGTTTGTATAGGTTAATTTTAGACTTTCAAATTTCAGGATCCGAAACAAAAAAGACGGAACGTAGACTTTTATCTACACATTTCTCAGTATCAACAAATATCGATTAAGCGTCTAAATTACCAAGTACTTCTTAAGATCTTCAGGAGTGATATCAGTTAACGCCCATCCTTATGGAGCAACGATGAAAATCAGAAGAAAATCAGAATAAATATACGGTACAGTGATTAAACGTTTAACCTTGAAATATTTCTTGTAAATGTGCTTCAGTTCTGATAGACAGATTGTATTGTCCTTCCGGTCAGTCGCAAGTGATCCATTTCAACTTCCACTCCTACATTGAAAAGAAGCCATGTTTCCCCAAATCAATTTGATAATCATGATGTTAAAAGCTTGGTGTGTTCTTATGATCGATATGTTTATTACTATTTTGGTGTTTTTGTGAAGGGGAGGGAGCAGGAGGTAATAATAAAGCTACAGTCTCTCGCCAAATGAGTGATGGTTTTTATCAATCAGCGATTCCATTTTCTTCATTTGACCCAAAACAATGTTAGACATGTATTTATACGCAGTAAATGCTTTTTTTAGATTGCCAATCAGCAGTCTTTTCAACCTGTAATTAAAATAAAATGAGTGAAAATATTCTAGAATCCTTGAATAAATAATTGTTTATTCAACGTGTTTAAAGTATTATTCAACGATTACATTTTTACTAAGAAATGATGGGTTTTCTATTGGGAGAGGTAGAATAATATTCATACGCTAAGTCCATCCTTAAAAATATTAATTAAACTAATGAAATATCCGAGTTGCTTGCTCAATAAAAGTATGCACTCATTGTTTACTACTTTTCTCATCTGAGTTATTTTCTAATGTCCATCTACCGACAAAGTCTATGGTCTGTAATAAATTATCCCTCTCAATGTTCACTACACGCTATTGAGTTGAGTCCTTATAATATTTTATTCTTCCTCCAAAAAAAATAAAAGAAGTTTGTATGTTTAAAATAACAAGATATGAAATGAGTACAAACGTGTAAAAAGACAATAAAGAATATAAACTTCGCGACGATGGGGACTCGAACCGACTACCCAACTGTTACAAGTTCACCCGGCCGCGAGAGGGTAGCTCTACAGTCGACGCCCTCCACCATTCATTTTGAAAAGCGGTATCAAGCGCACTGTCTTTCTTGAACCCCTCTCCCGACTTTTTGAGGTTCGAGCCTCCATCTTAGCCAAATTTTTATTCTCTAATGTGTTACGGAATTTTCCTACTCACTTCATGTTTGTTGTTTTCAACATAAGTGCATGCTCCACTATTTTGAGTTAGCATATGCCTAAAAAAAGAAAATACGCTTTTATACAGATTAATTTCCACTAAAAGTGCTCAAAGCGCATTTCAAGGGTCCCTGAGCAACAGAAAACTTAACATATAAAACATGATATGACGTCTTGTAGACGATATTACAATTTTTAACAACAGAGACAACAATGTTAACGATGAGGTACTCAATTTACACATGAATACGGTGAGAGAATGTGAGTAAAGGTCTTATTTCAAGTACTGAATTATGCGCCGAGCGAGGGTCGAACGTATGCCCTTACGATCGAAAAGCGATTGTCATACCACAAGACCACATAGCCGCCTATACTTCCCGTCAGCAACAAACAGTCTTGTGTCTGACAGTCTAACTATCAGATTTGTGAAACATCTTAAGTCTGAAATTCCTTTGAAATCTCGGGTTGAATCTTTGATAAGATTGGCGTGATTTTGATATATAATCGATATATAAGGGAAAAGACTTTCGTGATTTTGATACATGATCGATATTTACGGTTAACGATTGGCGTTATTTTGATACATAATCGATATATAAATTAAACATTTGGATTTAATTTGATTCATAATCGATACATACGTAAAAAGATTAGCGTGATTTTGGAACAAAATCGATGCATAATGTAAAGGATTGTCGTTATTTTGATACATAATCGATACATTAGTTAAATGATTGGCTTGATTTTGATACATGATCGATGCCTGAAGTAAAATATTGGCGTGATTTTTATATAAAATCGATACATGAGGTAAAAGATAGGCGTTATTAAAATACACAATCGAAGCACAATGTAAAAGATTGGCGTTTTTCTTTGGATACATGATTGATATGTATGAGGTCAAAGATTGGCATGATTTTGATACGTAATCGATAATTGAGGTCAAAGATCTTCCTTTCTCTTGGTCAATGAAAGACAAGTAATTCAACGCCCTTTGAAACATTAAGCTGCCAAAATTAATGGAGACTATTAGTTTTACACTATTATACTTACGATGAAATACGTTTTATACGTTCACGAACAAATTAGTAGTGGTAGTAGTAGTACTAGTAGTAGTAGTAGTAGTAGTAGTAGTAGTAGTAGTAGTAGTAGTAGTAGTAGTAGTAGTAGTAGTAGTTGTAGTAGTAGTAGTAGTAGTAGTAGTAGTAGTAGTAGTAGTAGTAGTAGTAGTAGTAGTAGTAGTAGTAGTAGTAGTAGTAGTAGAAGAAGAAGAAGAAGTAGTTGTTGCAGCATAGCAGCTAAAAGTGTACATAACTTAAATGGGTTGACTTGATTAATTTTTTAAATATTTTTTCATCCACAACAAAAGACAGTTGCTTGTATTTTGTTCCTTTCCGTTGTTGCTAAAGCTAGGGCATCGAAAGATGGAATAAAACAACAGGTATGTTGCAAGACTTTACACAAATCAATTTTAATATTATAATTTAAAGAATGTATGAAATGTTATCTTAAATATATGATCCTTTAAAGAGTATGTTGAATACTTTCTCAAGTACACGATCATTTAAATAGTGTAAAACATATAATCTTAAATACATGATGATTCAGATATTGTATAAAATATTACCTTAAATACATAATAATATAAAAAAGTGTATAAACCATTATCTTTAATACATGATCACTTAGAGAATATATAAAATATTATCTGATATACATGATTATTTAAAGAGTGTTTAAACCATTATCTTAAATACATAATCACTTTGAGAATGTATAAAATATCTGAAATAAACAATCCTTTAAGGATCGTATAAAATATTTTATTAAACACATGATTCTTTACAGATTGTATAAAATATTATCTTAAATACTTGATCATTTAAATAGTGTACAACATATTATCTTAAATACATGATTATTTAAAGAATGTATAAATATTATCTGAATTTTATAGACCTTATTTGGTGCCATCTCGAATATTCAGGAGCCATATTTTGTTGATTTGATTTCATTGAATCATTGAGTTTCCACTCGTCTTACAGAATGGAGCAACGATAAAAATCAGAATAAATTTAGGGAAAATATTCAGAAGTTGAACGGTGAAGTATTTCTTGTAAATATGTTACAGTTCTGATAGACAGATTGTATTGTCGTCCTTTGGGTCAGACGCAAGTGATTCATTTGAACTTCCACTCCTATATTGAAAAGAAGCCATGTTTCCCCAAATCAATTTAATAATCATAATGTTAAAGGCTTGGTGTGTTTTTATGACCGATATGTTTATTATTGTGTTCTTTTGAAGGGGAGGTAGCAGCACGTGATGATACAGCTACAGTCTCTCGACAAATGAGTTATGGTTCTTATCAATCACCAATTCGATTTTCATCGAGTGCACTGAAAAAATTACAATTTGACGCCCAAATGTTTGATTTGTATTTGTACATAGTAAATGTTATTTTTAGATTGCCAATCAGCAGTCTTTTCAACCTGTATTTGAAATATAATGAGTAAAAAGCATTCTAGAATCGTTGCATAAATAAATTGTTTATTCAAAAAAAGGTCGTACAATGGGAGATATTAATATGGTTATTGTTATTATTATTATTATTATTATTATTATTATTATTATTATTATTATTTTATTTTATTATTATTATTATTATTATTATTATTATTATTATTATTATTATTATTATTATTTTATTATTATTATTATTATTATTATTTATTATTATTATAATTATTATTATTATTGTTATTATTATTATTATTATTATTATTATTATTATTATTATTATTATTATTATTATTATTATTATTATTATTATTATTATTATTATTATTATTATTATTATATATTATCATTATTATTATTATTATTATTATCAGCAACATCATCATCATCATCATCATCATCATCATCATCATCATCATCATCATCATCATCATCATCATCATCATCATCATTATTATTGTTAACAACAACAATAATAATAATAATAATAATAATAATAATAATAATAATAATAATATATTATTATTATTATTATTATTATTATTATTATTATTATTATTATTATTATTATTATTATTATTATTATTATTATTATTATTATTATTATTATTTATTATTATTATTATTATTATTATTATTATTATTATTATTATTATTATTATTATTATTATTATTATTATTATTATTATATATAATTAATAATAATAATAATATAATAATAAATAATAATAATAATTAATAATTAATAATAATAATAATAATAATAATAATATAATAATAATAATAATATAATAAATAATAATAATAATAATAATAATAATAATATAATAATAATAATAATAATAATAATAATATATAATAATAATAATAATAATAATAATAATAATAATAATAATAATATAATAATAATAATAATAATAATAATAATAATAATAATAATAATAATAATAATTAATAATAATAATAAATAATAATAATAATAATAATAATAATTTAAAAATAATAATAACAATAAAATATAATATCTCATTGTACGATTCTTTGAATAAACAATTTATTTATGAAGAAGAAGAAGAAGAAGAAGAAGAAGAAGAAGAAGAAGAAGAAGAAGAAGAAGAAGAAGAAGAAGAAGAAGAAGAAGAAGAAGAAGAAGAAGAAGAAGAAGAAGAAGAAGAAGAAGAAGAAGAAGAAGAAGAAGAAGAAGAATACCATTAATTAATTAATGATCATGATCTAAAAGAAAACATTATACATGGATTTATTGACTTCATTAATTTTTAAAAAATATTTCTTTTTCATCCCGAACAATAGATGTCATTGTGTTATGTAAATGGCGTATTGATCACGTGCCATCCTGCACCATTTCCCGTTCCCTCACCACCAGCAAAGGTACGTTGCAGGATTTTACAAATTTAATACGATCATTAAAAGAGTGTGTATGAAAATAATTTTAAAAACATGATCATTTCAAGTGTGTAAAAAATATTATCTTAAATACATAATCATTTAAAGAGTGTATAAAATATTATATTATATACGTGATAATCTAAATAGCGTATAGAATATTATCTTAAATACATGATCATTCAAATAGTATATAAAATATTATCATTGTTATTTTTATGGAGAATAAAGCGTTTCCACCTAGTAAGAAGTCAGATAATCGCGACTCGGACTTCAACTACAGATACTCGCTTTGCTGTTACTTGCCTTGGATGGAAACGGGAAGATCTGGTGTTGGGTCAAAATAAGATCGAATTTAGCCTTTAAAGGATTTCATTTCTATTTAGTTTTTCTCCCACATCCACCCGCATTTCTTCTGTGTTAATTTTTAACTCAGTGTTGCTGTTTGCTATTTACTTTTTTATGATTAGCCAGTGACACTGTTTTGAAGTTTTCAAATAATAGTTTCCCTTTATATTATTTTAAATCAGAATAATAAATCGTTTTCATCGTTGCGACCCAGGCTTCGATTAAACTGTACTTGCACTGCCGTTATTTCTATTGGTGAATACAATAGGACCCTCTTTTTGAACTTCGCCCCTGAAATGTTTAGTTGTTGGGGTTATTGTTCTTTTTTTTGTTTTGAGTGGTATATGCTGTACTTACCCGCTTACATTCACGCACAAAACGATACATCTAGGTTTATTTTGTGCCATTACATCAAACCAAACCGAGCGGCTCAGAGTTTAAAAGAACTTTCCAGAAACTTGGCATTCTCAAGACCTTACAAACCGATTCCCGCCCCAGCTCTACAGTCAAAATCAAAAAATAGGCGGATTTTAGTCACATATACACAGGCACACACACATAAATGTATACACACACATCAAAATTGAGCTTTTATATAGTGCAGTATCCACTAAACGTGCTCAAGGCGAATTACAAAAGTCCCTCGCCAACAGTAAAACGTAACATGAAGAACCAGACATGACGTCTGTTAGACGATATTACAATTTTCGACAGAGACAACGCTGTCAACGGTCAGGTACTCATTTTACACCTGAGCACGGTGAGAGAATGTGAGTAAAGAGCCTTTTCCAAGGACTCAACCATGCGCCGATGGATGCTCGAACTCAGGACCTTCCGATACAAAAGCGAGTGTCATACCACTAGACCACATTCTTACTTACTTAATCCTCTTCGGGCCTTGAGGCACATAGGGCATCCACCAGACATCTCCATTTTTTGCGATCGGCTGCTTTTGCGGTGGCTGTATTCCAGGACAGGCCTGCTTCCTATAATTCTTTCTCCATTGATCTTCGCCAGGTTTCTTTGGGTCTTCCCCGCTTTCTCTTCCCATCTGCTGTCCAGTACAAGGCTGTCTTGGGAAGTGACCCTTTTTCCATTCTGGCCACATGACCCAGCCAACGCCATCTTCTTCTTTTTTATTTGGCTATCCATGCTAGTGCAATCAGCTTTCTTTAATAGATCCACTGTTCTTATTTTTGTAGGCCAAAATAAATTAAAAATTCTTTTTAAACTCTTGTTCTGAAAGGCTTCTAGTTTCTGTATTAAGGAGGATGTCATTTTCCAGCTTTCACTTCCATAAAGCAGTACACTTAAAACATTGCTCTTGTATATTTTCAGCTTTGTCTTTCTCATTATTTGTTGATTTCCAAAAGTTTTTCAGCATGCCGAAAGCCTGGTTTGCCTTTTGAATTATGTGCTTGATATCGTGTTCTGCATTTCCGTCATCTGTTATTTTGGATCTGAGGTAGGAGAACTCTGTTGTCCTCTTCAATTATATGTTCATCTATCCTAATTTCACTGCCATGTTTTGGATTCACCCTAATGTACACAGTCTTATCGAAATCTATTATTTTCAGTCCACTTTTCGAGGCGTTCTTGTGTAGTACGTTTAGTTTCTCTGAGGCGTCTCTGTGTGTACTGGAAACTAACGCGATATCATCTGCGTAGTCTATATCTTCCAGAACGGATGTCAGTGTCCAGCGAATGCCTCTCTTATTACCATCAGTTGTATTTTTCATGAGCCAGTCTAGAGCCAGGATAAACAGAAGCGTGGAGAGTATGCAGCCTTGTTTTACACCAGTTGTTACATTAAAGCTGTCTGTTAAATTGTTACCACAGATCACTTGGCATTGGTAGTTGCTGTACATTGCTTTGATTAAGTTGACTATCTTCCTCGGTATACCATAATGGCGGAGTATTTTCCACAGGGACTCTCTGTGTAAGCTGTCAAAGGCTTTTTCAAAATCGACAAAAATGGTGTAGAGGGGGCTGTTCCATTCAATGCTTTGCTCCAGGATTTGTCTCAGGGTAAATATGTGGTCACTACATGACTTCCCTTTTCTGAACCCTGCCTGCTCTTTTCTAAGAATGTTTTCAATGTGAGGTGAGATTCTTTTCAGAAGGATTCTATTAAAAATTTTGCTCGTTACGGACAGGAGTGTGATTCCACGCCAGTTAGAACAATTTCCCAGGTCTCCTTTCTTGGCTATTTTATGGATGATGCCTTTCTGCCAATCCTCTGGTGGCATTTCTTCCTTTTCCCAAATGTTGGTGAACAATTTACTGAGAATTTTGGACATTTCTTGCGAGTTCGCTTTAAGCATTTCCGCACTGATTTTGTCAATACCTGGGGCCTTGCCATTTTTTTGTTGTTGTATTGCCTCGTGCACCTCATGCTCAGTGATTGGACCAAGATTAACCTCTACGTCCATTTCTGCTTCTGGGATCGTAAGAAGATGGGTCTGGTCTGTTCAGAAGGTTTGCGAAATATTCTCTCCATCTTTCAATTTTCTCCTTTTCGTCTGTGATGACATTACCATCTTGGGATTTTAATGGTTTCTCTTGGCCATAACTTCTGTTTCCTGAGAGCTTTTTTGTGATTTTGTATAGCGTGTGTGTGTCTTGTCTTACAGCTGCATTTTCTGCTTCAGTTGCTAAATCTTCTGCAAAATCTCTTTTGTCTTTCCTTGTGGATTTTTTCACTTCTTTATCCTTCAATGAGTATTCACTGGATAGCCTTTCTTTCAGTCGGGGGGATTTAGCGTTCAGGAGATTTAGTTTGATTGATTTTCTTTGGTTAATGAGCTCCCATGACCTTGCTGATATCCAATTCTCTGTATTGGATTTATTGTGTCCCAAGTGTTCAGTGGCACTTTCCTGCATGACGTGGTTGAAATCTTGGATTGTCATGTTTGTAATATCTTGTATTGCACTGAATTTGTTTCTTACTGAGATATTGAAATTGTTTTGGATATCTGGGATTTTCAATTTATCTGTGTTGAAACGTTTCTCCTTCTGTTTTGCTATTTTTGTTTTCATCAATATAATTGAGATTTTGGCTGTGACAAGATGGTGGTCACTTCCAATGTCTGCCAATCGTCTGACTATGACATCGTTTAAACTGCTCTTCCATTTTCTGTTGATAATTATATAGTCTATCTGACTTTCTGTTTTCCCATCTGGTGATTTCCATGACAATTTGTGTATGTTTTTGTGTGAGAAGAAAGTTCCACCAATAATGAGGTTGTGTTCTTCGCAAAATTCTGCGACCAGATAGCCGCACACATTTACACAGACAACACTAGTTGGATTGCAATCCACATTCATCCATCCATCCATTCATCCATAACGACATATACATCTTTGCCTCCAAACGTTGTAAATGTCAATAATGGCATACATACATTGATACTTGATTCAATCTTATTATTTCTACCTGTTTGATTTAAACCCTTCATCCCAATCGGACCATAGGCCACCATGCCTTATCATTTGAGTCTTTCGCGGGCTGTCTTCTCCACCTACTTCTATATGTATCTGCCTCCCCTGGCCTCATCCTATGTTTTTCCTCGTCAACTTTTTCTTCATCTCCCTGGTCTTCCTCCTCCTTGGCCACTCCGTGTGAGAGCCTCTATTGTGATATTGCAGGCACGTTTTCAAAATATATGGCAATTTCCCAATGTTTTTCATATATGACTTTTTATTTCTACAGACAAAAGATGGAAGAACTTGTCCTCCTGGAATCTGGTGCAGATAACTGACTAACTAGCGTCTACATCTGCTATGAATCCATTTTGACAATGACATATTTGAGAAAATTATGCGAAATAAAATAAAATATCAAAATAAATTTATGATTAAACAATAATCATTATTCAGGTCTTGTTTTGTCTTTTTGAGAATTCCCACCTGCAATTGATACCAGATGGTAGATGGGATATTCTTGTTATGTTTTCTTTTATATTTTTGAGTGTTAATACGTTATAGATAGAACCCGTTGGCTCCACTCAGCTCTTAGTATTTGTTTTTGCCAGACATTTTAATGATTCGTTTTCAAGAAACTGTAATATTCAGACTATACACGTTTAAAGATACACAACATTTTGTGTGTTGGTACGTTATCTTGGGCTGATGGAGTTGTTCGTTTGTTAACTAATCGCAACATATCAATATCCGGTTGGCGGATGTTATGACCTTTTGACTAAACGGAGAGAACTAACAACGCAATGAGTAATAATCTCTAACAGGCTCTCTACAAGTAATAACAAAAGGCTGATTGGCGTTTTCTTCGTTCCTTCTATTAAGGAATTAAAATTCAGCAAAAAGAAAAGCATATTGCGTATTGTTTAACTCATTTTCTAGGGCTATTCATCTTCGAGATGAGAGATGGGTTTTAAATAGCGCAATATGCAGACAGTGCTTCAAAACATACAGACGTTCTTTATCACATCTCTTCGTTCCTTCTATTAAGGAATTAAAATTCAGCAAAAAGAAAAGCATATTGCGTATTGTTTAACTCATTTTCTAGGGCTATTCATCTTCGAGATGAGAGATGGGTTTTAAATAGCGCAATATGCAGACAGTGCTTCAAAACATACAGACGTTCTTTATCACATCTGAGACGCGTCTACAACATCAGATGGCTAGACAAGACCAGATGAAGGCCTGGGAGAGAACTAGGCAGGAACTAGTGACGGAGCAGTTTGGGCTGGACTTGATAGGACACACATTAAGAAAGGCAGAAACTAGCACCACACTCCAATGTCTGAATCTGACCTAGAACCCGCAAGGCAAGAGGAAGAGAGGCCGGTCACGCAGTGGCTGGAGGCGAAACTCAGGGGCAGAGCTAGAAAAGATGGGAATAATATGGCAGGTAACATAACAGCCGCCAGAAAGAAGTGTGCTGGAGAAGAATTGCTTATAGCATATTATGATCTCCAAAAGAGGAAAGGGTATAATAAGTAAGTAATGTCCACGTAAAGTCCTCAAAGCGCTATACAAGTGGTCAATAGCCAACAGCAACACTAGACATGTAGGAAGAAACATGACGCACACTAGGTAATATTATAATTCTTTTATTTCCGACAGAGACAACAATGTTAAATACCCAATGCTCATTTTACACCGGCGCACGGTGAAAGAATGTAAATTAAGGTATCCTATTAATTGCCGTCCGGAGCCGTCCGGCAGCCCAGTGAAGCCGTCCGGAGGTCATCTAAACCATTCTCAAGCCATCCGGAGGCCCGCAGACCTATACGAATCTTTCCAGAAGTCGTCCAGTGAAGCCGTCCGGGGGTCATCTAAACCATTCTCAAGCCATCCGGAGGCCCGCAGACCTATACGAATCTTTCCAGAAGTAGTCCGCCTTCCGAAAGCTCCTCGTTCTGCTCTGGACAGCTTTACTTTTACTAAAACGTATGACTAACAATAATATTGAAATAAAAATTCCCTGACCTCAAGCTAACATTCGTAGAAAAAAATTAACCTAGGACTGCTTTCAATACTTCACAAAACAAAATGGCGACGGAAAACCAAAACAATGGTCGTATTAGGAAAGTTTAAACTTTCACTAATCTATCAAGGGTTGTTCTAGAGTTTTTTTTTTAAATGCTACTAAATATTGAGAAATTGAATAAACAAAAGCATGACAAAAGATCTGTGGTGAAAATACAAATTGAAATATATGTCAGCACGAGGAGCTTTCGGGAGGCCTTCCTTTCGGGCGACTTCTGGAAAGCTAGCTCTGAGGGTCTCCGGATGGCTTGAGAATGCTTTAGATGACCTACGTGCGGCTCTCCTGGGCCGGCGGATGGCAATTTGGGGACTGAAATTAAGAGCTTTATCTTAAAAGACTCAACTATGCGTCGCTCAGATTCGGACTCGAACCCTTGATTTTCCGATCCGAAATCCAGCGTCATACCACTAGACCACGTAGCTGTACAAATGGAAACAATAGCATGACGTCAAACTAGTGGAAATGTCTCATTGGAATTGTGAAACCAGTCCCCCTAAGGACCAAATACATACATTGTGCAACTGACAGGGAGATGGCATCTTATTTTCTAGCTTCAAAACAGACTGGCCTCAAAAACGGTCACATATTCTCTACTTTTACTACCCGTAATCTTTAAAACCTACCTATACATCCTGCTACTAAAATATGTTTGCCATAGTAAGATTCATTTTTATTTAACTGATTCATTGTTAGTCCTCTAAGGACTAGTTGCTTACACACATCCAATACGTTTTGAACCGGAATAGAGGAAAGTGTGACGTCACGATTTATCTGCTTCAATAAAGTAATTTCAGAGTCCTGGACTGGATAGCTCAAACCGTGACTTTACTGCCCATGTCCAAAAATTACGTTTAGTTAGTTGACATGGCTATATTGATGCTTTGAGTTTAGATAAAATAATCATAAAATTCGCCAACACCTAAAACTATGTGTAACATTGAGCGTTTATAGAAGGAACGAAATTAATGTCACACAGCTCTTTGTTACTGTTTTTAGACATCTATTTTAATGATTAGTTCTCATTAGCTGAGAGGTGATCTGGCAAAACCTGTCGCATGTCAAAAAAAATCGAATCCCATATTATTGCATATATAAATAGAGGTACTACTTCTGAAGGAAATACAGTTGGCATTTTGTAATTATCTTAATTTGGGCCCAAGCTATTTACATTTGAATGGAGCGGGCGAAAAGGTTTTAAAAATTGAGAAAATCGCTGTTAATGACAAGACACACCTATAATTACATCGCTGTAGCTCGGATAAAAGAAATTAAATCAAAATATTTACAAACTTTACACTGTAATATCCTTTAGTAAAAATGTTGGATGGATATTAAATACGTTATACTGCTTTGGTGAAAAGGTTCGATGGATATTACATACTTAAATTACTGTGGTGAAAATGTAGATGGATGGATATTAAACACGTAAAATCCTTTGGTGACTGGCAAAAGACAATTCCATGTCATATTGGAAGAAAACAAAAGCAAAACAAGCAAAATTAAAATTGGGGTACCACAAGGTTCAGGTTGGCACCAACTTTCTTCAATGTTTATATCTCCAACATGCCAAACTGCGAAGAAATCAAACTTGGATACGATGATGACTGGGCCTTAGCCTATCAATCGAAAAACTGGAAAGAGATTGAAGAAACTCTAAGCAAAGACACCACCCGCCTGAAACAATATTTTGATAGATGGAACCTAATAATGAATACCACCAATTCAATATCCACAAACTTCCCCTTGAATAATCGAGAGGCAACAAAAGAAATGAAGATCACCGCAGGTAACTCAATATTACCCCCAGACCCTAATCCTAAATACCTTGGCATTACATTGGACAGACAACTAAACTATCGCAAAATACATTGAGGGAACCGCAAATAAAGTTGCAAAAAGAAACAATCCGGTGAGAAAATTTGCAAGTATCACCTGGGGAGCCTAACCACAGGTACTAAGAACGTCTCCTTTGGCACTGTGCTATAGTGTGGGAGAATACTGTGCTCTTGTTTGTATGATGATCCCACATGTAAACCGCATTGGCATCCGAATAAGAGAATCAATGAGAATTATAACAGAATGCCTCAAGTCAACTCCAACTCATTGGCTCCCAACACTGAGCGGCATTGCACCACCAAGCCTTAGACAAGATGCTAATCAGAGGATGCCTGCAAGAATTGACAAAACCACAGATAAAACCCCCATAAAATCAATCATAAAGGGGCACCTGCAACAACAAGACTCAAATCGAGAAGGCCTTTCCACCTAAAAAAATGGCAGACTCCAGTGTTGAGGAAAACTGGAGAGAAATGTGGAACAGGGAAACACCAAGAGGAGGAAACAATCATTAAAGATCCAACCAAAATAGTGCCTGCAATCAATAACGCCAGGAAATATTAGATTTCCTCAAATCGCCTCTTAACTGGACATGGCAGAATTGCTTCAAATATGTGCAGATGGAAACTTGCCAGAAATGTCAGGCAGCCCCAGAGACCAGCGATCACATCGTCCTTCACTGTCCAGTCACTAAACTTGAAGGTGGCTACGAAACCGTCTTTATCTCTTGTTGTTACTAACATAAGTGCCTGCTCTACCCACTTTTCAGAATTAAAAATTAACCCCATATACTGGAGCATACTCAATGTCTCAGTTGTTTCTATGTTATATGTTTGTGTTGAGAATATTGGCCATTAAGCTTAACTGCTGGCCAGGTAACTTTGCGATGGTTGTGTTTGTGTGTGTACCCGCTACCTCCAGTAGTCGGTGAGAGAAGGCACTAGATAATAATGAATGACCTGAGTTTGATACGAATTTTCTTGGATTCGTGGATAGCTCATACGGTAGAGTCACGCTCTCACCGGCCAGGCGGAGTTGTCGTACCAATAAGGTCGCAAGTTCAAACCCCACCACCACCGTAATTTTTTTTTTTTATTCTGTATTGTCTTTTGGCACTTTTCTACTCACTTTATCTCTTGTTGTTACCAACATAAGGGCCTGCTCCACCCACTTTTCTGAATTAAAAATACTACCTATATATGTCGCTGGACTGCTATGTGAGAAGATAGAACATTTTCTATTTGAATTGTTTATTATCAAGATGTCGAAAAAAAAAAAAGAAAAAAATAGTTATTTTGGGGGAAGGGGTGGGGGTAGCTTGTAACTCATTCGCATTGTCTGACTTATTTAGTGAAAAAATTAAATTCCCTTAAATAGAATTTGTCTTAAAATGTTAAAGATCTAAAAGAGTTTATTTTAATTGTAGAAGAAATATATAGGTTTAATCAATTAATCTGTAAAACTGCGGTTTATTATCTGATTTCTATTAGACAAAAAAAAACAAACAATCATCATCTTCTTTCAATGAGACATCATCGTGTAATTTTTAGAGAGGCTATAATGTATTATTTAGAATGTATACATGATAGGGTTGACAAAGGGGTTGGATGGCTGTATGGGGTAGACAGGAAAAGACAGTGACATAAGATACGTTTTTCAATGACCATTTTTTTTCGAAAAGATTCTCCTATTAGCTTTTCGCTAGAATAAAGAAGCAATTTACATGCAGAACGGCAAATTTTACGTAACATTCTTATTTGTGAAATTTCTTGTTACTGTGTTCAAATTTATTGTTATTGTTGTTCCAAACTTGTCAACACTAACTGTTTTAACACCAAAAACTTTTATTTCTAAATAAAAATGATCTAATTTTACATTGTGACTAAATACGTCAGACAATGCGAATGAGTTACAATCTACCCCCACCCCTTCCCCCCAAAAATGACTATTTTTTTCTTTTTTTCTCTCGATATCTTGATAAAAATATTCCAAATAGAAAATGTTCTATCTTCTCACATTGCAGTCCAACTACATCTATATAGGTAGTAGGAGCGTATGGCTACACCTCCAAATATATTTCGTCAACCCATCTAATAAAGTCTTCTTCCGCCCTAAAGACGGTTTTGTAGCCACCTTCAAGTTTAGTGACTGGACAGTGAAGGACGATGTGATCGCTGGTCTCTGGGGCTGCCTGACATTTCTGGCAGGTATGACTTTTTCCAAGTTTCCATCCGCACATATTTGAAGCAATTCTGCCATGTCCAGTTAAGAGGCGATTTGAGGAAATCTAATATTTCCTGGGCTTATTGAATGCAGACACTCTTTTGGTTGGATCTTTAATGATGTTTCCTCCTCTTGGTGTTTCCCTGTTCCACATTTCTCTCCAGTTTTCCTCAACACTGAAGTCTGCCATTATTGTTAGGTGGAAAGGTCTTCTCGATTTGAGTCTTGTTGTTGAAGGTGCCCTTTTATGATTGATTTTATGGGGATTTTATCTGTGGTTTCGTCAATTCTTGCATGCATCCTCTGATTAGCATCTTGTCGTCTAAGGCTTGGTGGTGCAATGCCGCTCAGTGTTTTTTGTCTGATTTGTCAGTCCGTTACCCGTGGAATTTCCCTTTTACGGCGCTTGCAACACATTAAGGTTATATCAGCGCCAGTAAAAAGGAAGAAAATGGGACAGTAAAAAGTTCTAGAATTACAATTAAAGCACCCAAGAAAAAGTAAGACATAGGGGAACTCGGAACAAATAGGGATCAGATTGTAGATTCCAAGAGCATACCACCAATGCACCCAGTTTGAGATCACCTATAAGTCTCATCCAGACACAAGCACAAAATCCAACAGAGAGGAATACACTCAAATGCCTACATTATACATTAAAATAATAATAATACATTACAGAGAGATGATTTACAAGGAAAAAAATATCATCTCCCAAAACAATAACTATGCATTTGACTGTTTCCCCCCCATCTAGGACTCCGGCCAGGGCCAGGACAAAACCAAGTAATCTCATGCCAAGACAAAGACAGAAAGCAAGTTGGAAAACAGATATAAGGGGATAGAAGACACAGTATGTACCCCCCTGCCCACTACGGGAGGTCAGGATCCCCACCCAGATATTCATATTAAAAAGGTTTTTAGGTTAGATACATATGACCTACAATCCCGGCCATTTGGTTGCCACTTTCTCAAACTGCTCATATTCATATTAAAAAGGTTTTTAGGTTAGATACACATGACCTACTTACTTACTGCGTGGATGAGACTATGGGGAGGGGACAGGGATGATGGACAAAGGCCATGGTCCAAACTACTTATTGCACTATATAAAAGCTCATTTGTTGTTGTACCATGGGTTCATAAAAAAAAATGATGCCTTTTCCGCCACGACATCATAAGATATCGTCCCCTCGGCATTCCACGAAGGAATATAGATAACTCATCAAACAAGATGTCTGATGTCAACAGGAATCACCCATGTTGTCCAAGCGAGCAAATTGGGGGTTAATAATCTTGCTCAAGAAAAAAAAAACGAAAGTGCCTGAAGCAGGGCTCGAACCCGGGTCACAGTGCAATGCCTTAACCACTCGGCCACTTCGCCGTTCATAAAGCGTTTAGAAAAAGCAAACAGACCAACAAAATTGTTTGTCAATTATATAAATCATTTATTAGTCTCAAAATGCGTCAACAAAATAGACCTGCCTTGTCAAATATTACGTTAAAAACTAAGCTGGGAATTAACCATATGTAACAAAATACAAAACAGGGACATTTTTGGGCTCAAAATACTTCTTCAGCTAATGGCAAATACAATAATACACCAGAAACAGAGAAATATTTTGGCACGTTTCGTGGGAGATCGTACAAACTGACGAGAAATACCAATGACCTTTTCTGTCATATGTCTGGATTGTAAGTGATGTAATCGTGTTCTTATTGGAATTTTCTATTACTGGATGTGCTGAAGAAGGGCTTCGAGCCCAAAATGTTCCGTGTTTGATATATATTACAGAGGAATGAGACAATGTGGTAGTGGCGTTGTAAAGATGTATCATTCATCTTATCTAAACAAAGCCACTACCACATTATCTCATTCATATAAAGTGTTTCATTCATCGTTCTTTGTTCATAAAGGGGAAACCTGAAACGTCCAATTTATCTGTTTTCGTATATTAAATTGAAGCTTAGATTCAATTTCACATTGTTATTGATCTGATGTTTTGTAACAAAATTCTATTATTGACAAGAAGATGGCAGGTCTACTCGAGATGAATATGTACAGAAATAAAGTCTTTATCCAAGCAGACAAAACACCACTGATACAGCCTTACTACCCCAGCGATGCCACAAAACACCACTGATACGGCCTTACTACCCCAGAGATGCCAACTTAAAAGTTCAAAAATTCGTAGTTTCCAAGGGGGAAAGAAAAAAAAATCACTTTAAATAGCTTTGGAAATAAACAATTTTCTCCTAGCATGGTCCAAAAATGCTCCAAAGTCCTAAATATACGTTACAAGGAGCTAAACTTTCCTTTTCAACAAGATTTATTGAGTCAAAGAGACCTAAGTAGCTCTGTAGCTGGAGTCAAAAATTCGTATTTCTACGACTTTTTAGTACTAGCTAGGCAGGTCTTTAGGTCATTTCAGGGTCAGAGGGCTGTATTTGTATTGATTGTTACAATTGCTAAAAGTCTTAGGATAAGTTAGACTAAAATTAAAAGAAAATTCATTCGGTCCACACACACACACACACACACACATTCATTTATTCAAAGACGATGTCCCTTAAAGTATATCTATCTTCCAATATGAAATATAAAAATATCCAATGACGACGACGAATACGAATGTGTAATGATGCCTATTGTGGCCCAGTAGTGTAGTGACAACAAATGGATGAAAACATTGAATAGATGGGATGAATTGGGGTGGCAATCACTTCTGTTTTGGTGGCGGTCTGGAGATTAGAAAAATAATAATAATAATAATAATAATAATAATGTAATGATAATCTAATTCAGTGGTGATAATGTCTCAATTTGTCAAAAAAAAAAAAAGGGGGGGGGGGAATGCATTGGTCCATCGGGCAAACTCAAGCCGAAATACAAACATTACATATACAATATGATAGTTACGTAACATTGTATAATATACATAGCTGATGGTGCCAACTCAAGCCGAAATACAAACATTACATATACAATATGATAGTTACGTAACATTGTATAATATACATAGCTGATGGTGCCAACTCAAGCCGAAATACAAACATTACATATACAATATGATAGTTACGTAACATTGTATAATATACATAGCTGATGGTGCCAAAAACTGAAAAGGGAGGAAAATGTCGAATCATTGCCTTTAAGAACCCTTTATTTTTACAGCATTCACCCCCCCCCCCCCCCCCCCCCCCCCCCCCCCCCCCCTCACTAACACACACACGTTAACATTTTTAGAGCAATTGAGATGTTAAACTATCATTGATACTCAAGCTAACTTCTAGAGAGTGGGAAACTGCACCTATTTGTTCCACCACACATCAAATCTCTCACTGCCAGTACATTTGATCGAGGGAAATATAACTTTTTAAAAAAGGAGGAAATGCCTCCACTGACTCAAAAATCGCGGATTTCCGCGGATCCGAAGAAAACCATCATATCATTGCCTATTTTTACTGCACTAACCCCCACTTTTAATACAAATTGAGATATCTTCCTCTGAATCCAAAAAAAAAAAAAAAAGCCACTATCCCAGGAAAATCAGCAGCTCTGAAAAACAACAAAATATAAAAACAAAAACAAGCTACGTTACCTGTATTGTCCGACAACAACAGCGTGGTCTCTCTCATAAGGCTCCAGCGTCAACTGTTCCTTGGGCTTGATTTTCTCCTGCTTCAACTTCTCCACTTCACCAGCAAATACGGCAGATGGCTCGGCGGTTGAGTCAATGCAGTTGGCCTGGATTTAATCAAATAATTAGCGTGGATTAAAATACAGCAATTTATTAAATATGAATAATTGGCGTGGATTAAAATACAGCAATTTATCAAATATGAATAATTGGCGTGGATCAAAATACAGCAATTTATCAAATACGAATAATTGGCGTGGATTAAAATACAGCAATTCATCAAATATGAATAATTAGCGTGGATTAAAATACAGCAATTTAACAAATATGAATAATTGGCGTGGATTAAAATACAGCAATTTATCAAATATGAATAATTAGCGTGGATTAAAATACAGCAATTTATCAAATATGATTAACTTTGTACAGCAGTTAGCCAGGATATAATAATCAACCAATCAAAGAAAACCACTTGTCTCGTGTCACTTTTGGCATTTGGTGCCAGTCTGTCTAGGCTGACGTCACAAAATCAGTAGTGTCGTCAAAATTCGCACAAGTGAGCACACAGGTGTCAAAATATGACATGAGATATTACTGTGATCCTTATCCCTGGCTGGCAGGTTTGTTTTGTTTGTTTTTAAGGGTTTCACGGCGCTTGCAACACATTAAGGTCATATCAGCGCCAGTAAGTGGGAAGTAAGTGGGAAAGAAAAAGTTCTAGAATTACAATTAAAGCACCCAAGAAAAAGTAAGACAGGGGAACTGGGAACAAATAGGGATCAGATGTAGATTCCAAGAGCATACCACCAATGTACTTAGTTTGAGATCACCTATAAGTTTCATCCGGACACAAGCACAACATCCAACAAAGAGGAATACACTCAAATGCTTACATTATACATTCAAAATAACAAATATAATAACACATAACAGAGAGATGATTTACAAGGAAAAAAATATCATCTCCCAAAACAATAACTATGCATTTGACTGTTTCCCTCCCAGCTAGGACTCCAGCCAGGACAAAACCCAGTAATCTCATTCCAAGACAAAGACAGAAAGCATGTCGGAAAACAGACATAGGGGGATAGAAGACACAGTATATACCTCTCTGCCCATTATGGGAGGTCAGGAACCCCGCCCAGCTGGCTTGCAGGCTTTTGTCCTGCAATCTTTATAGGTCGGAATGCCGACCAGCAATCTCTCATGCATGTACAATTTGTGTGGCTATGTGGTCTAGTGGTATGACACTCACTTTCGGATCGGAAGGTCCTGGGTTCAAGCCTCACTGCCGTATGGTTGAGTCCTTGGAGAAGGCTCTTTACTCACATTCTCTCACCTACGCAGGTGTAAAATGAGTACCTGGCCGCAAACAGTGTTGTCTCTGTCCAAAAATAATTGTAATATCACCTAACAGACGTCATGTCCAGTCCTTCATGTTAAACATTGCTGTTGGCCAGGGGCCCCTTGTAAAGCTAGTTGATCACTTTTAGTGGATATTGCACTATATAAAAGCTCACCATTTTAAATTCTATGTTTATTTAAAAAATTAAAAACAACCCTTTCATCAAATGAGATACAAAGTGGACAAAGGAAGGTGGAAGCAGTGTCAGAATCAGAAATTGAAAGGATACGTAAAAAATGCAATGGTTGGCTGACATGTTTACCAGAAGAAGAATCTTCTACAATTTCTATGTCCATCAAAATACGTTTGTTTGTGTTTTTTTTTTAATTTGACCTCCCAAAACGCTTAAATATACATTTGACTGTTTCCCTCCCAGTTAGGGTATTCGGCCAGAACCACATAAAAAACAAAGTAATCTCATTCCAAGACAAAGAGAGAAAGCACGTTGGAAAACAGATGTAGGAGGATAGAAGACACGGTAAGTACCTCCCTGCCCACTTTGGGAGGTCAGGAACCCCACCCAGTCCATCTAAATAGATTTTAAAAATCTTTAATGGCCTTATGAAACAATAAAATCTCATCGTATGAGAGATCACTAGATTAAATAAAACATCCTTTTAATAAGATATACATTTGTTACATCAAAATTCTCACAACATAATATTATAATCTCCCTTCATCCATCATTATTGTAAAATGTCCTGATATGACTTTATTCAATAATTCATGTTAACAGATATTTTTCATCTCTGTATGCATATGCACGTTTTGGTGAATGTGTGTGTCTTTGTGAGGGTGTGTGTGTGTGTGTGTGCGCGCACTTATATAAATGGGTGTGTATACAAACATGCTTGTAATGATGTTTTACAATTTTGTGTGCTAAGAGCTGTTTTGTCAACGGGATTGTGCACTATACAAATAAACTTTATTATTTATTATTATTATTATTATAGTCTCATTACTGCATACAGATTTTAGACAAGAACTCAAAATAATATGACCATAAGAGCTGATTACAATATACAGACAAAAAATGAAATAATTTTTTTTTTTAAAAAAGAAGGTTCCAGGGATGCCAATACAGGAGACAAAAATTTGGCTGAACTTTTACATAAACACATCGACTGACTGACCGCTTTCTGAGTGCTGAACTTAAGTGAAATGACATTTCGTACTTACTTTTTTCCACCCGTTAAGCAGGTGATTGGAAAATATTCTGAGGGTTTACAACATACTGAATTCCGTAAATATACAGAAAATTGGCAACCTTGCACTGTAAGTAAGATGAGACCTACCTAGACCTGTAAATGAGCTCTATAAATTGATTGAGAATTTACAAGTTATATCATTGCTGATGGTGACAAAAAGTGAAAAAGTAGGAAAATCTTGAACGATTGCCTTTAAACCCCATTTCTACTGCACTAAACCCCACTTTTAGAGCAATTGAGATGATAGATATCATTGATATTCTAGCTAACTTCTGGAGAGTGGGACACTGCACCTCCTACACATCAACTCTCATTGCTAGCACATTGTTTCGGGGAAATTCCTCCTCTGGACTCCAAAATCGCGGATTTCCGCGGATCCGAGGAAAACCATCAGCACTGTTATATAAGGAAAATTGACAAGCTTGTACTGTAAGCAAGACCTACCTTGATAGAAATGACAATGTGCCCTCCGTTTTTCAGATAATTATGAGCGTTAACAGCGACGATACGAGCCTGATCCGGCTGGGCAACGTCTGCAAAGATTGTGTCAACCATGCCTAATTGGAGACGAAATGGGAATAAAAACACACATGTGTAAATAACATTTTCATTTGATATGATCAGAACGGTTTGTGTAGATAACACATGCCTGAATAAGATAGCAATAATGTTATATGTTTAATTGATGTAAATCATTTAAACGATTGTTTAATAAGGCATAGACCTGTAAATGAGCTCTATAAAAATTGACTGAAACTCTTCGACAAACTGAAGATTCAATTATTTTTTTAAAAACAAGGGCATCATTGGAGAGGAGAGTGATAAATACAATATATTAAAATAGTGGGTGTTATTATAACTGGAAGCAGAGACGCCAACTTTAAATTTGGCTCACAGGAGTTTCGGACACCACTCGTAGGAATTCCAATGCCGAAAGAGGAATTTCAGCACACAAGAACAAGGAATCGGAATGGTATTTGGCATTGTGTTTACATATTGTTTAGTTCTAAATAGATAACTGATTAGAATTATATTATGATACATAAACACATTGCCAAATACAATCCCAAAGTTTCCTTATTTTAAATGGAGTAAAGCGCCAAAACCTAATGGTAGAGATTGTAGTACTGGCGGTAGTGAGGATGATGTGGTGTTAGTGGTTGTAGTAATAGTGGTAGTGATAATGAAGATGTGATAGTGGTTGTTGTTGTAGTAGTAGTGGTAGTGATGATGATATGGTGGTGGTTGTGGTTGAAGTAGTAGTGGTAGTGATAATGTGGTGGTGGTGATTGTTGTAGTAGTGGTAATGATGATGATATGGTGGTGGTGGTGGTTGAAGTGTTGTAGTGATGATGATGTGGTGGTGGTATAGTAGTTGTAGTAGTTGTGGTCGTGATGCTAATGATGTGGTAGTGGTTGTAGTAGTGGTGTAGTGATGTTGATGTGGTTGTGATGTGGTTGTAGTACACATGGTAGTGATGATGATGTGGTAGTGGTGGTTGTAGTAGTAGTGGTAGTGATGATGATGATGTGGTGGTGGTTGTTGTAGTAGTTGTAGTGGTAATGATGATGAGGTGGTGGTGGTGGTTGTAGTGGTAGTGATGATGTGGTGGTGGTGGTTGTATTGTAATAGTAGTGGTTGTGATGATGATGTGGTGCTGGTGGTTGTAGAAGTAGTGGTAGTGATGATGATGATGTTGTAGTGGTGGTTGTTGTAGTAGCAGTAGTAGTAGTAGTAGTAGTAGTAGTAGTAGTAGTAGTAGTAGTAGTAGTAGTAGTAGTAGTAGTAGTAGGTAGTAGTAGTAATAGTAGTAGGAGTAGTAGTAGTAGTAGTAGTAGTAGTAGTAGTAGTAGTAGTAGTAGTAGTAGTAGTAGTAGTAGTAGTAGGATAAGTAGTAGTAGTAGTAGTAGTAGTAGCAGTAGTAGTAGTAGTAGTAGTAGGAGTAGTAGTAGTAGTAGTAGTAGTAGGAGGAGGAGGAGGAGGAGGAGGAGGAGGAGTAGGAGTAGGAGTAGTAGTAGTAGTAGCAGCAGTAGTATAGTAGAAGTAGTAGTAGTAGTAGTAGTAGTAGTAGTAGCAGTAGTAGTAGTAGTAGTAGTAGTAGTAGTAGTAGTAGTAGTAGTAGTAGTAGTAGTAGTAGTAGTAGTAGTAGTAGTAGTAGTATAGTAGTAGTAGGATAGTAGTAGTAGGAGTAGTAGTAGTAGTAGTAGTAGTAGGAGTAGTAGTAGTAGGAGTAGTAGTAGTAGTAGTAGTAGTAGTAGTAGTAGTAGTTGTAGTAGTCGCAGTAATATAGTAGAAGTAGTAGTAGTAATAGTAGTAGTAGTAGTAGTAGTAGTAGTAGTAGTAGTAGTAGTAGTAATGGTTGTAGCAGTATAGCATAGTAGTAGCAGTGGTAGTAGTAGTAATGATGATGTGGTGGTGGTGGTTGCAGTAGTAGTTGTGGTACGGATGATGATGTGGTGGTGGTGGTGGTTGTAGTTGTAGTGGTAGAGATGATGATGTGGTGGTGGTTGTAGTAGTAGTGGTAGTGATAATGTGGTAGTGATGGTGGTTGTAGTACAAATGGTAGTGATGATTATGTGGTAGTCGTGGTTGTAGTGGTAGTGGTAATGGTGGTTGTAGTAGTAGTGGTAATGATGATGATGTGGTGGTGGTGGTTGTAGTAGTAGTGGTAATGATGATGTGGTGGAGGTGGTTGTAGTAGTAGTGGTAATGACGATGTAGTGGTGGTGGTGATGGTTGTAGTAGTAGTGGTAGTGATGATGTGATGCTGGTGGTTGTAGTAGTAGTGGTAGTGATGATGATGTGGTAGTGGTAGTTGCAGTGATGATGATGTGGTGGTGGTGGTTGCAGTAGTAGTAGTGATGACGATGTGGTTGTGGTGGTTGTAGTAGTGGTGGTAGTGATGATGATGTGGTGTCGTGGTTGTAGTAGCAGTGGTAGTGATGATGATGTCGTGGTGGTGGTGGTGGTTGTAGTGGTATTGATGATGATGTGGTGGTGGTGGTTGTAATGGTGATGGTAGTTGTGTTAGTGGTAGTGATGATGATGTGGTGGTGGTGGTGGTTGCAGTAGTAGTTGTGGTACTGATGATGTGGTGGTGATGGTGGGGTTGTAGTAGTAGTGGTAGTGATGATGATGTGGTGGGGGTGGTGGTTGTAGTAGTAGTGGTAATGATGATGATGTGGTGGTGTTGATGGTTGTAATGGTGATGGTAGTTGTGGTAGTGGTAGTAATGATGATGTGGTGGTGGTGGTTACAGTAGTAGTTGTGGTACTGATGATGATGTGGTGGTGGTTGCAGTAGTAGTTGTGGTACTGATGATGATGTGGTGGTGGTTGCAGTATTAGTGGTAGTGATGATGGTTGTAATACTTGTGGCAATGATGATGATGTGGTTGGAAAGGAAGAGGGGGGAGGGGGGGGGGGGGGGCTATCCTTGGGACAAATTGACCTCCCCGGAATTTGACGGAAGTGCCCGGAGCCCGGAATTTTTTGCTCCAGACCGGAGTTTTTTCCGGTGAAACCGGAGTTTTGGCATCACTGCTGGAAGTATGACTGCCATAAATTGATGTAGAAGGAATGCTAAATAAGCATGTCATTCAAATAGGTAAAGATGACTTCATCAAAGTCATTTTCCTGCCTGTGGAATTTTTTTTAAATAGTCAGAAAAATAATCACCATTATCATCTTTAACTTCTAGCCATGACCAATTGAATTTATTCCTCACATCTTTATCGATGCTCGACAAGTCTGAATTGCGATCCACGAACAGCTCAGCCATTGTGAGACCATTAGAATAATGTAGCAATGAGAAAACTTGATTTTCAATCAGTAAATGACAGAGAAAAAAAAACTTAAATAAATATGACTTCAGGCCAATACACTGAATTATTAAGTAGAAGTGAATTATCAAGAAGAAACTTCGGCAGGTGTAGCGGAAAAATTCAAAGAATTGAAATGAAGGTAAATCGCCACAAAACAGCAAGCTGGCTTGAGCAAAACAATGGCAGAAAACGTCCTGATTTGCACGGGAATTAATTAGGCTACTTACCATTGCTCCTTATAATCAGTGAAGAAACGGTCAACCAGTTTGTTTACAACGTGAGGCAATCGAAATGTGCTTGTAGCAATCTATCCTAACTTTCGATTTGAAGGTGTCTACATAACGGACTTCTGGCATTCGCAATTTACTTTATCATACTTTTGAGACTCACCAGGTAATTGTGGTCAATTTTGGCTTAGATGAAACAGTGAAATTTATCGCTCGATGGCTCAGTTAAAATTGGCTACAGTTGGGATCACGACGGGTTTGGAAAGTGAAAAAATAATTTAACGAAGGCTGTGTGAAAATACCCAGGGAAGTGTTCAGACACGCCTTTTATAAAAAGCGTCGCTTTGTCTTGGCAATATATACATCGTTAATATAAACGGTCCCCATGAGCTATGCGTAGCGCTGTGGAACACTCCTAATTACTTTACGGTCATTCGATTACGATTTGTGAATTCTTTCTTTTTTTTATTTCTTTCTTTCTTTCTTTCTTTCCTTTTTAAAAATATTTGAATTTGACAAATGGACTGATTTCAGTTAATTGACTGAGAATTTACAGCAAAAGTAAATTTATTAGGTGTAAAATTGTACGTACTCTTCCTGAAATATCTTTCTCTTTGGATTTAATTGGCTGTCATTGAGATTAATGTTTTTGTTTTGTTTTTAAGGGTTTTACGGCGCTTGCAACACATTTAGGTTATATCAGCGCCAGTAAAAAGGAAGAAAATGGGATAGTAAAAAGTTCTAGAATTACAATTGAAGCATCCAAGAGAAAGTAAGACATAGGGGAACTGGGAACAAATAGGGATCAGATGTAGATTCCAAGAGCATACCACCAATGTACTTAGCTTGAGATCACCTATAAGTCTCATCCGGACACAAGCACAAAATCCAACGAAGAGGAATACACTCAAATGCTTACATAATACATTAAAAAATAACAAATATACTAATACATAACAGAGAGATGATTTACAAGGAAAAAAATATCTCCCAAAACAATAACTATGCATTTGACTGTTTCCCTCCCAGCCAGGACTCCGACCAGGGCCAAGAAAAAAACCAAGTAATCTCAATTCCAAGACAAAGACAGAAAGCATGTTGGAAAACAGATATAAGGGGATAGAAGACAGTGTGTACCTCCCTGCCCGCTATGGGAGGTCAGGATCCCCACCCAGATTGAGATTAATATTTGTGCGGCTATGTAGTCTTTATATATAGCGCAATATCCACTAAATGTGCTGAAAGCGCTTTTCAAGGGGTCTCTGGTCAACAGCAACACTTAACATGTAGGACGGGACATGACGCCTGTTAGGCGATATTACAATTTTTCGGACAAAGACAACACTGTTAACGGCCAGGAACTCATTTTACACCTGACTAAGGTGAGAGAATGTGAGTAAAGAGCCTTATCCAAGGACTCAACTATGTGCCGAGCACGAGGCTCGAACCCAGGTCCTTCCAATCCGAAACAGAGTGTCATACCACTAGACCGCATAGAATGTGGAATAACACTCGCTTTCAGATCAGAAGGTCCTGGGTTCAAGCCTCGCTCGGCGCATAGTGGAGTCCTCGGAAAAGGCTCTTTACTCACATTCTCTCACCTTAATCAGGTGTAAAATGAGAATCTGGCCGTTAACAGATCTGTTTATGTCAGAAAAAAAAACTTGGAATATCGCCTAAGAGGCGTCAAGTTTCGTGACACATGTTACGTGTTGCTGTTGGTCAGGGACCCCCTGTAAAGCGCTTTGTGCACATTTAGTGGATATTGCGCTATACAAAAGGCAAATTAAGTTACTATATAAACCTTCCAGGACGATGAACGAGAACACTTCAGCAGACCTGACACATTGAAAACTTTAAATTTAGTCATTTTTATGTCAATTTTTAGTAATTTGACAAGGAAATAATTAGTAATTTCTGAAATGGTGTACGAACAACCACAATTGGATTCAGTAGTCTGATGTCACGCCGCCCGGCAGCGGCGGCCATCTTGGTTCTACACAAAGAAAATCGGTACTTTTTATTCTTCATGCTGGCTAGAACTTTTCATATGCCTTGTGATCAGATTGTGTAAAAGTCAAAACATGATCAAATTTATGGGTTGTTTTCCTCTGGATACGCTCTTATGCTCGCCGGGGAAATATTTCATACCGGCGCCCGCCATTGTTCAGATAGTTTAGAGCCAGTGTTACTAAGTTACCACGCGTCATTACGAGGGAAGTGACGCTACGACTGTTGAAGCGTATTTGAGATTGCTGATCATTTCAACATTACATCGTCATGCTCATGCGCTGCAGAAAAGCATTATTATTTTTATCATCATCATCATCATTATTATTGTAGTAGTAGTTATAATTAATATTATTATCACCATTATTATCATCATTAAGTATTACTGAGAATTTAAAATTCGTAATTTCCCATAACATTTCGTAATTGGCCATGAAAAATTTCTAAAATTCGTAAAATTACGGAAAATTCGTAAGATTTGGCAGTTATGCCATAGCTCACACATTTTCTCTCTCTCTCGATTGAAAAGCGGAATTTTTTCCTTAAAAGCGGAATGATTCCGTGAAAAGCGGACAAGCAGGAGCCTCTTTAATAGCTTGTAATTTGGGAATGAGAAAATGCAGAGCTGCCAACCCCATCTGATGAGAATGTGTACACTGGGACCTCAAAATGGGGGAGATTTCATAAAAATGGGTACAATTCTGAAATCGACGGAAACTAACCATTGTGAAAGTAAGAGGAAGGTATAATTACATAAAGTCACACCACACAAGCCCAATTGCAGCAACAATGATGTTCCCAGGACTATAATCCAATCCTTTCAGAATTCTACCTCCCAGCATGAAGATCATAATTGGTCAAAAAATATATGAACATCCACTTGGTCACCAAGGTTTCTCAATAGGCTAGTAATAATATGAATTACAACTGAAGAAAACTGAAGTGACTGTACACTGAAAATGGGTACAATCTTGGGGGAAATGCGTACAAGCGTACAATCACTGAAAATGCGTACAATTCCGCATTTTTTGCAGTAGGTTGGCAGCTCTGAAAATGTATCTGGGAAATTCTCAATACGAAAACCGAGAGAGATGGAGGCAGGTCTGGTATTATCACTGAAATTGCGTACAATTCCGCATTTTTTGCAGTAGGTTGGCAGCTCTGAAAATGTATCGGGGGGAAATTCTCAATACGAAAACCGAGAGAGATGGAGGCAGGTCTGGTGTTTGTTTTCTTCTTCTTCCAAGACACAATGCCAGCCAGCTAGGCACTCTGACTCACCCATCAACATGCGGTATTTGTGCGGGTGTCTGGCGTCCTCGATGATCGGGATGACATTCATCCTCTTCTTGGCCACATTCAACAAATCACGACCGCTGCGGTGTGAAAACTCGACGGCGTACACAAGACCATCCTAGGGAAAGAAAGAATTGGATCAAAATTATGAAACAATAGCACGGGTAAAATGAAGTTAGGTGATAACCCAGGAAAAAACAACAACAATGTTTTGTTTTGTATTTATGGGTTTTACGGCGCTTGCAACACATTAAGGTCATATCAGCACCAGTAAAAAGGAACAAAATGGGATGGTAAAAAGTTCTAGAATTACAATTAAAGCACCCAAGAAAAAGTAAGACATAGGGGAACTAGGAACAAATAGGGATCAGATGTAGATTCCAAAAGCATACCACAGATGTACTTAGTTTGAGATCACCTATAAGCAGTGGCGTGGGGCCATTGGATCGAATGGTGCCAGGCACCGCACCAATCTTTTAAAAATCATTAACAGCATAATTTAATTAGAAATAAAACTGAGAAATTTTAACTCCTCTGTCTTTTGCCAACTCGCCAACATTCTGCCTTTTTAGTCTAGTCTCCACTCTTTTCAAGATTCCGATTCACGCACTGCGCCGACTCGTGTGTTGGTGACATCACTGCGCGAATTAGTGACTAAACCAAACACCGTGGTGCAAAGCAATCCAAGCTCCAGTTAATTCTCTATCCATTAGTATCGCTACAGCTGATTGAGCTAGAAACTGGGTCGAATTATACTATCTTCAAATAGTGGAAAACCCCTAGACTTGTGCCAGGATCTGAGAGCTCCATCGTTGGACTGGGGGGATGCGCCGTTTACGCCGTAATTAGGGTAACTTCGGCCATCCAAAATATTACATCAACTGTCAAAAACACTGATCATTGTCAAGTATATTTGTAAGCAGCAAAAAAAAAACAAACAACATAAAACTGTAAAATATGACATATCAAAATCCCCCCCCCCCCACCTCTTTTTCACGATTATTGAATAAAGTAATACTTTGCAACGAAGCATTGTGGACGAATTTACCAACATTTTCTTGATCATAGTGCCGAGGTGATAGTTACGCGTGTATGAGTGTTTATTTGTGTGTGTGTGTATGTGTGTGTTTGTGCGTGTGTAATTATGTCAGTCAGAGAAAGAAAGCGAAGATTGTCAACAGTTATACTTTGGTGCGTTTCTTGATTTCTTAAGTACTTAAGTGGAGTGATTTTTTCTTTGTGATGCTTTAAGATCTGAATCTACCTTTTATTTGTGCAATCATTAATCGTATTCCACTGATTTCCATTATTTGAGATATACTTTGACGTTTTGTTTTGTTAAACAATGAATTGCAATGAATCAAGTTGACTCTTTGCTTCACCGACCGTTTGGGAGAATGACACTAGATGACAAATTAGAAATAAAAAGACTAGTTCCTCACCAACCAACTGATTTTGAATGAACACAGGTGTGGAAATCTCGAAAACGCTCTTTTTCAGTGACATGGTATGACAGACATGAATGGCTCACAGTTAGTTTAGAGAGAAAAAAAACGTTTCTTTTGTTTTTATTGTCTACTTTTTACAGATACAACAAACACTGATAAATCATGGACATCTATAGGCTATAGTGACCTTAACCACTTCCATCGTATTTCTTGACCTCCTGAACGGTGTTTTAGTGCCCTTAAAAGAGTGAAAAATTTCATGCAAAATGCAATGAAACAGGAGCGGTTAAATTCGTTGATGATTCTATCAATTCACAAAGCTGAAATAGAAGCCATTCCAGATTTCAATAAACTAATTATAAAAAGATTTGCAGATTTTCTTTACAAGTACTAAAAGTAAGTAATTTCTGTTGTAGTTTTTTTTCTCTCTTTTGATTTACATTTATCACATATTGATTGCATTATCTACCAAATCCAATCCTTTAAATGGTTGACAAAGAATAATTACAAAGACCTTTACACGGGACTTGTATCTCAGTGTTGTGGTTTGTTGTTTTCATGAATTATTTGTTTTTGTGAGTTTTGTCCACTCGTAGAAACCATCGACCCTCCCCCCACCCTTCCAAAAAAGAGAGTTTTTAACATGTGCTCTCTCCTCTTAATCGTGTTCACTGTTTTAGAATTTTTCTTCTAATTCTAATCATGGCACCACCATATGCCGTCAATACGCCACGCCGCTGCCTATAAGTCTCATCCGGACACAAGCACAAAATCCAACAAAGAGGAATACACTCAAATGCTTATATTATACATTGAAAATAACAAAAATAATAATACATAACAGAGAGATGATTTACAAGGAAAAAAACATCATCTCCCAAAACAATAACTATGCATTTGACTGTTTCCCTCCGAGCTAGGACTCCGGCCAGGGCCAGGACAAAACCAAGTAATCTCATTCCAATTCCAAGACAAAGACAGAAAGCATGTTGGAAAACAGTTATAAGGGGATAGAAGACACAGCATGTACCCCCCTGCCCACTATGGAAGGTCAGGAACCCCACCCAGAGAAAAAAAAACAAAAAAACGTAAGTATTGAACAAATAATAAATATTATGGGGGTTGAAACAATCTTTTTTTTTTTTGTTTGTTTGTTGCTTTAGGTCTCTTCCAACACAATTGAGGTTATATGAGAGACCGCTGAAACAAAAAAACAAGCAATCTAACAAAAATAGTACAAATGTAAATCAAAATCATAATCTAAAGATATCATAAGCTAAATTATAAATAACCAAGAACAAACAGGCAGAAGATTTACAGAAAAAAAATATCCCCTGTCAAAAATACAATCACAAACCAAAGAAGCAGGATAGGCTAGTAAAGAGAAGAAGAAACGACATCACTATCGGATCGTACACCCATGCGGACATCATAGGTATATGATTCAAGGGTGATGCTCCCATCCAACCACCCGCATTGAAACAATCTGCTTGTTTGTTTGTTTTTTAGGGTTTTACGGCACTTGCAACACATTTAGGTCATATCAGAACCAGTAAAAAGGATAAAAATTGGATAGTAAAAACATTCTAGATGTACAATGAAAAGGACTTGAGGAAAAGGCATAGCTGCCAACTTTTCAAAAATAAAATAAGGAACGCCCATTTGGCCCGGGATGAGAGGATGACGTGCCCCACCTCCCCCCTTTCATCAAATCGCAACATATAAAAGTCAGCATTTTTAATTACTACTACTAACACTAACAAGTTTAAAATAAGAGGCTAGTCCAAATGTTGCCAGAGTTCCAGCACATTTGAATTATTAAGAAATAACACTTTCCACAATGAGATCAAAATTTCAGAACAGACAAAATAAAGAATTCAACAGCCTCAATTGCAAAATCAATTAAATAACTTAGGACGTTTAGAAATGCATAACTGGCAATCTGGTACATCACTTGAGAGGACGTTCTGGGGTAAAAATTAGGGAGATTGGCTAAAAAGTAGGTGATTCAGGGGTCAGAATACTGGTCACTAAAAGGGAGGAAATTTTTCAGGGCTTAGATCAAGAACCATCCATGCAAAAATAACCTATAAATTTAAATTTCATTAAAAGCTATTGTGATGCAATCCAAAATGTGTCTCCCAGCAATTTCTGACATCACTCGGAGGAATTTCAAAAACTGTAGTAGTTGTGGTAAGGATGATGATGTGATGATGGTTGAAGTAGTAGTGGTAGTTGCCACATACATCACCCGTATTCACAGATTCACTAATGCCCACATCCCATTGTTTCAAGTTGACTAGAGAAGCCAACTTAAAATTTGGCTCAGGTAAACTTCAGAAACAATTCCGAACAATTTCAATGCTTAAACAGGAATTTATGCAAACAAAATATAATCTATTGAGATCTATAATCATCCTAATACCCCTTGTTTCAAATCAAGTAAAGTTCCAAAACCAATTTATGACGTATAAAATATTAAAATGAATGGTAGGTGTGGTGGTAATAATGATATGATGGTGGCTGTTGTAGTGGTGGCAGTAATGATAATGTATGTGGTTGTGGTGGTTGCAGAAGTGGTGGTGGTGATATTGTTGTGTTGGACGAGGTTGTAGTAGTGGTGGTAAGGATGGGGTAGTGATTGTTGTTCTAATGGTGATAGTTTTGTGATGATGTCGTAGTGGTGGTGGCAATGATGATGATGATGTGGTGGAGGTGGTTGTAGTAATGGTGGTGCTTCATGAAATGATGGTGTGGCGATGGTGGTGGTTGTAGTAGTAGTGGCAGTGATGATGATGATGATGATGATGGTGGTGGTGATAAGCAATTGATTTTCTGATTGAATACCTTCCAATCAAAGATGTTGGATTTAATTCTATTTTTAATTAAAACTATTTGTGACAACTAAAAGTATAATCGAGGCTAACGTGCATATTTTATGCAAATATCCAATACATTATGAAAGGTTTTAGTGAGAAACATGCGACATATAATCAAGTGGAATTTTTTAAATTGTGAAAACCATTTATGATAGAAAGGCATAATTTAAATTAAAGAGCTACATAGGAATAAAGGATATGATGAGCTGGTTTAAACCCAGCCCATCATCTCTCGCTGGACACCGATTATAATAATAATAACAATAATAGTAGTAATAGTGATAATAATAATGGCCTTGTTTACCACAAATTAGCCAAAAATTACAAAATACGGATTTTGAACTAAAAATTACAAAATACGGATTTACGGACTCAGGAAACCAAATACAGAACAAATCCGTTTTGAACGGAACGGTTGGCAGCTATGCAAAGGGAATGGACCAAATAGGGAAAATATGTAGATTCCAAGAGCACATTATCAAAGTACTTAGTTTGAGATTACCTAAATGTTTCACCCAGACACCAACACAAGATCTCACTAAGAGGAATACACTCAAATGTTAAGAAACCATATGTTCAAAATAACAGTACACAAGAGAGAGATGATTTACAAGGGGAAAAAAATATCCCCAAAAACTGTAATTATACATTCAACTGTTTCCCTACCAGCCAGAGTCAGGACAAAACTCTGTAATCTCATTCCAAGACAAATACAGAAAGCAATTGGAAAACTGATACAGGGGGATAGAAGACACAGCAAGTACCTCCCTGCCCACTATAGGAGAATCAATCTGTAATCTCATATCTAATCCGAAAAATCCATTTTGAAATTTAAAAAATTTACCATAATTTTTTTCCTGTAATTTATAATGTAATAATAATGATATAATGATTATAATAATAATAGCAATAACACACACACTTGGGTAGAAAAAAATAAAGATGAAAGATGTTATAGTATTCTTTGTACTGAATGGCACAATGTGAGTAAATGCTTTTCCGTAATATTTTGAAAATTATTTTTTCTGTAAAAACTGAATAGAAGAAAAAAAATATCTGTACAACCAAAAGTACAAGATCTTAACCCTATTCATTATGAACTTTCTCTTTGAAATCTTTAAGGAGATATAAGGAGATACGTGGCAAAGTGCAGGAGGCAAAAAATTTAGTGAACTTTTACGCAAGCACATCGACCAATCCCTTTATAAGTGCTGAACTACTGTAAAAAGACATTGTTTTTAAGGGTTTTACGGCACTCGCAACACATTTAGGTCATATCAGCGCCAGTAAAAAGGAAGGAAATTGGATAATAAAAATTTTTTTGTTTTTTTTTTTGTTTGTTGCTTTAGGTCTCTTCCAACACAATTGAGGTTATATGAGAGACCGCTGAAACAAAAAAACAAGCAATCTAACAAAAATAGTACAAATGTAAATCAAAATCATAACCTAAAGATATAAGCTAAATTATAAATAACCAAGAACAAACAGGCAGAAGATTTACAGAAAAAAAAATATCCCCTGTTAAAAATACAATCACAAACCAAAGAAGCAGGATAGGCTAGTAAAGAGAAGAAGAAACGACATCACTATCGGATCGTACACCCATGCGAACATCATAGGTATATGATTCAAGGGTGATGCTCCCATCCAACCACCCGCGATAATAAAAACATTCTAGATGTACAATAACAAGGACTTGAGGATACAGTAAGACAAGGGAAAAGGTTCAAATAGGGAACAGATGTAGATTACAAAAGCATACCATCAGTGTACTTAGTTTGAGATCACCTAAAAGTCTCACCCAGACACCAGCACAAGTCCCCACATAGAGGAATACACTCAAATGTTTACAAACCATATGTTAAGAATATAACAAAATAACAGTACATAACAGAGAGATTATTTACAAGGAAAACAACATCATCTCGAAAAACTAACTATACATTTAACTGTTTCCCTCTCAGCCAGGATATCCGGTCAGGGCCAGGACAAAACAAAGTAATCTCATTCCAAGACAAAGATAGAGAGCATGTTGGAAAACAGATATAGAGGGATAGAAGACACAGTAAGTACCTCCTTGCCACTGTGAGGTCAGGAACCCCATCCAGATACAGGGGGTTAGAAGACACAGTAAGTACCTCCCTGCCCACTGTGAGGTCAGAAACCCCATCCAGATATAGAGGGATAGAAGACACAGTAAGTACCTCCCTGCCCACTGTGTGGTCAGAAACCCCATCCAGATATAGAGGGATAGAAGACACAGTAAGTACCTCCCTGCCCACTGTGAGGTCAGAAACCCCATCCAGATACAGGGGGATAGAAGACACAGTAAGTACCTCCCTGCCCACTGTGAGGTCAGAAACCCCATCCAGATACAGGGGGATAGAAGACACAGTAAGTACCTCCCTGCCCACTGTGAGGCCAGAAACCCCATCCAGATACAGGGGGATAGAAGACACAGTAAGTACCTCCCTGCCCACTGTGAGGTCAGAAACCCCATCCAGATATACAGGGATAGAAGACACAGTAAGTACCTCCCTGCCCACTGTGAGGCCAGAAACCCCATCCAGATACAGGGGGATAGAAGACACAGTAAGTACCTCCCTGCCCACTGTGAGGTCAGAAACCCCATCCAGATATAGAGGGATAGAAGACACAGTAAGTACCTCCCTGCCCACTGTGAGGTCAGAAACCCCATCCAGATACAGGGGGGATAGAAGACACAGTAAGTGCCTCCCTGCCCACTGTGAGGTCAGAAACCCCACAAAAAGATATTTTATACAATTACTTTTTTCCATTTAGCAGGTGATTGGAAAATATACGGAGAGTTTATGGAACACAGAATTCCGTAAATAAACGGAAAACTGGCAGAGGTGCCAACCTAGCTTTTTGAAAACCCATATTTTCGGAACTCTCTCCCATCACACGTGAGATGCTCGGATTCGTTGACAACGTTCAAATCTCGCTTAAAGTTTTATCTTTTTATGTCATAATGTTGCAATATTATTTTCATATTTTGTTGTTGTTAAATTGAATTCGTATCACGTTTCCTTCACACTTGTCTCACTGTAATATGTTTTGTTTTATATCACTGTAAAGCGCTTAGAGCCTGTGACAACGGGGTAAAGCGCTATATAAATGCCATTTATCATTTATTATATTTTCAAGACCAAAAATCTGTATTTTGAGACAAAAACCTGTATTCACTGCGCCGTGCAGAAATCGATATCAACGTGAACAACAGCAAGGCAAATTATCTCAAGAAATGACAGAAAGAAACAAAGAAAATAAGTTCTTCTGCATGAAAACACTTTTCGTGTTGTGATCGTAATTTCGTGGATTTTTCACTTCAACTCCCATATTTTTCATGATAAAACCGCATGCCCGTATTTCGGAAGAAAAACCGTACAGAATACGAGAAACCCGTACTGGTTGGCATCTCTGAACTGGCAACCCTGTAAAGTGTCACTAAGCTGCTAGAACCCGTGGAAGTAAAAAAAAAAGAAAAAATTTTAAAACGAATGTAACTTCAAAAGAGAACAAAATACCAAACACAGAACATTTCCGGCTCAAAATTCTTCTTCAGCCAACGAAAACAATAAAAACATAAATACATCACATAAAAACAGAATAGAAGGAGAAATAATTGGCACAATTTAAGTTTTTTTTTTGTTTTTTTTTTACATAAGTTTGGCAACCTAAGTGGCTGCAGACATGCCAAATTGGAAACTTCAAATTTGGCAATTTTTATGTCAATTTTTAGCAATTTGACATGGAAATTCGTAAGTTCTGAAATTGTGTACGAACAACCACAATATTATTATTATGATCATTATTACAGTAGTAATAGTAGTAGTAGTAGTAGTAGTAGTAGTAGTAGTAGTAGTAGTAGTAGTAGTAGTAGTAGTAGTAGTAGTAGTAATAGTAGTAGTAGTAGTAGTAGTAGTAGTAGTAGTAGTAGTAGTAGTAGTAGTAGTAGTAGTAGTAGCAGCTGTTCCTTCTTCTTCTTATCATTATTGGGAAATTCCATGAAAATGTCAACCGAAGGGGTGATTTACAAATTCTTAAGAACAAATTAAAATTTGGTACCAATTTGTTGGAAAATCATTCAGGATTATGAATATAAGGATATTTCGTGCATATTTGTGATACAGGATGCTTATTATAGCTTAATGTAAGGGTATCCCCTATTTGAAGAACAAAAAGAATATTTTCTCAATATTATAAATCTTGCAATTTCTACAAAATTATAGCCACCTTTGCTGTTGTTTATTGATATTAAAACAATTATAAGTATCAAGAACCTATATAAACATTGAAATTTACGATTTTAATTAAATGTTGTCCTCATCGGTCGTTTTAATGACCTTGGAAAATTGTATGTCAGTCCGTTACCATTAAAACAGTATTTTTTCATCTACGAAAGATGTGATTGTTGTCCAGACTCACTTTTTCAGATTTTCTGTCCTTACATGAATGGCTTTAGCACTGTAAGACAATTTTTCAAGAAATTTATCATTTAAGGTACTTTTGTTGGGTAACGGACTGACATTTTTTAGGGTAACGGACTGACAGTAACAGACTGACTAATTCTATTTTAATTCAAAGACAATATATAAAAGTTGTTTTTTAAGTCTCAAGAGTAATGTCCACTCCAATGTGTTTCAACTGATCAGGCAGCCATTTTATAAACATTTGGATCATAAAATTTCAAACACTGGTCTTCAACATCAAGCCTGCTATTTTGCAATAGGTAAGTTGAATCTTTTAAAGCTTGTGAATCTTTTGATCACTTGAAGATTTTTGCTATGTTTGAATTAAGGGAAAAACCCTGTTTATTGTTCTATAATATCCTTATGACAATGGAGCCAGTAGTAGTCTTCTATTAAAGGGGCAAGAAGCCCTGGGAGAAATAAAAAGAAAATCACACATTTAAATTAATGTGAAAAACTTTTGAGTCACTTTAAATGTAGTGGGTCAGCAAGCTGTTTAGCTGTGTATAATGTCAATATTTTAGTTGTTATGATACAAGTTAAAAATGAGTTTTATTTTCTTAGTTTTATTGTATTATTTTTAAGAAAACAAGATTTGCTTTTTATTCCGATTTGTCTTTCATAGCTTATGATGTAATTTCGCTCAATTTTCTTTATTCACAGGTTCAAGTTTCCTACTCTATCCATGGTTCAAATTATCAAGAAAGACTGAAAGCTGATGGGCATTACGTTGTTTAGGAAAAAGATAGGCAACAAAAGCAGGAGTCTCAAAGAAAACTTGAAAGTGATTGTAAAGGACGCTTAAAAGAAATAACGGGATTTTTTTCAAGCAAAATGGAAAAAAAAAAGAGAAAAGCCGATCAAGTTACAACTCCAAAAGAAAGTAAACCAAGCACACCTAAATCCACATCTGCCTCACATTTCAGCACAGGAAAGTAAAATACTGAATTCAACTTTGAGGGTCTACAATCCTCCCAAAAACTTTTTTAAAAATTAAACTATGCCTGTCCTGCTAAGGGCATCCAATACATCAACCAATGGTTTTTGAAATATTTTAATCATGGAAATGGGCTTTCAAGATGAAATAAAATAATTTGATCGAAAATTTCTATTTGGACAAGAAGTACTCTTGGCGAGCACCAAGTGAAAAAGATTTCATAATTGTGAGAGATGAAAAAAGAGAAAGGACGAAAATTTAAAAAAGTTTCGTGTAAAAAACCCTGAAAAAGAGGTTGTCGATTGTTAGTGAATTTCATCCAGGAATCAAAATTGGTTTAAGTTTATTTTGCTCCCTCAGAACCTCAGAATGTACTTCTAAGAGAAATCCCACAATCTGCATAAGAAAATTGTAACAATCAAGGATAAAATGGTCCAAACGAAATTTTTGAAGATCTTTCTCAGATCTTATAACTGGCTTTCTGGTCAAGTGCAGATGAGGAAGAGATTGACTGCCAATTCTATCGACCAGTTTGAAGTGACGGTCATGCCTTTTGACAATTCCTAAGCTTCAGAAATCAAGATGAGATACAGAATAAAAATAAGCTTCAAAAATAAGTACCAAATGAATGTTAAACCTTCCCCAGTTTTTAAGTCCTTTCTTATCTACATTTTTTTTTTTTTTTTTTTTGATAATTTAATTTCATAGTTGAAATAAAGTTCCTGTTTGGCTGCGACAGAATAGATTTCAACTCCGCGAATCATTATTTCATTATTTAATTTTTTCAAAAGCAAAGTTGGGATTGAGGTAATCAGATGTCACCCATCAAGTTACTCATCATGCCCAATCCATATAAGGAAGAGTATTGGTTTGATCAATCACAATGGGTATTCAGTGTTGCTCCTAATTACATAATTTGTTCTTTGCTCTGGATTTTATGTAGTAACCGTTATTCTGAGTAATAAAATTCAGAGGTGTCAGTCCGTTACCATCCATTTGTCAGTCCGTTACCGACACTTTTTCAAAGACTGCAGATTCAAATTTTAGACAATCTTTTAAATATTGCTAGAGTGTTGTAGAACATAATCTCGTGGTTACTATAAAAGAACTTATTTGTTACTGGAAGGTTTAACTTCAGAAAGTTTGATCCACCTACATATAAAATTGAAAAACATGGATTTTCTGATGTCAGTCCGTTACCAACATTATAATGTCAAAAAAATTCAAGTTGATAAAGATTCATCTTTATCCTTTTGATATATGATAAGGGTGGACATGATACGTGTCCATGGGAAATATTAGCTCCATACAATAAATACATTGCATTTCAGAGCACGAAATGTATGCATTTTTGGTCCGATTTGTCAGTCCGTTACCCGTGGAATTTCCCTATTATTAAGTATGACTAAGAATTAAAAATTCGTAATTTCCCATAAAATTTAGTACTTGGCCACAAAAAGTGTCTAAAATTCGTAAGATTAAGAAAAATTAGTAAGATTCGGCATACGCATGTGGCTGGCTGTATAAAAAAAAAAAACTACGATAAACGAGAATCAATCCATCTCATCTCTACACAACTCACCTCCCCAACCAGATCGGACACGTGGCTGACTGTGGTCCCAGAGGCGGCTCCCAGGTACAAGACCTTGGCGCCAGGTTTGATGTGAATGTTTCCGATGCCACCGACGATGGCTGCTGCCAGCTTGGATCGGAATGGATTCCATGCCCTGTACTCTACCTTCTGATCACCATCCTATTTTTATAAATTGAAAAAAAACCTAATAATTTAACCAGGCAAAAAAAAACAAAAAGAAAAAAAAAATTTATGTTCTAAATTGAGCTTTTATATAGAGCAATATCCACTAAATGTGCTCAAAGCGCTTTACAAGGGGTCCCTGGTCAACAGCAACATTTAACGTGTAGGACGGGACATGACGCTTGTTAGGCAATATTACAATTTTTCGGACAAAGACAACGCTGTTAACGACCAGGTACTCATTTTACACCTGAGTACGGTGAGAGAATGTGAGTAAAGAGTCTTTTCCAAGGACTTAACTATGCACGGAGCGCAAGACTCGAATCCAGGACCTTCCAATCAGAAAGCGAATGTCATACCACAAGACCACATCATAGCCGGTGACAAAAAGTGGGGGGAATCCCAATTATCAGAGCAATAAGATTCAATAGTCTGATGTCACATCTGCCCAGCTATTGAGCAGCTTGGTTCTAAATAAAAAAATTATGTACTTTTTATTCTTCAATGCTGGCTAGAACTTTTCCACACAACATGCCTATTATAATATTATTATTATTAATAACCAATAGCTTCTTTATGCTCAATTACATTTTTCTTTATTCGATTGTTAACGTCAGAGACTGAGATGCAGCACTACCCAAGATTTGCAGTAAATAGTATTAGCATTCTGTTATAAAAAAAACAAAAACAAAACAAAAAAAACAAAGTCATTAACCAAGCAAAGTCTATACAGCAGTGCTGATGGTGACAAAAAGTGAAAAAGTAGGAAAATGTTGAACGATTGCCTTCAATCCCCATTTTTACTGCACTAAACCCCACTATCAGAGCAATTGAGATGATAGATTATCATTGATATTCTGGCTAACTTCTGGAGAGTGGGAAACTGCACCTGTGTGTTCCACCACACATCAACTCTCTCATTGCTAGCACATTGTTTCGAGAAAATTAATGTTTAAAAGGAGGAAATTCCTCCTCTGGACTCCGAAATCGCGGATTTCCGCGGATCCGAGGAAAACCATCAGCACCGATACAAATAACAGGAAAGAAATTCAGTAATCATCACTGCAATTTTTATGAAAATTTTGAGACATTCTTCAATCAATAGGATAGAAAAGCTAGGCCTTTCCACTGTTTTTCTTGCAAATCGCTTTGAGCACATACAGGGTCATTCCACTTCAAGTGGACCAAGGGTGGGAACCACACCCCTTTTGATTTCCCTCAAATTTGGCTCAATTGAAGATACTTATGAGACATGAAGAAAATCAAATTTTCAGTTCAGAATATGGATATTTGAACCTTTCACAATTTTTTGAAATTTTGTCTCAAAACGTGTTAAACTCAAATTTGCTCGTAGTTCCATTTTGAGAGGCTGTAACCTTTCTATTAATCAAGCTAACTCTCTCAAATTTGGTAATCCTGTACAGCTTTTAGCATAGATTACAATTATTTCAAGGAAAATGAAAATATTTATTAACTTTTGGAGTTATCTTCCCTTGAATAAGGCTCCCCATGCTGTTCGGCAAAAACAACAATTTATTCAATATATTTTTTCATGTTTCATTTTACGTCATTGATGATTTGTATCTCAATAAATAACATATGGTCCAACATAATATAACAAAAATAGGGTTTTGGTACTATAAGGGTTTTCTTCATGTCTCATAAGTATCTTCAATTGAGCCAAGTTTGAGGAAAATCAAAAGGGGTGTGGTTCCCAATTTCCGAAAATTTGGTCCACTTGACATGGAACGGCCCTACACCAAGTGGATATGGCACTATATATAACTGCTCTAGTTTTTGGGGTTTTGATTTTGAGTTCCAAAAGCTCCCAAGATAAACTCACAAGCGTAAAAATGGATCAGTTCAAATAAAACTCACATCAACTGAAATTCTCTTCTCTCCATAAACAGACTCTCCAGCTGCAAAGTTCTTGGTCAGTAACACGTCCTCTTTACCTCCTCGACCAATGAAAACACCTGAAACGAGAGACAATCAAACCTATCAACGAACAGAAATAACAATAAATTGTTCTTCAAAACAATATACAATGTTCTATGAAATTCTATTTAAAAAAAAAAAAAATGTTTGCCTTTGTCATTTTTTTAAGAGTATTTTAAATATATGGACAACTTTATTTTTAGAAAAATATTTGTCTCACAATCTATAAGAAACAAACAGATGGATGATAATCTTCTCAATCACATCATGAGATCATATCTATTAACCCTTGCACCCTGCATCACTCGTTATCATCATAATGACACGAGAAGCAAGATAGGTGTCTGGTTTGTGTCGTGCTGTTAGTGTATGTATGTGTGCGTCTGGGTGTGAATGAGTATGTTTCAGCCAAAAAATTTGTAATTTAAGCATTTAAGTTTGGTTTCTCAGAGTTATAGCGCTATATAAGTTTTCAGCATTATTATTATTATGCCCACCATTGCCTTTTGCATAAAATCATGGATAAACTCTACCAAATTGCTTTAATTAGTTTCCCTCATAAAAGCATTCTCTGATTATGAGTATTAAACTAAACAAGTGGAGTTTTCTTGTTTTTTAGTCTGTTATTTCAATATTGTTGCATTAATTCCAATATGTGTCAGTGCATGACATCATCAGTCGGAAGGTGACAATTTTGGGTTTGCATTTTCTGAAAGAATTTGCTCCCCAGAGTGAAGTAAATTGTGTGATTTTTCATGAAGTTATGGTCAGATGTATGGGAAAGGTATCCAGCGATTATTCTCTTAAATTTCATACTTTTTCAACTTGACTGGCTGTAAAAAATATTTAGAAGTGAAATTAAGCTTTGATATTTCCCGAACAAAAAGGGATGAATTAATCATTTATGACAAGAACTCATTTTTGATAAAAATTGCCCTTCTAACTAAACATGGCAATATCTCAGTTCAAACCTTTTCAATATCTGACTGATAAACTGTAACATATTTTCATCTCAGGCTTGAGAAAAAGGACCTTCAATGGCCTCCTTCTTGGAGACACGAAAAGTCGCTGAGATGTGAAAAAAAAAAAAACCAAGACAAAACCCCGACAACTTGGCATCCCTGTATTTTATCTGTCTTTACAATTATATAATCTGTACGTCACTTGAAATTTATACTATGAAATTATTCTTATAGCTCACAATATCATTACACTATACCTATTACCAAATTTTACTTTACCTAGACCTGTAAATGAGCTCTATAAAAATTGACTGAAACTCTTCGACAAACTGAAGATTCAATTATTTTTAAAATGGAGAGGAGAGTGATAAATACAATACATTAAAATAGTGGGTGTTATTTCTTATGGAAGTATGACTGCCATAATTTGATGTAGAAGGAATGCTAAATAAGCATGTCATTCATAATCATATAGGTAAAGATGACTTCATAAAAGTCATAGTCATATTCCTGCCTCTGGAATTTTTTTTTTGACATAGTCAGAAAAATAATCACCATTATCATCTTTAACTTCTAGCCATGACCAATTGAATTTATTCCTCACACTCACATCTTTAACTTTATCGATGCTCGACAAGTCTGAATTGCGATCCACGAACAGCTCAGCCATTGTGAGAACATTAGAATAATGTAGCAACAAGCAAACTTGATTTTCAATCAGTAAATGACAGAGAAAAAAAAACTTAAATAAATATGACTTCTGGCTAATACACTGAATTATTAAGTAGAAGTGAATTATCAAGAAGAAACTTCGGCAGGCGTAGCGGAAAAATTCAAAGAATTTAATGAAGGTAAATCGCCACAAAACAGCAAGCTCGCTTGGGCTTGAGCAAAACAATGGCAGAAAACGTCCTGATTTGCACGGGAATTAATTAGGCTACTTACCATTGTTCCTTATAATCAGGTACTCAATCAGTGAAGAAACGGTCAATCAGTTTGTTTACAATGTGAGGCAATCGAAATGTGCTTGTATCAATCTATCCTAATCTAACTTTCGATTTAAAGGTGTCTCCACCATCTACTCGAGATGTTACTTCCGGCATTCGCATTTTATTTTTTTTTTTATAGTTTTAAAACCCAGCTTGTAATTGTGGTCAATTTTGGCTTAGACGAAACAGTGAAATTTATCGCTCGGCGGCTCAGTTAAAATTGGCTACCGTTGGGATCACGACAGGTTGGAAAGTGAAAAAATAATTTAACGAAGGCTGTGTGAAATTACACTGCGATGTGTTCAGTCACGCCAATTCTAAAAAGCGTCGCTTAGCCTTGGCAATAAATCCATCGTTAATATCAACGGCTCCCATGAGCTATGCGTAGCGTTATGGAACACTCCTAATTACTTTACGGTCATTCGACTACGATTTGTGAATTCTTTCTTTCTTCACTTCTTTCTTTCTTTCCTTTTTTTTAAATATTTGAATTTGACAAATTGACTGATTTCAGTTAATTGACTGAGAATTTACAGGTCTATTTACCACAATTTATTTAAGTATATCATTATGTTTATGTATGTATCATTATCGGCAGTTTATACGTCTGTACAAAAAATGTCCTGTTTGGATGAATAAAGTACATTCTTATTCTTATTATTATAACTTAAACTTTACCTTGAAAACGATGTGGCTCCACTGCCACTTTGGAGCCTCCTCTCATGCCACCACCTAGACAGGAATAGATTGGGGAGTGGGAGGGGTTATAAAATTATCATCATTTATTATTATCTTAGGTGTGAAAAGACCGTCCTATAGCTATTTATAACCACTCTTTTTATTCAGAACACACAGGAAACATGAATCATTTACATGGTATATTTATAACATGGAAAAAATAACTGAATCAATAACTTCTTTGTAAATATTATTAAAAGCAACAACAAAAACAACAACAATAATAATAATAATAATAATAATAATAACAACAACAATATAGTAACAAAAATAATAATTAATTTTAAAAAACAACTTGTTTAATGAATTATCTATATTCCTTCGTGGAATGCCTAGGCGACTATGTCTTATGATGTCGTTGCGAAAAGGCATAATTTTATCAGTAGATCTAGAGCTTCTCTCGAATTCATGTTAGGAGTAAATATTGCTCACATATAGAAACACAAAAGACTTAAATATCTGTGCATTGTTTCAATAATATGAGCCATTATTTACTAATATTCTCATTACATTTTGACAGGCCCATATAGACATTTTTAGCTTAATGTTTTATATTCATGACTTCCTTGGTAAAAAATAATAATGCAATAAAAGAGAGAGAGAGAGAGAGAGAGAGAGAGAGAGAGAGAGAGAGAGAGAGAGAGAGAGAGAGAGAGAGAGAGAGAGAGAGAGAGAGAGAGAGAGAGAGAGAGAGAGAAATTTGAATGGATTGAAGTTATTGTTATGCGCCTTGAGCTTTATTGTATAGAGGAGTGAGCGCAATATAAATAAATTTCATTATATTATTATAAAATAAATAAAAATTCCTTCATTCTTCCTATGGAGAAATTTTACTCTAAGGTCTATTCAAAAGTAAGACTGGAATAACCAATGTGGCAGCCGCAATGCAGCGCTGCAAAGTGAACTACGGCTAGGTGACTTGCTCAAGGCCACACAACACGGCGGGCCGTCGAGCTCTGTACCTTTCGGATACGAAGCAAAGACTGCACCGCTGAGCCACGCTGTCCCACTATGACATGATCCGATCCACATCCAGTACAGCAATTAAATCCTTGAATGAGAAGTAGTAAACTTACCTCCACGTCCTCCTCGGCCACCTCCCCGACCTCTTCCTCCTCCACGACCTAAATTAAAAAAACACCAGTCAAAAAAGGTTCAACTGTTTTATCTCAACATTAAGCAAGCAGTAGAAGTCATTCATAAACAATGTCAAGAAATAATATAATGAAACAAAAATTGAGCTTTTATATAGCGCAATATCCACTAAACGTGCTCAAAGCGCTTTACAAGGGGTCCCTGGCCAACAGCAAAATTTAACACGTAGGACGGCACGTGACATAGGCGGTATTACAATTTTTTCGGACAGAGACAACGTTGTTAGCGGCCAGGATACTCAGTTTACACTTGAGTACGGTTAGCGAACGTGAGTAAAGAGGCCTCTCCAAAGACTCAACTAGGCACCGAGTGAGGCTCAAACCCAGGACCTCCCGATCTGAAAATGAGTGTCATACCACTTGACCACATAGCAGCACAATAACGCGAAGAGTGTTGTGATTTTATGCCTAACATGCCTTTTTAAAAATAATATAATAAAAAAGAAATCGTCTGCACCAGCAAATATAATGCATATAATTTTTCATAACTTTTTTCTGAATATTATTTTAAACAACGGCTGCTGATGTCAAAAATAAATTTCTAATATTTTTTAAAAAAACAAAAAAAACATAGGTGTCAGCAGGAAACCTGAAACTAAAATCTCGACACGACACTTTGCCAAACCTGGAAATGTTCCTACTGAAAATGCAGCCTAAACTTTACTCTTATTTCATCACCGTTTTTATGTTATAAGATTATTTTACTCAAAACACTGAAACCAGAGGTATTTGACTTCGAGATATCGCGAAACCGGAATTCCGGCATGAACCGGAAAACTGGCACCCCTGAAACAAAACCAAATACAAACAACTTGCAAAATATTTGGATAAACATACATCTTTCTTTATTTTCTTCCCCACTCCCAATAGCTAAATAACGCAAACAATCTCAATATATCCATTACAAATGTAAGGAATATCATATGATCTGTTTCCAACACTCTGATTGGTTAAGGCAAAAATAAATTTAAAATTTTTAAAATTAAAAAGTGGGACAAAACACCTCTGTTTCATGAAGAGTCACAACCATGGGTGAAAGTTAATGGGGATCAATTTGCCTGAAAGACAGACTGGTGAAGCGGTTTGCCTGAAAAAGATCCAAGACTCGCCAGTCGAGTGCCAACCTTCCCAGAGTGAAAAGTACATTTAATTCTATGACCCTAAATGAGTTTCTTTTTTAAAGCAAAAAGGGGAGCTGCAAGGTCTGGGCCGGACGTCCCGCTTGCTGAAAGGAAATTGATGTGCATTTCGAACCCAACACCTCTCATTTCCAGGTGCATTGATTGCCGCGTAATCCTGTCTGACAGAGATTATTGCATATGGCCTCTCATGCATTATTGTGTCCATAACAGCACCTTCCCGTGGTGTTCCCCGTTTCTACTGAGTTTGTTATGGGCGCGACCGAGTCCCCGGCGGTATAACCGGGCTAGGGAGTAGGTGGGACCCCTTCCTCTTAAGGTGCAGGAGACAGAACCCACCAATGAGTGGTACACGCTCTGCTCCTCACCCACCCACCTCACACTCATTCTGTAGTGTGGTGTCCTCTGTATGTCCTTACTTTTCTTAATCTACCCCTATAGCTCATACTTGTATCCTAGTGCTGTAACTTTAACACTTCTATACTCCCTCTTTGGTCGACCTGTGGCCCATGTCTTCTGTATGACTATCTGTGATTGATTGTAATCATGTATCCTTCTTAAAAAATTGAGATTTTTAGGGGAAAGGGATGGTATCCCTTTGTTTTAGGCCCACAGAATCTCTCATCGACACAAATGACCCAGGACGTGACGATCCTCTGTTTATGAAATATGGCCCTTTAAGCAGAAAGATTAACTGAAATAGATAACTGCAAGCCAGGAAACAGTAGGTGGCGGGGAATGGGCGACCGTCAATCATGAAAGAGACTGTGGGAAAGACGAAATGAAGGCTACTTGACTAAACCCTATAAAAATTAATTATATGAGGAACATGCATCTGCAGTTCAACTCCTGATGTTATGCAGCTGACAGCGAATACAGGTTAGGGTGGGAAGACAGACCAGAGACTCCCCAGCATGCCATGACAAACAAAAGGAAAGCATACGAGCTCGGACGTCGCCTCGAAAAAGGTCCGCGCCAGACAGTGAGTACCCAGGCTGATCTGCGCGAAAAGTCAGCTACTGGGACAAAGAAATTCCACAAACATTTGAATATTTTACAAATTAACATTTGTGGAATCAGGAATAAAAAGACAGAGCTGAAGAAATTATTAAATGAAAAGGAAGTTCACATCGCTTTACTTCAGGAAACCTTGTATAAAAATAGCGATCCATATATTGCTGGTTATACATACTATACCTGCAAATGTGACGACTGCCGTGGTGTTATTACTTATATAAGAAATGACATCACGGGAGATGTTACTTCTAAACCATCACAGAACTCAACCGATGTACAGAAAGTCACCTTATGGCACCTAAATAAGAAATTTACCATTTACAACATTTACAACCCTCCACGGTGTACTATAAACCTAACAGATCTAAACAGTTCCCAATACAACAACACAATAATTGCTGGTGACTTCAATGGCCACTCTCCACTATGGGGATACAAAAATTTAAACAACACAGGAAAAGAACTAGAAAAGCTTTGCAACACAACCAACCTCACCATTTTACAAAATGCAGACTCAGTCCCGACCCTTCTTCACAGAGCTCATATGTCCCTGAGTCATCCCGATCTAACCATCATCTCCTCTGACCTTCTGAATTCTTGTCACATTAAAGTCCTGGATGAAATAGGCAGTGACCATAAACCAATTTTAACACAAATAACAGTTCAAACACAGAAGAAAACATTTGAGCAGAAATCCAAATGGAATTTCAAGAAAGCAAACTGGGATGTTTTCACAGCAACATTAGATGACCAGCTTCCAAAAATTACAGATACATCAAGTGTAGAACATTTAAACGAAGCCCTCACCAAAGCCATTCTTGCAGCTGCAAAAGCAGGAATTCCAAGAGGTAGTCGACAGAATTACAAACCCTTCTGGAGCAAAGAAATTGAAAAAGCAGTAAATGCAAGAAAGGAAACAAGGAAAAACTTAGAGGAAAACAAAACCATTAAAAACAAGATTGAGTACAATAAAGCATCGGCAATTGTCAAAAGAACTATTAACAACGCTAAAAGAAAGAAATGGGCAGACACATGCGCTAATATTGACCTCAATCAAAATGGGAAAAAAGCATGGGCCTTACTTAATAATCTTAACAATGAAACCCCGAAAACCAACCCAAAGCCCATGAAAACTACAGAAGGAACAATCGTAGATGACCAAAAAAAAGCCATGATCTTCAACAAACATTTTGCTTCAGTAAACAAGGCATCAAAAAGAAGTGAAAAGGACAAAAAATTGATTAAAGACCTTAAACATCAAGAAAAGGCCCCAAAAGCTATCTCATATCTGTTCAAAGAGGGCTTTACCATGTCAGAACTTCACAGAGCTATGAAAAAACTCAAGTTAAGGAAATCCCCTGGACCAGATAAGATACACAATGAAATGCTCCTGCATCTTAGCGTGAGAGGTAAACAGATGCTTCTCAAACTTATAAATCTAACATGGGAGACAGGAATAGTACCAAGGGGATGGAAAAATGCTATTATAATTCCAATCTTAAAGAAAGATAAACCACCCGACGAAACGAAAAGTTACCGACCAATATCTCTCACCTCATGTGTTGGAAAGATCGCTGAGAGAATGGTAAATAACCGATTATACTGGTGGCTGGAGACATGTGGCCTACTAAATAAATATCAGGCAGGCTTTAGGATAGGGCAAAGAACAGAAGATCAATTGTTTAGATTAAGTCAAAAAATAATTGATGGCTTTCAAGATGGAAAACATACAGTCGCGGTTTTTGTTGATCTCCAACAGGCCTATGACAAAGTATGGAGGAAAGGGTTGTTATCAAAAATGATGGACTACGGAATTGATGGAAATCTCTACTTCTGGATTAAACAATTTCTCAGTAACAGAACAATCCAAACAAAAATTAATAACGGACTGTCAAACAGAGAAGTATTAGAGGAAGGTCTCCCACAAGGATCCTGCCTCAGCTGTACTCTCTTTCTTATTTTTATAAATGATCTACCAGAAGTATTACAGACAGAAAAGGCCCTATATGCTGACGATTTAGTTATGTGGTATACTACAAAGCATCTACCAATAGCCTCCAATAGAATAAATGAAGATTTAGAAAGCTTAAACACCTTCTGTGATAAATGGAAATTAAAAGTAAATTGCAATAAAACAGTCTACTCTATATTTACTAAGAGCCATCCTGTTTCCAAGAAAGAAATAACACTCTCCATCCAAGGCCATCGACTCGCGAAAGAAGAAAACCCCACATATTTGGGCATACAGTTAGACAGACAACTATCTCTGAACAAACACACTCAGAATGTAAAAATCAAAGCCACAAGGAGACTCCAGTTACTAAAACGACTAGCCAGTACTAATTGGGGAGCAGACAAAAACTCGCTTCGACAACTCTATTTAGGCTATGTGCGTTCCGTCATGGACTACAATTTAGCCCTCCAAAATGTAGGTAGTAAAAACACACACAAAACCTTGGACAGAGTACAAAACCAAGCCCTTCGCTTCATCTCCGTGCCCTGAGATCGACACCCACAGCAGCATGTGAAATACATACTAATGTGGAACCACTTGGACTTCGCAGAGAATCAGCAGTGCTTGAAATGGTTGAAAGATACAAACGAAAAGAGGAAAACCATCCAAACAGAATTCTGGCAGAGAAATGGAAACCAAGAACAAGATTAAAACAAAAATCCCTGCTACACATTGCTAACAACTTGAATGAAAGACACAGACTCCCAGAAAACAGAGAAAAATCTTTTTTAATCAGTCAAAAACCTCCATACGCCGAACTAAAACTTCCAAAAATAAAGACTAACCTCGTAGAAGAAACAACAAGAAATAGAAACAAATCAGATATACAAACATTAGCAATGAAGACAATACAAGAATACCCAGACAACTGGATACATGTTTACACAGATGGATCTGCCCACAAAGGAACTAAAAATGCTGGGTATGGGTTTGTAGTAGAATACCCAGATAAAACCTGTGATAAAATCCACAATTCTTGCGGAAGCTCCTGCTCAAACTACGAGGCAGAGGCAGTTGCAATAGAAGCCTCACTGCGACACCTCTCTTCTGTTTTCCAGCTAAACCCTTCAAAACTTCAAAACACTGTCATCTTCACAGACTCCAAATCGGTTCTCCAAGCTCTCGATTTAGATAAACTCTCCTCAACGTTCAATAGTTTAAGATCTCAACTAGATGAATTCCTTACAAAACACAGAGTAGACTTATCTCTCCAGTGGATACCGGGACATTCAAATATACCAGGAAATGACAATGCAGACAGACTAGCCAGACTCGGATCAACACTTTTACAACCATCATTTCCAGTATCCTTAGACACAGCAAAACAAATAATCAAAACAAATAAGAGAGAAGAATGGATGAACAGTTGGGCAATGAGCACCACGGGTAGATGTATGTTTTCCCATATGACCACTCCTGTAAAGACTGATTGCCTAAATAAGCTCAGAAGACACCAGCAAAGCATCATCTTTCAACTAAGAACACAACACATACCGCTCAACAACCATTTAAGCAAAATTACAAAAGACACATCCCCCTCCTGCCCCCTATGTCAACACCCCAATGAAACAGTAACACACCACTTGCTTGAATGTCAACCTCTTGAAGATCTGAGATGCACATTCCTCCCACCAAATCCAAGCATCAGTAACACACTTTATAGTCACCTGGAACAACTACAAAAGACGTCTAACTTCTACGTCATGGCACAAGACCGAAGGGCTAGAGCTCAGGTGGTCGCTGGTTCGGATAAGTAAGTAAGTAAGTTTAAAGCAAAAAAAAAAAGAAAAGAAAAAAGTGTTTAGTGTGCATGATTGAAAATAAAATCTATATATGTATAAGCTAACACCAAACCCATACTTTTACTTCCCTCCAGGGCTCTGATTCATGGACCGAGACTATGGTAGTCTCAGACTATAGCAAAGTCTGAGACTTTGGGAAGTCAGAGACTACGGAAAGTAAGCTATTCATGGAGTCAGACTTCGTCCCTGACTATCAAGTCTCTGACTATGCTTGCGAAGTCTCCGACTACAGAGGTCAATCTATTTTTAACTGAGGATTCCTCGGAAACGTATCACAAAACGTCATAGAAATGTGTCACTTTTCCAGCTGCGCATGCGTCATACGAGGTAACACAGAAATCATATCCATTTCTTCTTCGTGTTTGTGTTGATCGCTTCATTATATTTTTTTGGCCCCACAAATAAAAATAGTGCGAGGCAAGTTTAGGAGTGTAAAAATTTTTTAGAACGCGTGTGTGTGTAATGTTTTTAGTAAATATAAGTAACGATGGCACTTATCCACTGTGTAGCGTTGTTCTAAGTAGAGAGCGGTGGGCGCTGCCTGAAGCATGGGGTCCCGAAAATACTAACGAAACAATAACGATGGAGAGGAATAGGTGGGCACAGCCGTTTATTACACTAGAAATCTTTCACTTTAGTTTTCTACCGCCTCACCCCCAATGGGGACGACCCACCGTCGATGACGGGGAGACCACCGTGTGGTTACGTCATAACAGATGTCCAGAACGCGAGAACTGGCCAATATTTATCCCTGCCGGTAGAATGCACCGCTTGGATTTCATTGTCAGTCAGGCTATAGGACAGATTTCGTAAAATCGTTCATTTTTACACTGCAATTGCTGACCATACACTTCTATATTTTTCTATTTTATATGGATATAACGGCCACATTTTCATCTTCAAGACGCAATTATTTTCATTGATATCAAGAAATGGTGAGTATACTTTATTCTTTCTTGAAAAAATGTATATTTTTCTATTTAAAATTAACCTGAAAAATATTTTTAATTGTTTAAAAAATTCAAATTAATGTTATCTGAGTTTTGTTACCCTAACACATGATAGTAAATAAAAGAGTAATAATCTACTTTTAATATAGCATTTATTTCACCGATTTGTAATGACCGGTTTTTGCACAATGAATGTGTAAACACACCTTGTCTAATTCTTTGTTGGCTAACAAAATAGTCCCGTATTCAGACAAACTCCAGAGACATAAGAACACAAGTCCAAGTGTGATGATAACGTTGTTGTTGTTGTTATTGTTGTTGTTTTATGGTGAGGATGATGATGATGTTGATGATGATAGCGCAGTAATAGTAGTAATCGTAGTAGTAGTAGTAGTAGTAGTAGTAGTAGTAGTAGTAGTAGTATAGTAGTAGTAGTAGTAGTAGTAGTAGTAGTAGTAGTAGTAGTACACACACACACACACACTCGAGAGAGAGAGAGAGAGAGAGAGAGAGAGAGAGAGAGAGAGAGAGAGAGAGAGAGAGAGAGAGAGAGAGAGCGTGTGTGTGTGTGTATAAAACTCATGTACGCACATTTTTAGCACAGAACGATTTTTATTGCATTGAACTTTGAACCTATAACTTTCACACCGATTTGCCATTCCGTCTTCACGATTCGCACCTTCCCTCGATATTCTTCTACATCGCCCGTTGATACAGTCAACGGGCGTGAGAAAAGAGGGTAGATAGATATATTATGACATCATCAAAAAGTGATGTAATCAAAGGTGGCGGATGATTGTGTAACCTCAAAAGCCCGGTGGACTGCGCTCATGGCGTACTAAAAGAGTCATAGTAGGGCTATGACTGCGCTACAAGGCCGAACATTCGAGAGGATATGTGATTTGAGTGGGAGGGGATTAATTGACTTTGCCGATGACCGACTGGTGGACGATTGATATTATAATTGTCTTTTTCAGCAGCCAATTGGAAATGGGTAATTGTAAACATCTGATTGGCACTCAATGGATAGAAAGCAGTTTGGATGTCATGGGATGAAATTGCTGGAGAGGTGGAGTAAATTTGAAATGAATTCAACGTAATTTGGGGCGTTGTCTGGGTGTCAAGTAAGACTCTCGCAGACCGGTGATAAATCAATTTTTTTGGCCGCAAATGCTACAGTAAACTTCTTTCTCTATCTTATTTTTGCAAAAAATATTTCAGAGTGGGTATATAGGCGGATTCCATTTTGAATAACGGGCATTTAGAACTATAGGAAAATTATTACGTTATTATTATTAGCAGGCATCTAGGCGATCACTATCGTATTATTACTAACAATCAATAATATTATTACAACTCTTATTATTACAATTCTTCTTATTATTATCATTATTATCATCATCATCATCATCACCATCATCATCATCATCATCCTCACCATCATCATCATCATCATCATCAATAATAACTAATGATTTTTTTTCTTTACTCAGATGAATGGTCATACTGAAAACAAGCATTGTCTCAATGCAAATGGACTCTGCCGAATAAGCTGTGAAAGGGCTCAAATGAGATATGTGGTTAAAAAACATTTCATGCAAATTGCTCCAGAATTAGCAAGTGAAGTTCCACCGGTGAAAATAACGAAAACAGAACGTTGGTTGATTAATTAGATGCTGTTTCTATGACATGTAACAATCAGCTGTTCCTTAAAATAATCGTGAGGTTTTACGTATGTTAATAAAAAGTATAAAAATGTGTTAAGATCTATACAAAGTTCAGAGGAATACTTATAACTTATTTTTACCTATGATTGTCAATTTATTTTGAAATAACAGTTCATTTTGATTATCTGATCATTAATCCTCTCCCACCCCCCCCCCCCTTTCCCGTCCTTTTCAATGCGTTCATCACGATTTTTTATTGTCAAAAAATGGATATTTTTATATTTTTTACTATTATTATTATTATTATTACTATTATTATTATTATTATTAATAATAATAATAATAATATTGTTATTATTACAGTGGTGATCAAGAGTAAGATAAATACACTGATATTTTATGATTATTACTAGTATTAGTATTACATCGATATCACGCGTTTCAACAATGATTCACAATGATCATTTCTGTTATCCACGATGCTTCGGTTGTTCAATAAACAGACCATTTTCAACAAATTTCCATTTTAAATAGTATTAGCTATCTGGTCGGCCTCCTTTTTTTTTTTTTTTGTCGCAGCACTGGAGAGAGAGAGAGAGAGAGAGAGAAAGAGAGAGAGAGAGAGAGAGAGAGTAAGTGTGTGTGTGTGTGTGTTGGTGTACATAAAACTAATTTATGCAACGTTTTACCACGAAATAATTTTCATTTTACCACCTCAGTTTGATCTCTCATCAGTTCTCTCTGACAATTGAACTTTGAACCTATAACTTCAACACAGCTACGTCATTCCATCTTCACGATTCGCATCTCACCGCGACATTCTTTTATGTTGACTCGTGGTACAGTCAACGGGGTTGAGCATGAAAAGCGATGTGATCAAAGCTGGCGGATGGTTGTGTAACATCAAAGACCAGTGACTGGTCTACAAGGCCGATCATATTCGTGGGTATGTGTGATTTGAGTAGGAGGAGCTTTCTTGACTTTGCTGATGACAGACTGGTGGACAATTGAAATTAGAATTGTCCTTATTCAGCAGCCAATTGGAAATGGGCAATTGTAAAAAGCTGATTGGACGCTCCATGGAAAGAAAGCAGTTTGATGGACATGGAAGGAAAGTGCCGGAGAGCGTGGAGTGGGGAGGAGTAAATTATATTGAATGAATGATAGTAATTTGGGGCGTTGGGAAGTTAAATAAAACTCTCGGAGAAGATGAGTCAATTCTTTGGCCGCAAATGATTCAGTAAAATTCTTTATTCTTTCTTTCTTTCTATTTTTAATTCCTTTCTGTCAGGGGGACATATAGGCGAATTCCATTTTTTTAAAATGGGCATTTCGACAGCTATTTTAAAGAGAAATTAATGCGTTTTTCCAAAATTAGCAGGCGTTTAGGTGATAGCCACTATATTATTTTCATGAAAATGATCATTATCATCATCATTATTATTATTATTATTATTATTATTATTATTATTATTATTATTATTATTATTATATAGTTTAGATCTATACAAACGTCAAAGGAATGTGTATAACATATCTTTTCCAAAGAATTGTCAATTGCTATTACTAAAATCAGTTCGTTTTGATCATGTGATCAACAAACCCCTACAATTCGGTGATCACGCATTTTTTTTATTGCTGTCAAAAAAGGATATTGCTGTACAGGTGAGCGGATATCTCAACAATGCTCCATTACAAAACGACTTTGATTATATATTTCTACTCTGTGAATATTGATGATTATTGCCGTATTTCTCATTTATTGTATAAACTCAGATAACTTTGTAATTTTTGATTATATCGTTTGAAGTAATTAAAATTTCTGACCCATTTTTATGGTTATTTCCTATAAAATCTAATCCCAAATGATCTACTAAAATTGTATCAAATAAAAGTATGTAAATCACTAGTTATGACTAAAATATCTTATTGCAACATCTAATAGCATCTTTACTACGTTACTTTAAACTTGAGAAAAAAATCATCAAAATAGGAAAAATTGCTCAGTCTCCCTTTCGGCACAGGCCGTGACTCGCCATCTGTTATGAACTAGCGTCCGGCAAAATTTACCTGTCGAACTAAAGTGAAAGCAGTAAACGGCTGTGTGGGAAGAATACAGAGAATGGGCATTTCGGGTACAAACCCTTCGTCGGCACAAGAAAAAACAAATAAAATTAAATGCAGTATAAATTAGATCGTCTATGGTTGGAGTGTGAACGAATCGTTAGCATGGTGTGATAAAAACGATAAGGCCAGTGAGAGACTGAAATTTCTAGAAATAATGGATGATAAAAGACATAATAGAAATGTAATAGTAGTAGTAGTAATAGAAGTAGTAGTAGTAGTAGTTATAGTAGTAGCAGGAGTAATGATAATAGTGAAAGTAGCAGCAGCAGCAGTAGTAGTAGGAGAAAATTACTATGAAACTGCGTGTGTGTGTGTGTGGGGGGGAGTCCCTGGAGAGTGTTTTGAATGGGCAAGATGAGGAGTGAAAGTGCGATTGTCGAATCTTCGAGAAAAGAAAAGAAAAAAAATGAATAAACAAAGCCAAAATAAAAATAATAAATAAATAAAAATATATATAAAATCAAAAACTGTCGGGTATCCTTGCTCTAATCGCTGTACAATTACTTCCCCCAACGTAGAGCACATCATATGATTTTGAAATTTAATCCCAGACTATGATATTTACGCCTGCCAAATTGCGGGTGTAAATTTCACCCGTTTAGTCCCTCGTTTAGTCTAAGACTTCGTGTAGTTTGGCTTCATGAATAGCTTACAACGCCTTTTACTCTGAGACTACGGATTTAGTCTAGGACTATCGTCGTAGTCCCGCTCCATGAATTAGAGCCCAGGTAAATGTGGTCAATTTTGGCTTAGACGAAACAGTGAAATTTATCACTCAGAGGCTCAGTTAAAATTGGCTACCACTGGGATCACGACAAGCTTGGAAAGTGAAAAAATAATTTCATGATGGCTGTATGAAAATACACTGGGATGTGTTCAGACACGGCAATTCTAAAAAAAGTTGCTTAGCCTTGGCAATATATCTATCGTTAATATAAACAACCCATGAGCTAATGCGTAGCGCTATGGAACATTCCTAATTACTTTACAGTCATTCGACTACGATTCGTGAATTCTTTCTTTCCTTTTTAAAAATATTTGAATTTGACAAATTGACTGAGAATTTACAGGCCTAATTTACGAAAAAATTGTAAGATTCGGCAGGGTATGACTGCGAGTCATAGTGTCTATCAGAGATATAAAATATAAAGCAATCAAGATAAACAATATTATATAATTACAATACATACCTCCTCCTCCTCTTCCGCCACGATCGCCAAACCCACCTCTACCACCACCACGACCACCGAATCCTCCTCTACCACCACGATCACCAAAACCGCCTCTTCCTCCACGACCACCAAACCCACCTCGACCACCACGTCCACCTGAAAAGCCTGAAAAGAAAATAATCAAAAATTACTCAGCTGACTGAGTGAACTGTATTGACAACCAGAATTTATGTATAAATTTGATATGACCTAGACCTAGCCAGATATTGAACTCCCTAAATTAAAGTGTTTTAGTACACTAGAGTGAATGATTGTAATAATGCTTGGCTTAAATAAAAGAAACATCAAGAATGCTTACAATCTTCAGCAAAATGTGTACAATGAACGAATACGTATTTGTTACGTAATGTTGGCACCAATGTAATTTGTAATACCCTATTTTACGTAGTGTTTTTATGCACCTCCGTTGACGGTGTATCTTAACGGATCGTTTTTATACACCTCCGTCACGCATGAGCATTCCACCCATTTCATTAGCGATATTGTGTTTCTGAATTCGGACATGGCGAAAGTTATATTGTGACATCTGTAGGATGTTTTTGTTAATAAACTTATATGAAAATAATAATTTAAATAGGGAGTTTAATAGAAATTCTAAATGTACCTCACACACTTGAAACCAATGTCATATTGAAGAGCTGGCAACACAGATTACAAAACAGTTTGAATTTTGTTTCTATCTTGATTAGAAATGCAGTTACGGCAGATATTATTAATATCGAATTTCACAAAGAGAAGAAATATACGAACTTTTAAAACAAAAACTATAAAATGCCCATAAATAAAGTTGGAAAGTATGTATTCAAAATAAAACATAGTAAATAATAGTACTGAAAATATTATGGACTAATATTAAAATAATATATAACTAAATTTAAAATATCGATATGAATATCGATATCGTCCGGCAGCCATGATGAGAAGATAATGTAAACATGGCAATTCAGCGCAGAGTTAAAAGGTGTCTGCGCATCGATATAGAGCCCTGAAATTTGGCATGAATAAAGTTTAGATGTTATTCTAAAAACAAGCGTTAAAATTTTTAAAACATATGCGGTAAATTAAAAAATAAATGAATTTGAAAATTGCCAAATTTTAACTTCATATAACTTCTGGAATTATTAATGGATTTTTTCCTTAAGTGGCCCCATTTAAAAGGAAATTGAAAGACGAAAATAACGATACCAATATATCTGCGATATTCCTCTTTATAACGAAGTTATGCATCTTTAATTGAACCCCCCAAAACGCGAACGGCAATTTCCAGTCACAACTTTCCTATGGGCGAGTTGGGTCAAAATTTGACTGCCACTGCTGCTGCTCACTAAACTGCCTAATTTAAAATATAAAAATATAAAACCAGAAAATAGAAGTTGCATTGAAGGTAAAATAATGTTGTAGAAAGACCTTATTAAATGTGATGACAGTCAGGTGGCTCTGTAGCGCAGTGGACAAGCTGTCAGACTCCAACCTTGAAAGTACCGGGTTCGATTCCCATTGTTGACATTTTTTTTTTTTCTATTTACTTTGTTTTTGTTTGGGAGACCTTCCATAAGCTACTCTACATCCCAAGTATTTTTGTTCTAGTAGGGGGTTTGGGAGGGGGGAAACTTTTTTTTTTTTTTAAATGTCTCCCCCCCCCCTCCCGCAAACCCCCTACTCGAAGTTCTAGTGTAGGGGGGAGACTTAAAAAAAAAAAAAGTTTCCCCCCTCCCAAACCCCCAACTAGACTACAAGTACAAGAACAAGAATACTTGGGATGTAGTAGCTTATGGAAGGTCTCCCGAAAATAAGACATAAATCATTAAAATCTATCAAAGTATTTATAATTTTATAATTTATTTATATTTATAAATAATAACTTCTTTTTTAAAAGCTGGATTTGACATTTGATCACAATTTACTCTTTAATTCTTTACTACTTTCCCTCGTGTTGTGTTAAAAATATCACTTGATATTGACTGTTTTGGGACACAACTACTAGTCAACTACGCCTAGTTTGGCATTTTGCATAAAATCTTTCTGCCAACTTGTTACACCTGTCTTGGAATAACAGGTGAATGCGAAGGTGTCTGGGAATGCCTAATGAAATGACAGCCGAAAGTAGGGGAATGGGAGATATTGTAGACCCAGCCAGACATTAACCTTTAATATTACTGGCCATTTAAATGTTAGGCATTCGCCATAATCATTTCTATTAATTACAAATATAAATGTATTCAAAAGAACCGGAAAGTGGATGTCGGCGAGGGACACACAGTCCGAGTCAAGAGTCAGAGTCAGGCTGTTGTTGGCGTTGGAGTTGGACCATGCATGGAAGATACTCAGTCCTAACTGACAATCTAACATTCCCTGGCCAACATAATGTATGCAATACGAATTTGGATATGTACAAACCTGGTGGAGCCATTATCGCGTTTGCAAATAAAATGTAACGTCAAATGAAAAGCAATCCTCCCTCGCACGTGTTGTTTTACGTCCCGCTTGCGTAGATTCAAGTAGATAGATTCCTCGTGTAAAATCTTTTACTTTCGATTTTGTGTGAAACGTCCCAGAATGCCTCACTCTAAATATGAAAGGTAAATATTCGTTGCAATAGTCAATCGCAAAAGTATCAT
>NC_088373.1:21890963-21898463 GCF_034508935.2 Berghia stephanieae | reverse complement strand
TCGCCCTCTCCCCACCCCCCCCCCCCCCCCCCCTCTCTCTCTCTCTCTTTATCCTGTAACTTTATTCAGTTGACAAAATTACTTTTAGGGTAACAACTGCAAAATAACAATAAATAACAAAATGTTACTAAAGCTCGCAACACAACATATTAACAATGTATAACACTACATAGCTCCCGCCAGAGCTTTTGTTCATTTGTCATAAATCCAGCCGATCAGGGGGTTTGGATAATCGTCCCCTTTCAGTGCGTTTGGATTCGGTCTGCAACGTTTCCTCATCAGGAAAGATCATACGTTTCTCCTGGTTGGTTGCACCCGTTTTACTCTCTCTCGTGTTCTGTGCTTTCTTCGGTCTTCCCGTTCGTGGTGGTTCATGTACCTGAACAGGTTGATCAATGTCACAGTGTGCGGGTTTTAGTCTGTCGATTGAGACTGAGTCTTCTTTGTTTCCTACTTGTAGTTTGAAAACTTTGTCACCGGTTTCTAGAACTCTATACGGTCCTGTGTACGGAGCCTGGAGTGGTCTTCGATGTCCATCATGACGTATGAACACGTATTTAGCTTTGCTGATGTCCCGTGGTACGAAGCTTGTTGCTTTTTTATGCGTGGACGGAGGAACTGGACGAAGTTGACCCACTTTCTCACGGAGGTTTTTCAACATTTCAGGAGTATTGGTGTTGGGATCCGGACCAGGAACAAAGTCTCCAGGTACTGTAATAGGTGCCCCATATACGAGTTCTGCCGACGAGGTATCGAGGTCTTTTTTGGGGCGGTACGTATACCTAACATCACCCAGGGAAGTTGATCAATCCAGTTTGGTCCTTCTAGTTTCGCTCGAATGGCTTCCTTCATGCGGCGGTGGAAACGTTCAACCAATCCATTTGCTTGGGGATGGTAAGCTGTTGTTTGTTTGATTTGAGTACCAAGGAGTGTGCACACGTTTGACCACAACTGTGAAGTGAACTGTGGTCCTCGGTCTGATGAAATGTTCTCTGGTACTCCGAATCTAGCAACCCAGTGTGCGATGAATGCTCGTGCTATTTCTTCTGTGTCAGTACTGGTAATGGGTATTGCTTCAGGCCATCTGGTAAATCTGTCCACCATCGTAAGCAGATATGTATAACCACGTGAGGGGGGCAGTGGTCCAACCAAATCGATGTTGACATGGCTGAAACGTCCGCTGGGTTTTTCATATTCTCCCAGGGGCGCCCTCGTGTGTCTGTGTACTTTTGCCCTTTGGCATGATGTGCAGGTCTTTGCCCATGCATTGATCTGTTTGGTCATTCCCTTCCATACCATTTTCTGTGAAATTAGTCGGCGGGTAGCTCTGATTCCTGGATGTGAAAGACCATGGATGGCGTCGAACATCTTTCGTTGCCATGATTTGGGAACCACTGGCCGTGCTCTTCCGGTCGATATATCACAGAGAACTGTAGTGCCATTAGTCCCGTAAGAAATGTCTTTCAGTTGCAGGGATGTTTTTGAGGTGCGTAGTGATTGGATCTCCTCATCATTCAATTGAGCTGTTGCCATGGCCTCATAATCTATTCCCTCAGAAATCGCACTGAGACCGAAGTCGTCTGAGGTGTCGTGTTCTACTGTTGTTCTTGACAACGCATCAGCTACTGGATTGTCTTTTCCTGATATGTGTTGGATATCAGTTGAGAATTCTGAGATGGCAGATAGTTGTCGTTGTTGGCGTGCGGATCATGGTTCTGAAACCTTGTTCATTGCAAATGTTAGTGGTTTATGATCCGTGAAAATGGTGAATATTCGTCCTTCCAAGAAGTAACGGAAATGCCGAACGCCACAGTGGACAGCCAGGAGCTCCCGATCAAAAGCGCTGTATTTCTGTTCCGGAGGACGAAGCTGGCGGCTGAAAAAGGCGAGAGGTTTCCATTGGCCGTCAATGTTTTGTTCTAGTACTCCCCCCCCATCGCTATATCAGAAGCGTCTACTGTCAGTGAAGTAGGAGCTGATGTCTGCGGGTGGGACAACATAGTTGCTTGGGCCAAGGCTTCTTTTGTTGACTTGAAAGCGTGTTGTAGGGTATTTGTCCATTGAAGGGGTGCAGATTTTTTTGTTTGACCAGCCAATGCCTTGTAAAGTGGTTGCATTAGTTGAGCTGCTGCTGGCACGAAACGGTGGTAGAAATTGACCATGCCAACAAATTCCTGTAGGCCTGATGTTGTTGTAGGGGTGGGGAATGAGCGAATTGCCTCCACTTTCGCTGGAAGAGGAGTTGCTCCGTGACAACTGATCCTGTGTCCAAGGAAATCAATCTCTTTCACCCCGAAAATGCACTTGTCTGAATTCACCACTAATCCATATTTCTCTAGCCTATCAAAAAGGGCATTCAAGTGTTTTTTGTGTTCTTCTGCATTTTTGCTAGCTATGAGGATGTCATCAAGGTAAACAAATGTGAAGTCCAAACCCTGACAAACTGTGTCCATCAGTCTCTGGAAAGTCTGTGCAGCGTTTTTTAACCCAAAGGGCATCCGGAGGAATTCATAGAGGCCAAATGGGGTTATGATTGCTGTCTTGGAGATGTCCTGCTCGTGGACTGGGATCTGATGGTAACCGCGAATGAGGTCGACTTTTGAGAAGATTTTGCAACCTGATAGTCTTGCTGAGAGGTCTTGTATGTGAGGAATCGGGTAGCGATCTGGAGTAGTAGAACCGTTTAACCTGCGGTAGTCTCCACATGGTCTCCAACCTCCGTTGGGTTTAGGTGCCACATGTAGAGGCGATGCCCACGGACTGTTGGAACGACGTACGATTCCTAGAGCCTCCATGTTGTCAAACTCCGATTTTGCTACTGCTAGTTTGTCTGGTGCCAGACGACGTGCTTTTGAGTGTACCGGAGGGCCCGTTGTGGTTATATGGTGTTCCACAGAATGCTTTGTTGTGGGACATGAAAACGTGGGCGAAGTGAGTGCTGGCCGTGTAGATAACAGCTGAGTGAACTGATTCTCATCGTCAGTTGTGATGATTGAGATGTGTGGGGCTGTATGCTGTGAAGTCATGAGTGAGACTGAAGCATAGGTGCCGCTGTGCATTAGGCGATTGCCCTTCAGATCGACGAGTAGTGAATGAGCCCGAAGGAAATCTGCCCCCAAAATTGGTCTGTTGACGGCTGCCAGTGTAAATGTCCATTCATACTGGTGCGATCCTATGTGTAAGGACAGTTTACGTTGTCCATATGATTTGATGAGTGTACCATTGGCGGCTGCTAACGGGAACCCGTGTTGTCCGCGGCGAAGGTCGTTTGTTGAAGCCGGTAACACACTGATCTCAGCTCCTGTATCGATCAGAAAGTTGCGGCCAGATTGTTTATCATATGCAAACAGAAGGTTGTCCTTGGAGCCGGCCACCATATTGCTTATAGGTGGCCGGCTGTCCAGTTTTCCGAAAATTTGCAAGGAGTGGTGCATTTTGTAGCCTGTTTGCCGAATTTTTGGTGGTACCAACACAAATCCGGGTCGGGTGTCTTATTGTGTTGATGGCGTGGTCCATCTCGTTTGTTGTGTTTGCCTCCTTTCATTGTTGCATTAATGGTAGCTCCGGTGGACATAAAGTGTTTGTCTGTCGCTTTGGCCAGGTCCCGGAGGGTCGGATAATCCTGTTGAGTTACCAAGGATTGGACTTCTGCTGGTAGTTGGCGTAGAAAAACTTCCTTAAAAAGGAATCCTGGTTCTTGTCCTGGAGGGACTATGGCAAGCATTTTGTCCAATAGTTCGCTTGGTTTGGAATCACCCAGACCACCAATGTCTAAGATGCGAGATGCGGCTTCTCTTTCAGAAAGTTTGTAATTGTCTATGAGTCTTTGTTTGAGGGTTTCATATTTGTTAGTGCTTGGTGGGTTGGTCAGGATGTCGAGAACTCTGGTGGCAGTGTCTTGGTCGAGGGATGCTGTGACATAACTGTATTTAGTTACGTCAGCTGTGATTCCTTTAATTGTGAATTGTGCCTCGGCCTGAACGAACCAAATTTGAGCTCTTTGTGGCCAAAAGGTTGGTAGTTTGATGGACACTGCGTTGGCTTCATGGGTATCCTGATTGGTTGGCATGTTGAAGGAAGGGTGTGTTCAATCCTGACGTCGGGGTCACCACTGTAACTTTATTCAGTTGACAAAATTACTTTTAGGGTAACAACTGCAAAATAACAATAAATAACAAAATGTTACTAAAGCTCGCAACACAACATATTAACAATGTATAACACTACAATCCCTGTCTTTCTCTATTTTAATTTGCTGGTATTTTCTTCTTCTCTTTCTCCTCCACTTTCTATTTCGTCTCTCTCTCTCCCCCCCCCCTTCTCTTTATCCCTGTCTTTCTCTATTTTAATTTGCTGCTATTTTCTTCTTCTCTTTCTCCTCCACTTTCTATTTCGTCCCCCCCCCCTCCCTTCTCTTTCTTTCTCTCCCCTGTCTCAATTTATATCTCTCTTTCTTACCACTCTGTCGGTAATTTTTCCAATATCAACAACCATATCATTCAAATATTGATGCTATGCGTGTAGTTTTTTTTTAAAACTCATAACATCTACCAGTCAGATATAATGTATCACATGGGTGCAAGAATGCCGGCTACAGCCAGCCAGCCGGCCGATTGGATTACGGAAAAAAAAAACGTCGCCGGCTTTTTGCGATTTGGATTTGATTGATTTTTTTTTCTTTTTTTAATTGTGCAACTTGTGACAAGAAACTTAACAAATTACTGCATTACAACCTTTGGATTAAACATACAATTGTGGACTACTATTATGAAGACTAGATGAATCTTGCAGGCTTTTTCAGATTATATGTCTGGTCATAAGTCGACTTGCAGGCTTTTTGAGGTCCAGTTGCTTGCACCCATGTTATCAAGTTATCAAAGCACGAAACCTTGTGTAATGTTAAATGTTGATTAACACAATTCGGTGAGACCTTATTATAAAAATGACAGCTAAAAACAATAACACAGAGCTGGGTGACGACAATTTTGTTCCTTCTATACAAGAAATTTATCAAGATGACGCATATTTGACCATAGAAATAGACTTAGAATTGACAAATCTACAAGATTGCCAAGTTTCATATGAGATAAAGTTTATTATTATTATTATTATTATTATTATTATTATTATTATTATTATTATTATTATTATTATTATTATTATTATTATTATTATTATTATTATTATTATTATTATTATTATTATTATTATTATTATTATTATTATTATTATTATTATTATTATTATTATTATTATCATCGTCGTCATCATTATTATTATTATTATTATTATTATTATTATTATTATTATTAGTAGTAGTAGTAGTAGTAGTAGTAGTAGTAGTAGTAGTAGTAGTAGTAGTAGTAGTAGTAGTAGTAGTAGTGTACCCTGGCTGTTGGTTAGGTAATAGTAATACGGGATGAGAATAGCGAGAAGGGGTGGCGGCTAGGCTAGGCTACCTACCCTCCCTACCTGTTGGTTAACAGGGGTGAGAATAGCGAGAAGTGGCGAGGACCTCTATTCTCATCCCGAGGGTGAGAGCTCGATCGATTTTTTATTCACTTCGTAATAAAAAAACAATAGCAAAGACCTGAGTGACGTCATCTTCTAACTATTTATAGATAGTACCTATGCGCTTGGCTAAGAATCTCACAACATTGCCATCCGGAAGTATTACGGACCAACACACAAAACTATGTGTAACCATGAGCTTTTATAGTCTGGATAATACAGTAAAGTGATAATTACTCATAAAAGTGTATGGCAAAAAAAAACAAAAAAACCCAATAACTAAGACCCGAGTGACGTCAACTTCATTCTATCTATATTTTAAGTGACAATGCGAATTTTGAAAACCTATAGTGATAGACCAAACAGTTTTCTCACAATGCCGAATGCCTTTGATTAATACGTAGGACAGTTCATCATCATCATTGCCTTTTTCACCCTGGGTCAGGCTATAGGCCACAGACAAACAGTTTCCATCCTTCTCTATCTTGAGCCAACTTTTTTATCTCATTCCAGGTCTTACCACTTCTCTGTATATCAGCTTCTTTAATTCTTCTCCATGTTCCTCGTGGCCTTCCCCTTGATCTTCTGCCCTGAGGGTTCCAGTCCAATACTGTCGTGTTAACAATCCGTACTTCACACGAATGGAATGTTGTTAACGGCCATGTGGTCATTTTACACCAGGGTACGGTCAGAGAATGTGAGTAAAGAGCCTTCTCCAAGGACTCGACTATGCGCCGAACGCAGCACCTTCCGATCCAAAAGCGAATGTCATACCACAAGACCACTTAGTCGCACTATGGAACTATTATGTATAGATAGTATGCGCTTGGCTAAGGAGTTCACAACATTGCCATCCGGAAGTATAACGGACCAACACACAAAACCGTGTGTATCCATGAACGTTTATAGTCGGGTTAATACAGTTCAGTGAGCATTACTCATAAACGCGGATGGCAAAAAACAATAACAAAGAACTGAGTGACGTCATCTTCGAACTATCTATATATGTAATAATATATCGCTGCTTATTATAGATAGTTCGAAGATGACGTCACTCAGGTCTTTGCTATTGTTTTTGCCATCCGCGTTTATGAGTAATGCTCACTGAACTGTGTTAACCAGGCTATAGATAGTTCGAAGATGACGTCACTCCGGTCTTTGTTATTGTTTTTTTGCCATCCGCGTTTATGAGTAATGCTCACTGAACTGTATTAACCCGACTATAAACGTTCATGGATACACACAGTTTTGTGTGTTGATCCGTTATACTTCCGGATGGCAATGTTATGAGCTTCTTAGCCAAGCGCATACTATCTATAGGAGACTTGACCGTTTAGTGTGATATAGAGCCATGCGACTTGGTATTGAATGAAACCCAAATCGCATTGCTGTCACTGGTTTGCTGGTAAAAAAAGGGAAAATTATGTGGGAGGTTGGGGTCCTGTCGAACTCCGAAGAGATATGGTTAATATGTGACCCTCCGTCTCAAAACGGTATTATGTCGGGATGATTCAGACCCCAAAAAGTGAATTTAGAGATAGCATGATGAGAAATTGGAGCTTAGAAGTTTTTGCAATGCAAGAAATAGTCTTTATACTCCATCATAACATACAGAAATTAAACCCAAGTTGGATATTTGTGGCTATGACTTCAATTTCCCTTACCGAATGGATCCCGACATAATACCGCTTTGATACGATGGGTAATATTTATTGAGAACGATTCAGTGTTATGCTTATTAATCTCAGGTTTGGTCGTTATTCATGAATGCAGTCTCCTCCACAGTGGCAGAGACCTGTGCAGGGAAGGAGGGCGCTTGCACAGTTGCATCGTGTCTTGCAACCTTTCTTGCATCCACAGCAGCATCTGACACAGCATCTGACGTTGATGAAATATGTGACCCATCGTATCAAAGCGGTATTATGTCGGGATCCACTCGGTAAGGGAAATTGAATTCATATCCACAAATATCCAACTTGGGTTTAATTT
>NC_088373.1:21880963-21883463 GCF_034508935.2 Berghia stephanieae | reverse complement strand
AAAATCAAAATGAAATAAAAAACAACACAGGATCGATACCGAAAAAAAAAGAACGCACGATTACTCGAGCATCTTATCTAAGTACAATAACAACCGATGGTCTCCCTTTGTTTCTATCACAACAGATAAGAAGAATCGGTCGTTTCTATATTCTTCACATTGTATATTTCGCTACCAAAGACTTGTAATGTACCTTAAAACCTATTGATTTTTTATATTCCTGTTTTTCGATATTTAAAAAAAATCGATACCGATTACAATCAAAATTTTATTTTGATGAATCTTTTGTCCTTCTTTGTCTCCGTGTATAAATATTATTCTTTACATTATTTCTTCAACAATTTTCCGCTTGGTGATTTTAGATTTACTGTAAACAACTTTTATCAATATCTGAAAATGTATTTGTCCTTATCATTCAAGGATCGCTAGACAATTTGAACAGAAGAGTTTGGACGACAAAAAAGGAGGAGATGGCTGAACATCCATGTAAAGAAAACTGAATACATCGGCGAAGACGGGTAAGTTGTGTGTGGGTATCGATTTTACTTCTACCACTTGATATTGTTGATCTACGCGAAGTTGAAGAACATGAAAGGGGGGGGGGGGGTGCAGCGTGGCTTGGCGGGGTACGGTCTTTGCTTCGTACCCGAACGGTGCCGAGTTCTTTATCACCCACCGCTGCGCTGTATGGCCTTGAGCAAGTCACTTCGCTCAAATTGCGGCGCTGCACTGCGGAAGACGCCTAGGTGATCCCAGTCTTTCCTTGGAATAGACCCTAGAGACAAATTTTTATTCATTTATTTTAATTTCAGATCGTTGGTGGAGAATAGGAGTCCTTCAGAGCCACGAGCCCGTGGAGCCGGAGTTTATTCTGGTTTTTCTAGCATGAAACGGACAATAGCAGTGAGCTTCTCAGCCAAGCGCATACTATTATAGGGAATGAGATTAGCGGAAGAGTAGCGTCCCTTGATTGGACGTCACCGGCGGAGAAGTTATTGTAAACAAACCAACTACAATCCAGGCGCTCCAAATACAAAATTTATTATTCATATTTCTGTACAAAAATGCATATCATAATCAACGTTATGCACTTTTGTAGAGAAATATGAATAATAAATTTTGTATTTGGAGCGCTTGGCTTGTAGTTGGTTTGTTTACAAATAACTTCTCCGCCGGTGACGTCCAGTCAAAGGACGCTACTCTTCCGCTAATCTCATTCCCTATAGTTAAAACGAGTCTGTATCTACGAACACTAATTAATTCGCAGATCTGATACTCGACCACAATGGCCTTCAACAGTCGTGACGTCACTTCCCTCGTAATGACGCATAGTCACCTATCGGAACAATGGCGAACGCCCTTATGAAACACTTCTCCGACGAGCATAAAAGTGTATCCAGAGGAGAAAAATATTATAAATCTGATCATGTTTTGCCTTTTATACAGTCTGATCACATTTGAAAAAGTTCTAGCCAGCATGAAGAATAAAAAGTACCGATTTTCATTGCATAGAACCAAGCTGCTGGTTGCTTGGCGGACGTGACAGACAATTGAATCCTATTATAAGCTTGGTTGTTGTTATGGGACCTTGGTCTGAAAGCATTTGTGACCCTTCGCCTCAAAACGGTATTAAGTCGGGTTGGTTAAGATGTTGAAAATTGAATTTATAGATAGAAATATCAGACTTGTGTTGAGTTTGTATGTTTTATTGAGGAGAATGGAAACCATATTTTAGGGCGCTAATGCCAACAATTTATATTTGTGACCAGTTTAACATTTAATTCGGTTTTTAAGCATCTGGCTCGTTCCGACATAATACCGTTTTGAGACGATGGGTCACATTTTCGTTGTAACAACAAGTCCCTAACGATTTGGGATATCAGACCTGCAATGGAAATTTCTAGAAATCTTAAATCTATATCCACTACTTTGCTAGTTTTAGCAGAAATAGTGAGACCTGAATAGCTTTGGCATATTTTTGAGACCGTTCGGCATTTTCTGTTTGGTCTTTTGTTCTATAGATAGTTCGAAGATGACGTCACTCAGGTCTTTGTTATTGTTTTTTGCCATCCGCGTTTATGAGTAATGCTCACTGAACTGTATTAACCTGACTATAAACGCTCATGGATACACCCAGTTTTGTGTGTTTGTCCGTTATACTTCCGGATGGCAATGTTATGAGCTTCTTAGCCAAGCGCATACTATCTATATAGTCTGATTAATATACTTAAGTGAAAACTACTCATGAAATTGGCTGACTAAAAACAACACCAAAGACCTGAGTGACGTCAACTTCGTTCTATCTATACAAATACAAATCAAAAGGTGGAATTAAGTCGATGTCATTCAGGCCTTCGTTATTGGTTTTTTTTTGGGTTTTTTTTTTATTTGCCATTCGCGTTTATGAGTAATTGGATTCAGTAGTCTGATGTCACGCCGCCTGGCAACGGCGGCGATCTTGGTTCTAAACAAAGAAAATCATTTCTTTTTATTATTCGTG
>NC_088373.1:21868463-21875963 GCF_034508935.2 Berghia stephanieae | reverse complement strand
AAAAATTCGAACACCATGTGGCAAAAATGAATTAAGGTGACGTGTTGTCTTTGTTTTTATAGATATAAGGCGACGGCTCCTCGTGGAGAACTTAATATATTTGCGAAGGGGGTGATTGCCATCCTTCATAACTTTCTCCATTTTACTTAGACAAAATCTCTTGAACAGTTCTTCCACATTGGAAATAGGGCGAGTATAACTCCTGGCTTTATCAATTATCCGATCAATTTTCTTAATATCGCGCATACTGGCATTTCCACACCATGCTGTAATACAAAAAATAATAACGGTCTCCAAAACGGATCTATAAAAAAGGGGTGCATAAAGTTTTGTCTATGTTAAATTCTGAAAGTTTCCGAATGAAATTCATTCTTTTGTTCAATTTAGAGATAACAGCATCGGTTTGTAAATGTCTCTGCAATTTATTGTCAATTAAAATACCCAAATATTTAATTTTCATCTTTGGAGAATTAACAAAACGCTTAATTTTGCGAATCTTTTCTTTGTGGGAGCCGATGTCCTAAGCCGTCTCTCGGGTCTTGATTGTAGGGTGTCGTTTGATGCAATAGTGTGAGGTTGGACTGTCCTCCTAATAGTCCATACTATGAAGGGCTTGAAATCTGGTTTGATGTGATAAATATATACATGGCGTCAGATTCCTCCGTGTTAAAATTCCTTGGCCTGTCTTAGGGACTTGTGTGCCCCCAGGCAGTGGTTCATATAGTAAATAGTGTAAACCAGCCATAATCTTATAATATGAATAACATTTACTCAATACTGGTCTGAAGTTAGACCTAATAACATGTTCAAATGGTACAAACGGCTAAACACGCCTAAAAATATTTCAGTAAAATAGTCTATTACGTGAACGTTATAACTAAAGACTAATGAAGATTTTAAGAAACATAATTATATAGCTAACGCTCAGATAGCATGAAGTAAACGAATGATAAGTACTCCGCCTCATGAATTACCTGACTGCACTAGACAAAAAGACTAGATAAACAATGATATTGTAACGTGTGATCAAAATTCATGTATCCAAGTCATCATGATGCCATGCATATCAATATCATAGGTTTATACATAGTTCGTAGATCAGAAAGAATTTTAAGAAATTAAATCATTGTATTTCCCTCACCCCTTATTAATGAATATAACACCACTGAACAGAATAATAGACACGGGCTCTCTTGTGAAGGTAGGTTTGTGGAAGGGAATGGTTCCTTGCCAGTTGAGGTTATATTTCGGTCACGCGACCAGAGTTCGATTCCTAGGTGTCTTTATTTCTAAGATAGGGTGGTGGTGGGCGTGTCTCCAGATGTTAACACCTAAATTGCCTATGGTCCGGTGTTGACTGAGTGTGAGTGACGCGAGTGGATTAGGGGGTTTTCTCGCTGCATGTGAAGTGTGATCTAGGCAAGGGAGATAAATGCGCGGCTAACCTATTTAACAGATGCCTGCTGACAGCGTACGGTTCGGTAATATACCATGTCGAAGGTCCACTCGTGACAATCATCATCATCATCATCATCATCATCATCATCATCATCATCATCATCATCATAATCATCATCATCATCATCATCATTATGATCATCATCATCATCATTATGATCATCATCATCATCATCATCATCATCATCATCATCATCATCATCATCATCATCATCATCATCATCATCATCAACATCATCCTCATCATCATCATCATCATCATCATCATCATCATCATCATCATCATCATCATCATCATCATCATCGCCGTCGTCGTCACAATAAATATTACATTCATCAATATTGTGATAATCATATGATGCGTTATTACAGTAATATTAATATGTGGTGATTGTTTTATTGTTTCTTTATTCATCTGTGTAATCTAGGTACGACCCTTGCAGATATAAATCTCCTATCCCCTTCTACGGTGAGTTTTTATGAAAGGGTTACAGATAATAAATCTACAAAATAGTCTTGCTTGAAGAGACGGAGGATCACTTCACGACCCTGTACGAGTCCATAAAGCTTATTGTGAACTAATACAATAAAGGGACGCGACTGGGATTTCAAAAGATAGTTAATTGAACATTACGTATCAACTGGAGTGAATACGGCTGCTCCTATTCACCATGAATTTCTATAAAATACTGATACTTACAGTTGACTTTCTTTGTCCAATGATAAGCATATACTGTGGCATAACCTCAGCGGGAAGCAGAACTCATGACTTTGAAATGCATCCAAACTTAAGCCCACCAGGCTCCACAAACACTTATTATACACGTGTTCTGTCCTCAAGACTCTACTGTATAACTCTATGTTCCATTGACGAATGGTGTGCAGCCTTTTTTGCAAGTCCGATAGAAAACGAGAAATTTCAATGTTTTTTAATGACACAGAGCACCGCTATTCCAAGCCTCATACCCGCAGACGGCTTTTACGGACATTTGACTTTCAGTTCAGAATCAAGACCAGCAGTATCGTCTGCACCGACAGTCAGCGGTTGTGTTTTGGAAGGGTTTACTAAATTCAGAAGATCTTTAGGAGCTGTGTATGATTGTGAATCTTCGAATTCGCGAATGACAAATATCGGACTTCTCTTTGACACTGATAATAACGCATGGCAAACTATGAATGAAGCGTGTTTTAGCAGTTTGAGTGACCAAATAGGGCTGGCAGGCACTTTTTTGAACATTACAAAAAGAACAGAAAACATATTTGACATTGAACCCATTTGTCAGGAGGGCGAATATAAATGGAATAGCATCGAATGCAATAATGGAGCGTGGACATTTACGACTACAAGCACTCCAGAAGTTGGATGTGTATCCACCACCTGTTATCGTAGTGATCGCGACACACTTAGAGCTGTATATAAAGGAACAAAGAATGAGAACGAGGGCGGTAACCTTTGTCAAGCATGGAAGTTCGATTTTCCTAATGACCATAGCAAGGACGATGACAGCTTTTACTGGGTAGACGGCTATAATATGACTGTTGCCAGCAACTTCTGCCGAGACCCTGACAGTACAAAAGTTCCTTGGTGTTATGGAATGACTGGACCGCGATTTCAGTTTTGCGATGTACCACGATGTCGTCTCACTCTGACAAGTAGCGTGCTATACTTTCCTGTACCGAGCGTTATCGGCTGTAATTATGAAGGATACCTTGACCATCAAGAAGGAAGGGTAGCCGTGTATAGCTGTCTATCTTGGAGTGAACACATGGTAAATTTTGGCTTGCTTTACGACTACGCAAATGGCAATTGGCCATTGAATGCAGCGTGTTTGGCATCGATTGGAGCTCAACTTGGTCTCTCTGGTACGGTTTTGAAAGTTACCAAAAATTCCAATGACTATAACATTGAGCCTCTTTGCCAAGAGCACGAAACCAAATGGAATGACGTTATATGTCATGAAAGTGGAGACTGGACCTATACAACCACCAGTGAACCGGAAGTTGGCTGTGTTTCCACGATTTGTTACCGTAATGATCGCAGTTCTAAGAGAGCTGTGTACCGAGGGACATTTTCAACTAACCGTAACGGGGCCGTTTGCCAGGAATGGACTTCCATGATTCCAAATTCTCACAGTAATGATGAAGACCATTATTATTGGGTAGACGATTACAATGTGAATGCTGTAAGCAATTACTGCCGAGACCCTGACGGCGAAGAATATCCTTGGTGTTATGGGATGACAGGGGGACGGTTCGCCTTTTGCACGGATGTACCACGCTGTGAAGTTGAAATCAGCCAGGCGGTGTTGTAAAGTTGAAATCAGCTGGGTGGTGTTGTAAAGTTGAAATCAGCTGGGTGGTGTTGTAAAGTTGAAATCAGCTGGGTGGTGTTGTAAAGTTGAAATCAGCTGGGTGGTGTTGTAAAGTTGAAATCAGCTGGGTGGTGTTGTAAAGTTGAAATCAGCTGGGTGGTGTTGTAAAGTTGAAATCAGCTGGGTGGTGTTGTAAAGTTGAAATCAGCTGGGTGGTGTTGTAAAGTTGAAATCAGCTGGGTGGTGTTGTAAAGTTGAAATCAGCTGGGTGGTGTTGTAAAGTTGAAATCAACTGGGTGTTGTTGTAAAGTTGAAATCAGCTGATTGCAGAGTGGTGATGGATCTTTCACATATGTGACCCATCGTCTCAAAACGGTATTGTCGGAATGAACCAGATGCTTAAAAACCGAATTAAATGTTAAAACTGGTGAAAAATATAAAGTTTTAGCACCCTAAAATATAGTATCCATTCTCCTCAATAAAACATACAAACTCAACTCAAGTCTGATATTTCTGGCTATAAATTCAATTTTCAACATCTTAACCATCCCGACTTAATACCGTTTTGAGGCGAAGGGTCACATTTGAAGAATGAGTTTTCCTCCCCCCACCTCCTCCTCTACCAATTGCCCCCCTCTTCCCCCACATTATCTTTCTCCTCTCTCTCTCTCTCTCTCTCTCTCTCTCTCTCTCTCTCTCTCTCTCTCTCTCTCTCTCTCTCTCTCCTGCAGGAGAACTGTATATTTGTTAGTGGATCGATTTTAAATGATACAAACAGTAAGGGACTAACAAATATACAGTTCTCCTTGTGATATTAAGCATTTTTGGGGCATTGGTCACAGACTGTCCAGCTTGAAGATGACCAATGGCACGTGCATGTTGTTCTAAACTAAGTCGTGACATCGCGTAGATTAATGGATGGTATTTTGCATTGTTTTTTCCTGCCTTGAATATGTTTCAAGAAGACACCGATGGCAAAATAAAAATAAAATAAATGAATCTACACACATCCTGTCCAGAGTAAGGGTCTGAAAGGTAATTTTAGAACGTGCGCAACGTGGTGAGCGAATTTCAGGTCAAAAACAAAAACATCAACTATCGGTACACAGAAAGGCTAATGGTAAACAACTCAGTGGAAAATCATTAGCCAACGCCAACGGATAAAAAAAAAAAAAGTATATATTAACCCTCTCCTTACCACCCATAGGAAAATCGTCACATTCGTTACGATGTAACCGACAATTTTCTCATTTTGATTTTTCTTGTACATCACGAAATTTAAAGAAATGCTTTGATTACAGCTAGAGATACTAAACACTGTTGTAGAGCTCACTTGTTACTTTTTTGTTTGAGTAAGAAAAGTCTATTTTTTTTGCTGGATGGGTGTGAATTTTCGGGGGAAATTCTAAAAATAGCTGGCAAGGAGAGCGTTTTAAAAAAGCATCCTAGAATGGACAGAGATGAATGGATGAGACTTGGATTCAATAGTCTGACGTCACGTCCGCCCAGCAACCAGCAGCTTGGTTCTGAACAAAGAAAATCGGTAAATTTTATTCTTCATGCTGGCTAGAACTTTTTCACATGTCATGTGATCAGAATATATAGATACTATGCGCTTGGCTAAGGAGTTCACAACATTGCCATCCGGAAGTATAACGGACCGACACTCAAAACTATGTGTAACCTTGAAATTTTATAGTCTGGTTAATACAGAATTACCCATAAACACGGATTGTAAAAAAAAACAATAACAAAGACCTGAGTGACGTCAACTTCATTCTATCTATAAAAGTCAAAATATGATCGGATTTATAATGCTTTTCACATCTGGATACACTTTTATGCTCGTCGGAGAAGTATTCTTTATGGGCGTCCGCCATTGTTCCGATAGTTTAGAACCAGTAAACTAAGTTACTATTCGTGAATACGAGGGAAATGACGTCACGACTGTTGAAGCCTATTATATTATACCGTCAACAGACGAAGAGACTGGGCGGACTTTTGTCATCGCAGCCAACATCAATGAGGACAACGCTGGATAGAGAGTGTGAAGGCCTGTTTGGAATTATAGCGATGGTGAATTCACCACGTTTTAACTGTTATTCGTTATGGCTGAAGAAACGTTTATAGCCCGAAACGATTCGAGTTTTTTTAAAAGCTGTTATATATATATATATATATATATATATATATATATATATATATATATATATATATATATATAGAGTCATTTGTGACCAAACACCTCAAAACGGTATTATGTCGGAATGAACTAAGTGAGGAAAATTGAATCTGTAATCTCAACCATGAAAATTGGAGATTATTTCTTATTTGTTATAAAAAAGAAAGAAGTCCGTCAGAGCCTCTAGGCTCATGAAGCCGGGTTTTTCCCCGGTTTATATAGCATGAAACGGACACTAGCAGTTGCATGCTATCATGTGGATAGGACGTTAAATCTATAAAAAATCACTTTTCGCCAGCTACCCATTCACTGCTGGGGTAGACAGGGGGGTCAGAAAAAACCAAACCTCTCGATTGCACCCGGGATCGATCTCGGTACTTTCGCATATGAAGCGAGTGCTCTACCAACTGATCTATCGGGACCCGCCTTATTTGTTGTGGTTGAGTATAAATATTATTTCTTGTGCTGCAAACCATTCAAAGATCCAATTTCTCATCATTTCATCTCTAAATTTGCTTTTCGGAGTCCAAACCTACCAGACATTTTACCCTTTTGAGATTGTGGGCCACATCTTTATACATTGCTGTTGTTTGTTCATCTCTTAAGGAACAGGAATTAATTCCAGCTTCTTCTTCATCATCATCATTCTTTTTCTTCTTCTTCTTCTTCTTCTTCTTCTTCTTCTTCTTCTTCTTCTTCTCTTCTTATTATTATTATTATTATTATTATTATTATTATTATTATTATTATACTTCTTCTTCCTTCTTCTTCTTCTTCTTCTTCTTCTTCTTCTTCTTCTTCTTCTTCTTCTTCTTCTTCTTCTTCTTCTTCTTCTATTATATTATTATTATTATTATTATTATTATTATTATTATTATTATTATTATATTATTATTATTATTATTATTATTATTAATTATTATTTATTTCTTCTTCTTCTTTTTTTCTTCTTCTCTTCTTCTTCTTCTTCTTTTTCTTCTTCTTTTCTTTTCTTCTTCTTATTCTCTTCTTCTTCTTCTTCTTCTCTTTCTTCTCTTTCTTTTCTTCTTCTTTTTTCTTTTTTATTATTATTTTTTATTATTATTTTATTATTTTCTTCTTCTTCTTTTATATTATTTTTATTCTTATCTTCTTCTTCTTCTTTCTTCTTCTTCTTCTTCTTCTTCTCTTCTTCTTCTTCTTCTTCTTCTTCTTTTCTTTCTCTTCTTTCTTCTTCTTTTCTTCTTCTTCTTTTTTTTATTATTATTATTTTATTATTATTATTATTACTTCCTCTTCTTCTTCTTTTCTTCTTCTTCTTTTTCTTCTTCTTCTCTTTTCTTCTTCTTCTTCTTCTTCTTTTCTTTTTCTTCTTCTTCATTCTTCTTCTGATTATTATTATTATTATTATTATTATTATTATTATTATTATTATTATTTATTATTATTATTATTATTATTATTATTATTATTATTATATTATTATTATTATTATTATTATTATATAATTATTATTATTATTATTATTATTATTATTTTTTTATTATTATTATTTATTATACTTCTCTT
>NC_088373.1:21865737-21868363 GCF_034508935.2 Berghia stephanieae | reverse complement strand
TGTGACTGAAGCAGGGCTATGTGCACATGGTTCTATGGATAGGGTTATGAGTGGAAAGAACTACAACAGGGCTATACGAGTGCATGTGTCTGTTTTGGAGGCTCTAGAGAGGCTTCTGCTTGCAAAATTTGAGCAGGACACGGATTCAAAACTCATTAAAGACCTCATGTCTTACATAAAGGAATTCACCGAAGGAATTTCAAGCCATAGAGCTAATAAAATTCTCCAGTCAACTGTGTATGCTGAGTTATTTTCCAGTATGAAGCCTTCAAAGAGAGTGTCCGCTCAGGAAAGTACGGAAAAAACTGCACAATACTGGATCCAATACATGGACAGAGTTTGGCTTCCCTCCAGTTTCTGCGAGCTACAAAGACAAACAACTTTCTTCTTCATATATCTTTTTTAAAAGAACTGTGCCCACTGCTTTTTACCATGAATCACCACAATTATGCCAAGTATCTCAGTGTATATTTTGTGTCACTAGCCAACCTGATTCATTCCCACCCAGGGGCAGAAGAAATGTTACAAGATAATGGATTTAGTGTCTCAGATCAAGGACGCCTGCTGGAAGAATAGCAGTTGATGTGACCATTGGACAAACTATAAACAAACATGCAAAGACAAAAGGAGGTATTGTTGGGTTCAGCAAGAGTCTTCCAAGCTATTACCGTTGGAGTGTAACAAGACACAATCGAGCAGAATATGTATCAGCAACCCAAAGAATGATCAGCAACAACAACTGTATAGATATAGACACCCACAAAGAATTGAGCCTTGCAGAAAAAAGACAAAGTGAAAAGCGAGTGCAAAAGATCCTCCAGGCATTTTCAGCATTTATCAATCCCTTTGAAGTTGAAGATGGTCTGGTCAGTCTAGCTTCTGGAATAAAAGTGCAAGAGGATGTTGCTGATGACCTGCTGGCCGTGGAAAAAACAGGAAAAAGATTGTTTGAAAGTTTTGTTGAAGACAGACTGAAGGAAAAGACTGTAGAATTTCACAAGCCATTAGAAAGGAACAAGACCAAGACATTTGCATCATTGAGGAAAGTGGTAACAGTGAAAAAAGACATGAACGTGGTCAAAATCAAGGCACAAAGAAATTTATTTGGCCAGCTTCTTGTTTTGTCCCAAGAGCACAGTGTTGATCTTCAAAAAGTTCTTCAATATCCTCTAACACCTACTCCATGGTCGCTGGCTTCATCAGATGGTTTACCTCTGAAGACCAACAAAGCAACTCTGTTGCACAAGCTCACGCCTGACAATTCATTAATGTTCGAGGATTATGCAAAAACAAAAACAAACACCGTTTACATTGTTGATGGCAATGCACTGTTACAAACTCTGTCAGCAATCCCAAATACATTTGGTGAAGTAGCCAAACTTACATTTTCCTCCTTACCACAAGCAGCTTGTGTACACTTTGTGACTGATACTTACATAGAAGATTCAATCAAAGGTTGTGAGAGATTGAGGAGAGGATCTTCTGAAGATAATGCATACTTGTTAAGAGGATCTGAAACAACAGTGCCCAGACGTTGGAAATAATTTCTCAGCTGCGTTGATAACAAAAGATCCCTTATCAGGTTTCTCCTCAAGGAATGGGAAAGTAACGAATATGCAAAGAAACTGAGAAACAGGGAAATCTTCTTTGTCTGTGAAGAGAGATGCACCTTACTTTACAGTGACACGGATGAATTTACCACAGCTGTACCTTGTCTAGATCTCTACTCATCACAGGAAGAGGCAGACACACGAATTATACTGCACTGTCAATATGCTTCCCGCCAACCAAACTGTGAAACAATTGTTGTCAGATCACCAGACACGGAAGTCTTCTTACTTCTCCTTTCATTCTCAGAGACAATTGGAAAGACCCTGATTTTTTATACTGGCTGTGGCAACAACAGGCGACAAATCAATGTCTCTCAGATAGCAAAGACTTTGTCTAAACAGATGTGTGATGCATTACTTGGTGTCCATGCATTCACAGGCTGTGACACAACAAGTTGCTTTGGTGGGCAAGGAAAACTGAAAGCTCTAAAATTTCTTCAAAAGGAGGAAGATCCTAGAATTCTGTTCTCCAGATTTGGAACATCAGCAGCTGTTTCGAGTAATGACTGTCTCGTGTTAGAGTCATTTGTGTGCAAGCTGTATGGCAAAACCTCATGCACAAGTGTCAACAAAGTGAGGTATGACATAGTTCGCCAGCGTTTCAAAGGAAAGAAAGGTACCATCTCATGCAGTGGTGGAATTGATCTGTGTCAGATGCCTCCTTGTAGTCAAGTATTGTCACTGCACATATCAAGAGCCAACTTTCAAACTCTCATTTGGAGGAATGCAGTGTGCCAGAATCCTAGCATTCCAAAACCAGAGGATAACGGTTGGCAGAGAAATTCTGCAAATGAATTGGAAGTACAGTGGTTCAAAGATGCTTTCATTCCAGATGAGTTGCAGGAAATTGTGTATGAAGAAAGCTGCACCAGTACTGACGAAGATACATATGCCGAGGATGGTAGTGATAGCTTTGACAGTGATTTCCTTGACGACACTTCAGAGGACGAAGAGGATTTTGCTACTGATGATGAGGATATGTAATAAATTGGTGAGCAGTGCAAACTGTTAAGGAG
>NC_088373.1:21858237-21863237 GCF_034508935.2 Berghia stephanieae | reverse complement strand
GCCATTGTTCCGATAGTTTAGAGCCAGTGTTACTAAGTTACCATGCGTCATTAGGAAGGAAGTGACGTTACTGCTATTGAATCCTATTAAGAATGAGTGAGAATGCAAAAAAGAAACAATTTTTTTTCTTTTAATATGATGAAGCTGAACGCGTAGTCTTTCCCACTATAGATAGTTCGAAGATGACGTCACTCAGGTCTTTGTTATTGTTTTTTGCCATCCGCGTTTATGAGTAATGCTCACTGAACTGTATTAACCCGACTATAAACGTTCATGGATACACACAGTTTTGTGTGTTGGTCTGTTATACTTCCGGATGGCAATGTTGTGAGCTTCTTAGCCAAGCGCATACTATCTATAGAACACAAACAAACTATGAATAGTGAGTGGAGCAGGCGCTTTGTTGATAATAACAAGAAATAAAGTGAGTAGGAAATTGCCAGAAGACAACTGAGAATAAAAACTTCGCGGCGGCAAGGTGGGGGGCGGGGTTTGGTGGGAGGGGGGGGGGGGGAAGAGCTCGAACCCCCTACCTTACTGGTATGACAACTCCGCCTGGTCGGGTAGATTGTGACTCTACCGTATGAGCTATGCACGAGCCCTCTGCCTTGTCTTGCCAGTAAGGTCGCGGGTTCGAGCATAGCCATCGTTAACATACTTTAGCCTGACACAAGAACCCTCTAGGACTGGTAGTTTGACGTCATTTTTTGGTTTGTGTAGCGTCTAGTGAGTTGTCGTTAGTAGAGCTCAAGGAAACAAGTTATTTCATTGGTTGAACTATTGAATACAACTCACGATTTGTTTTCTTTTGTGGCAAAAGACTGGCATTTGACGTCATTTTTTGATCAGTGTCAGGCTATAACTTTACAATGGCCACGCTCACACTGACCAAAAAATGACGTCAAAATGCCAGTCTTTGGCCACAAAAAAAAAACAACATAAAATCGTGAGTTGTATTCAATGGCCCAACCAATGAAATAACTTGTTTCCATGAGCTCTAAACTGACGACAAATCACTAGACGCTACACAAACCTAAAAATGACGTCATACTGCCAGTCCTGGAGGGTTCTAATGTCAGGCTCTAAGTTAACGATGGCTATGGTTTGAGCGTAGCCATCGTTATGTTATAGCCTGATACTGAAATCCAAAAGGACTGGGAGTTTGACGTCATTTTTTGGTTTGTGTAGCGTCTAGTGATTTGTCGTTAGTAGAGCTCATGGAAACAAGTTATTTCATTGCTTGAACTAATGAATACAACTCACGATTTGTTTTCTTTTGTGGCAAAAGACTGGCATTTTGACGTCATTTTTTGATCAGTGTCAGGCTATAACTTTACAATGGCTACGGTTTGAGCCCCTATCGCGCCGCGAAGTTTTTATTATCTGTTGTCTTCCGGCACTTTCCGGCTCACTTCATTTCTTGTTATTTTAACAAACTATGCTTATTCCAATCAATAAAATATGCAATTAATAGAAAAGAAGTTCCAAATATTTGATTAAGTATCCAATAGGATTCAATAGTCTGATGTCACGTCCGCTCAGCAACGAGCAGCGTGGTTCTAAACAAAGAAAATCGGTACTTTTTATTCTTCATGCTGGATAGAACTTTTTCACATGTCATGTGATCAGAATGTATAAAATTCAAAACATGATCAGATTTATAATGTTTTTTTTTTTCTCCTCTGGATACACCTTCAAGCTCGTCGGAGAAGTATTTCATAAGGGCGTCCACCGTTGTTTCGATAGTTTAGAACCAGTTACTATAGTACTATGCTTCATTACGAGGGAAGTGACGTCACGTCTGTTGAACCCTATGTCCAGGATTAAACCACAACGATAATATATCGTTTTATAACAGATAATTGTTTGTTTCTCTTACCAAAAAATCCCTCACTTCTTTTATTTCACAGATTGAGTACTGGAAAATAAAATAGAGCATGAATTAGTCCGACGAGATTACAGAGTAGATAAACCATTCCCTCTTCCTTTGCCCGTAGCCATCGTTAACTCACAGTCTGACACAAAGACCCAGTAGGACGTATATTTTAACGTCATGTTTTTAGGTTTGTTGAGCGCCTAGTGAGTTGTTAACGGTACTCAAGGAAGCAAGTGATCCCATTGGTTGAATTATGGAATACAACTCATGATTGTTTTTTGTGGCCAAAGACTTGACTTTTGACGTCATTTTTAGTCAGTGTCAGGCTAAAAGTTTACGACAGTTATGATGCTCTACCCCTTCTTCCTCCTCCTCCTCCTCCTCCTCCTCCTCCTCCTCCTCCTCCTCCCACTTACGATATCTCCTTCATTTTTGTCGTCCTCCAAACAAACAGCGATAAGAACAGCTAAAGACCAAAACACGGCGTCTTCCCTCCATCTGTTACCACCACGGCCATACCACCACAACAACAACAACAACTATTACTACTACTAATACTGATTTTACTCCAACTACTACTACTACTACTACTACTACTACTACTACTACTACTACTACTACTACTACTACTACTACTACTACTACTCTACTACTACTACTACTACTACTTTACTACTACTACTACTACTACTACTACTACTACTACTACTATACTACTACTACTACTACTACTACTACTTACTACTACTACTACTACTACTACTATACTACTACTACTACTACTACTACTACTACTACTACTACTACTACTACTACTACTACTACTACTACTACTACTACTACTACTACTACTACTACTACTACTAGTAATGTCTCGTTCTTCATCTTACGTGTTGCTGTTGGTCAGGACCCCTTTTAAAGCGCTTTGAGCAAGTTTAGTGGATATTGCGCTATAGAAAAGCTCAACTGACTAGGCGGTGTACTTACCTAAAACTAACGTCACTATACAAGTCCCAGTGTCAGTTCATAAGTTAACAAAGGACACGATCACTATCCCTTAAAAACAAACGCAAAAACCCTCACACAAAAACTTGAGATTTTATATAGCGCAATATCCACGAAACGTCCTCAAAGCGATTTACAAGGAGTCCCTGATCAACAGCAACACGTAACAAGTAGAACGAGACATAACGCCTGTTAGGCGATCGATATTACAATTTTTTTTCTCGACAGGGACAACGCTGTTCACGACCAGGTACTCATTTTTCACCCGAGTACAGTGAGAGAATGTGAGTAAAGAGCCTTTTCCAAGGACTCAAACTATGCGCCGATCGCGCGGGAAGCTAGGCTCGAACCCAGGAGCTTCCAATCCGAAAGCCCAATGTATAATGTTAATTTTTTGTCCCTCTGAATACGCTTTTATGCTCGTCGGAGAAATATTTCATAAGGGCGTCCGCCATTGTTCCGATAGTTAAGAGATAGTTACTAAGTTACCATGCGTCACGACTATCACATAGCCGCACCTTTTCATAACAATTTTTCCGAACCAAATGGAGAACGTCCTCAGCTTCTTTCGTCCTAAAGACAAGCTGGAAGGCATCGTCGTAACAGTCAAAGTTCCACTTGAAATTGTACGATAGGCATTGGTCATTCATAACCTGGTTATCGTTCACAAGGGACAGAAAGAAAAACAATATTAGCTTTTATAACAAATTATAGGGAGGAAAGGTTTGATAATGATGATGGTGATGATGGTGATGATGATGTTGATGATGATGATGATTTTGATGATGATGATGATGATGATGATGATGGTGATGATGATGTTGATGATGATGATGATTTTGATAATGATGATGATGATGATGGTGATGATGATGTTGATGATGATGATGATTTTGATGATGATGATGATGATGATGATGATGATGATGATGCTGATGAAGATGATGATGATGATGATGATGATGATGATGATGATGATGATGATGATGATATTATTATTATTATTATTATTATTATTATTATTATTATTATTATTATTATTATTATTATTATTATCATTATTATTTTTAACCAAACCTTTTTAGGCATGTTTAGTAGAAATTGCTCTGCATAAAAGTTCAATGGGGGGTCATGCTTATCTATATCAATTTATTCTTTTATATTTATTTATTTATGTATTTTATCATCATCATCATCATCATCATCATTGCCTTTTCACCCTGGGACAGGCTATAGGCCAGAGACAAACAGTTTCCTTCCTTCTCTATCCTGAGCTAACTTTTTTCTTTATCTCGTTCCCTGTCTTATCACTTCTCTGTATATATAATCAGCTTCTTTAATTCTTCTCCATGTTCTTCGTGGCCTTCTCTTTGATCATTTATTAATATATTTATCTATATTTTGCTATTTTATGGCTATGTGGTCTAGTGGTATGACGCTCGCTTTCGGATCGGAAGGTCCAGGGTTCGAGCCTCGCTCGGCGCATAGTTGAGTCCTTGGAAAAGTCTCTTTACTCGCATTCTCTCACCGTACTCATGTGTAAAATGAGTACCAGGCCGTTAACAGCGTTGTCTCTGTCCTAAAAAGATTGCAATATCGCCTAACAGGCGTTATGTTTCGTCCTACATATTAAGTGTAGCTCTTGGCCAGGGACCCCTTGTAAAGCGCTTTGAGAACGTTTGGTGGATATTGCGCTATATAAAAAAAATCTTAAAGCTCAATTTTTAACATCGTTGTCTTTGTCCGAAAAATTGCAATATCGCCTAACAGGCGTCATCATGTCTCGTCCTACATGTTAAATGTTGCTGTTGACCAGGCACCCCTTGTAAAGCGCTTTGAGCACATTTAGTGGATATTGCGCTATATAAAGCTCAATTATTTAATTATCAATTTTTTTTCTCCTTCTTTTTCTTCTTCTTTTTCGTTCCTCTAATGGACATCTATGGCTGCAGTCCGATATCTGCTATGAAGTCTGTGGTCCGCCATAGCGCTTTGTGTTGAGTGTTGTAGGGGTGACCCAGTGGTTCGAACGTTGCACGTTGTATAGTGGGCAACCCATAAGCACATGTAAAGTGGTTTCATGGTCGGTTCCACATGGGCAATAAGCGGTTGTTCCAGT
>NC_088373.1:21813237-21855737 GCF_034508935.2 Berghia stephanieae | reverse complement strand
TCGTGCTATGGGGAAAAGTTTGATCAAATAAACGCATGACAAAAGATCCAGGATGAAAATACAAATTTAAAGAAATTCTGGCACGAGGAGCTTTGGGAAGGCCTCCCAGAGAATCTTCTTATTTCCGTAAATGAATACCTATTTATTAATAGCCTCTATATATTTTGAGTACAATAATAAAAGAACAGCGATGGAGGCTATTTGGTAACATCTTACATCGAGAAGATGACATCCCAGCCCAAACTACAATGACAGAATATTTCCTTCATGGCAACAAGTATGTAGGGAGACCACCAACATCAATAGTAACTACCCTGAACCAGGATCTTGACAGCCTCAAAACTCTGGCCCAGGACCGTGTCATATTGTGGGCTTATATATTATTAAATCAATGACAGAGTCAACAAACACGTCTTGTCTGCTTGAACATCTAAATAAGAACCGTTTATTATTTCCACTTTTTAATCCACCCAATGTACTCGATTACTATAATATGATAGTATAACCTAATTATGTGACATCTCCCCTTTTAAGTTAAAAATATAATATCTTGGTCTTGATCTTGTAATTTAATCCAAATGAATTCAGCCTACATATCACACACATTCACATATTATTCCTAGTATACGATTATCATTTAATGCCAATTCAAAACAGTCCATCAAATGCCGAATGTTCGAATTTATGAAGATTGTTCAGTTTTCTTGAGTCCCCAAGTCTGCTAGTCAGACAACTTAATTAATCTGCTAATCAGATCGGTTTGATAACCAAACGTACAGGCCATGTTTTATCTATTACAACATTAATATTAACACACATTTGCTGTTACTGTCGGTAACGAGCTGGTCTAATTATTCTTCTCCCACTTCGCGTGACGTATGGTTGGGATGAAGATTGTGTAATAGCATCATTGGCATTATTACCAACGTCTGTTACAGGACAATTGGCTTCACGCTCTTCCTCATTTCTGGGGGAAGGGTCGAGGTTGGAATTATAGCTGTTGTCGTCCCACTCCATTGTGTTGCCAGACGTAGTAGCTAAGGGCCTATTGTGCCTTGTAGGCATCATGTGTCGACGATTTCTTCTTAAAACGGACGTGCCTGTGTCCACTGTGTACGATCTTGGTGTTGGTTGTACGTTTATTATACGACCTGGCGTTGTCCATCCTTTCCTGTCATCCAGTTTGATTAAAACTCGATCCTGTGGTTGCAATGGTGGTAAGTCTCTAGCACCATGCCTTCGGTCGAACTGTGTCTTGTATGCGAATTTGCTGATTTCGTCATTTTGTTGGACAATGTTCGGTCTAATGTGTTGAGGTAGCAGGTTGTCTGGTAAAACTGGAATTGTTGTTCTCAATTCTCTTCCCATGCTAAGCATAGATGGAGTAAATTGCGTCGACGTGTGTTTTGAGTTTCTGTACGCAAGCAACGCAGTGAAAGGGTCTTTTTGACTTAATATTTTTTTTGCTATCTGTACAGCACGTTCTGCTTGTCCATTAGCTTGCGGGTAATGTGGCGAAGTAGTCTGATGCTTGAATCGCCATTCTCTCGAAAATTGCTTAAATTCTCTGCTGCTAAACTGCGGTCCATTGTCTGTGATCAGGATTTCAGGAATTCCGTGGCGTGCAAAGAAACGTTTTAGCTTCAGAATTGTGGTGACGGAACTCTGGTTTGGCAGGTATCCAATTTCAACGTAGCGTGAATAATAGTCGATTAAGACAATGAATGTTTTATTCTTGTGGTAGAATAAATCTGCAGCTGCTTTTTGCCACGCTCTCTCTGGTAGAGGTGTTGGCTTTAGTGTCTCCTTCCTGTTAGTCGGTCTTGCTTCTTCACATTGCTTACAATTTTCGATCATGCTTAGTATTTCCTTGTTGATGTTGGGCCACCACACTGATTGTCTTGCTCGTTCACGGCATTTATTGATTCCTTGGTGCCCCTCGTGTATTTGTTTCAGAACATCCTTTCTCATGCTTTGCGGGATAACAATGCTCTTATCTTTAACTACGAGACCATGAAGTGTACTCAAGCTGCCCCTCTCTTCGTAGTACTTCTTCAAGCTTACAGGTACATTATTTTTGTGTTTCGGCCAACCTTGTTCGATTAGTCCTTTCAGTTGGCTCATTTCACCTTCTTCTTCTGTCTTCTTTCATATGACATCCAAGTCTGCATTCCACTGGTGTGTTTCAATGCTATTTACATACGCAGTAACATCCATTTCCAACGTCTTATCTTCAATCTGGAGTGGCTTTCTCGACAGAGTGTCTGCCAAATGTAAGTCTTTCCCTGGTTTATAGATTGCAATAGGATTAAATCTCATAAGTCTCATCAGTAGCCGTTGACATCTCAGAGGTGTCCGGTCAAGGTCTTTTGTATTTATGAGTGATACGATTGGTTTGTGATCCGTCTCAAGTGTGAACGACTTCAAGCCTATTAAAAATCTCGAAAACTTTTCACACGCCCATACAGCGGCTAACGTTTCCTTCTCTATTTGCGCATATCCTCTTTCTGTAGGAGTAAGCGTTCGAGAGCAGTATGCGACTGGTCGTATTTCGTCTCCATGTTTTTGAAGTAGCGCTTCTCCCATTCCGTATGAGCTACTATCGGCTGTGACAATAGTTGGTTTTAGAGGATCATGGAAAGCAAGCACTGGTGCATTCGTAGTTATCGACTTGACTTTGTTAAGAGCCTCTACTTGTTGAGGTCCCCAGTACCATGTGGCAGTCTTCTTTAGCAAATCATATAAAGGTTTTAAGGTTGTCGATAAAGTTCGGTAAGTGCCTTCCTAGGAAATTGATGATTCCCAGGATACTTTTAAGTTCCGATACATTCTTTGGATCACTTAATTCTTGTACTGCCCTGCTTTTCTCATCATCAGGTGTCATGCCGTCTTTGTTTATTTTAAATCCTAAAAATTTCATTTCTGTCCTCTTAAATTCGCATTTTTCTTTATTTAGTTTCAGACCTTACTTTTCAATTTCTTTAAGAACTTCATGCAATCTTTTGTCATGTTCCTCTTCTGTGCGTCCAAAAATAATGACGTCATCAATAAAACAATCTGAGCCTTCACAGTCTCTTATAAGCTCTTTCATTTTTCTCTGAAAAATCTCACTTGCGCTGGTGATACCAAATGGTAAGACTTTGAAGTAATATCTGCCATAAGGTGTAATAAAAGTTGTTAGTTTTGCGCTCGTTTCCTCTAAGGGTATTTGCCAGAATCCGGAGGCGCAATCAATTCGGCTAAAATACTTTGCTCCTGATAATTTGTGAGCAATGTCATCTACAGTAGGGAGTGTAAATCTTTCTCTTTTGACTGCTTTATTTAACTTAGTCAAATCGACGCAAAGTCGAATTTGATCACTTCCAGGTTTTGGAACAACAATGGGTGCACACCATTCCGTTGGTTCTGTAATTTCTTCAATTTTCCCCATGCTACTCATTCTTTCTAATTCCTTTTTCACCTTTTCCAATAATGGGATTGGTATACGCCTTGGTACCGTTGTTACATGCGGCACTGCATTATCATTTAACTCAATTTTTATGGGTTGTGTTTTCATTATCCCTGTGGCGGCGAAGACAGTTCTAGGAATTTGGATTTCGTTTATTCGGGTTACCAACTTAAGTCTTTCTGAATCCTCGCGGCTCAAGAGGCAATGTGGACTTTCCGTGTCAACAACAAAAATTCTGAGATTATAATGGTTGGTCTTGTACGTGACAGGCTGCACAAAAAATCCGATTGTTTTTAATCTACCTGCGGGACTTTGCAATATATTATCAGTCTCGTGAAGTTTCTTTTTCAAGTTTAAGGTCTTGAAAATGTGTCTTGGCATAATTGATACGTCTGCCCCCGTGTCGATTTTGAAGTTGACAAGCTTGCCGTTGATTGATAATTTCACACTCCACGCAAGTTCACCCCTCTCCTTGTCGCGAACTGACCCTAAGAAGTTGTCCTCTTGTATTTCGGTACCGATACATGTCGCTCCGATATCCTTTGTATTTTTACATCTTCGTGCGAAATGATTTTTCTTTTTACACTTCAAACACATTTTTCTATAAGCCGGACAAGCTCTCGCCTGATGAACTGTTCCGCATCGTCCGCATAACACTGGCTCTCCCCTATCTCTTGTGGACGGGAAATTGTTTTTATTGTTTCTCGGAGTATTTTGATTTCTGAATACTCCTTGTCTCCTGCAATCTATTTGCGCGTTCATTGGCGGTGCTTCCCGGTGCTTTTTCCGTAGGCTCATAGCCTCAACTTCTCTGGTTAAACATTCTGAGTTTTGTTGTTTAATTAATTCGTGGTTTCTCGAAATTTCAATGGCCTTTTCAAGGGTTAAGTCTTCTTTCAATTGAAGCTTCTCACATAGATGTTTATCTTGAATTCCTATGACCAATCTATCTCTTATTTGCGTGTTTCTGTCATTGAAGTTACAGTGTTCTGATAATTCATACAGCGACCTAACAAATTCTTCAATGGATTCGTTGTCCTGTTGATTTCTCTTGTGGAATTTAGCTCTTTCAAAAATAACATTTATCTTTGGGATGAAATATTCCTCAAATTTAGCAAGAACGACATCGTAGTCATCCTTCTCCTCTTCGTTTTCAAATGTAAAAGACTTGAAAATCTTTCCTGCCTCTTGTCCCATTGCGTAGATCAAGGTAGAGACTTGTACTATCCCCTCATCTTTATTTAATTTCGTTGCTAGTCGAAATATAGAAAAACGCTCTTTCCAATCCTGCCATGCAGGCTTTTGAAAATTAAGTTCATTTGGCGGGTTAAACTTAGGCATCCTTTAAATAGTTGAGTGACCTATTTAACCTCGTATGAAGCTGGGACGGGTATGACAAGTATTCAATTAAAAAATATATATTTATCTAATACAAATTACTTAACTGTATAAATATTCCTCTAATGAATGGTAATTCATTTGGGAACAACGTTCACTTCTGACACCATGTCATATTGTGGGCTTATATATTATTAAATCAATGACAGAGTCAACAAACACGTCTTGTCTGCTTGAACATCTCAATAATAACCGTTTATTATTTCCACTTTTTAATCCAACCAATGTACTCGATTACTACAATATGATAGTATAACCGGTGTGTCTTTTTTACGAAACCCGCCGAAACCCGCCGAAACCCGCCGAAACCCGCCGAAACCCGCCGAAACCCGCCGAAACCCGATGAAACCCGACGAATCCCGACAAAGTTATGGGAAGTAGGTGGCTGTGGGGAGTGAACCTAGAACTCAGGGAAGTGTACACCATTGGGGAGTGAACCTGGGACTGGGTTTCGGCGGGTTTCGTAAAAAAGAACCAGTGCTTTTTTACGAAACCCGCCGAAACCCGCCGAAACCCGGCGAAACCCGACAATATACAGCAAAGTTATGGGAAGTAGACAACTGTGGGGAGTGAACCCGAGACTCAGGGAAGTGTACACCAGTCGGGAGTGAACCTGAGACTAAGTTTATCGGCCGGTTTCGGCGGGTTTCGTAAAAAAGAATTAGTGCTTTATTACGAAACCCGCCGAAACCCGCCGAAACCCGACAATATCCGGCAAAGTTATGGGAGTTTGGCAACAGTGGGGGGTGATCCTGGGAGTCAGGGAATTGCACACCAGTGGGGAGTTAACCTGGGACTGTGTAAAAAGGATATCAGTGGGAAATAAACCTGGGACTAAAGGGACATGGATACCATTGAAAGTTGAAGCCGGATATGGGAATTGAGTACCAGAGGAGAATGAACCTGACACTATAGAAGGTGGGCGCCAGTGGGGAGTGAACCTGGGATTCAGGGAATTGCACACCAGTGGGGAGTTAACCTGGGATTGTGTAAAAAGGATATCAGTGGGAAATAAACCTGGGACTAAAGGGAGATGGATACCATTGAAAGTTGAAGCCGGATATGGGAGTTGAGTACCAGAGGAGAATGAACCTGACACTATAGAAGGTGGGCGCCAGTGGGGAGTGAACCTGGGATTCAGGGAATTGCACACCAATTGGGAGTTAACCTTGGACTGTGGGAGATGGATAACTGTGGGTATCCGAGCCGAACTATAGGAGTTGGGTGCCAGAGGAGAATGAACCTGACACTATAGAAGGTGGGCGCCAGTGGGGAGTGAACCTGGGATTCAGGGAATTGCACACCAGTGGGGATTTAACCTGGGAATATGTAAAAAGGATATCAGTGGAAAATAAACCTGGTACTAAAGGGAGATGGATACCATTAAAATTTGAAGCTTGGTATGAGAGTTTGGTACCAGAGGAGAATGAACCTGACACTAAAGGAGGTGGGCGCCAGTGGGGAGTGAACCTGGGACTATGTAAAAAGGATATCAGTGGGAAATAAACCTGGGACTAAAGGGAGATGAATACCATTGAAAGTTGAAGCCGGATATGAGAGTTTGGTACCAGAGGAGAATGAACCTGACACTATAGGAGGTGGCGCCAGTGGGGAGTGAACCTGGGACTATGTAAAAAGGATATGAGTGGGAAATAAACCTGGGACTAAAGGGAGATGAATACCATTGAAAGTTGAAGCCGGATATGAGAGTTTGGTACCAGAGGAGAATGAACCTGACACTATAGGAGGTGGGCGCCAGTGGGGAGTGAACCTGGGACTATGTAAAAAGGATATGAGTGGGAAATAAACCTGGGACTAAAGGGAGATGAATACCATTGAAAGTTGAAGCCGGATATGAGAGTTTGGTACCAGAGGAGAATGAACCTGACACTATAGGAGGTGGGCGCCAGTGGGGAGTGAACCTGGGACTATGTAAAAAGGATATCAGTGGGAAATAAACCTGGGACTAAAGAGAGATGAATACCATTGAAAGTTGAAGCCGGATATGAGAGTTTGGTACCAGAGGAGAATGAACCTGACACTATAGGAGATGGGCGCCCGTGTGGAGTGAACCTGGGACTCAGGGAAGTGCACACCAATTTGGAGTTAACCTGGGACTGTGGGAGATGGATAACTGTGGGTATCCGAGCCGAACTATAGGAGTTGGCTACCAGAGGAGAATAAACCTGACACTATAAAAGGTGGGCGCCAGTGGGAGTGAACCTGGGAGTCAGGGAATTGCACACCAGTGGGGATTTAACCTGGGAATATGTAAAAAGGATATCAGTGGAAAATAAACCTGGTACTAAAGGGAGATGGATACCATTAAAATTTGAAGCTTGGTATGAGAGTTTGGTACCAGAGGAGAATGAACCTGACACTAAAGGAGGTGGGCGCCAGTGGGGAGTGAACCTGGGACTATGTAAAAAGGATATCAGTGGGAAATAAACCTGGGACTAAAGGGAGATGAATACCATTGAAAGTTGAAGCTGGATATGAGAGTTTGGTACCAGAGGAGAATGAACCTGACACTATAGGAGGTGGGCGCCAGTGGGGAGTGAACCTGGGACTATGTAAAAAGGATATGAGTGGGAAATAAACCTGGGACTAAAGGGAGAAGGATACCATTGAAAGTTGAAGCCGGATATGGGAGTTGAGTACCAGAGGAGAATGAACCTGACACTATAGGAGATGGGCGCCAGTGTGGAGTGAACCTGGACTCAGGGAAGTGCACACCAATTTGGAGTTAACCTGGGACTGTGGGAGATGGATAACTGTGGGTATCCGAGCCGAACTATAGGAGTTGGCTACCAGAGGAGAATAAACCTGACACTATAAAAGGTGGGCGCCAGTGGGGAGTGAACCTGGGAGTCAGGGAATTGCACACCAGTGGGGAGTTAACCTGTGAATATCTAAAAAAGAATATCCGTGGGAAATAAATCCGGCTTCAACTCCCAATGGTATCCATCTCCCTTTAGTCCCAGATTTATTTCCTACTGATATCCTTTATACATATTCCCAGGTTAACTCCCCACTGGTGTGCAATTCCCTGACTCCCAGGTTCACTCCCCACTGGCGCCCACCTTTTATAGTGTCAGGTTTATTCTCCTCTGGTAGCCAACTCCTATAGTTCGGCTCGGATACCCACAGTTATCCATCTCCCACAGTCCCAGGTTAACTCCAAATTGGTGTGCACTTCCCTGAGTCCCAGGTTCACTCCACACTGGCGCCCATCTCCTATAGTGTCAGGTTCATTCTCCTCTGGTACTCAACTCCCATATCCGGCTTCAACTTTCAATGGTATCCTTCTCCCTTTAGTCCCAGGTTTATTTCCCACTCATATCCTTTTTACATAGTCCCAGGTTCACTCCCCACTGGCGCCCACCTCCTATAGTGTCAGGTTCATTCTCCTCTGGTACCAAACTCTCATATCCAGCTTCAACTTTCAATGGTATTCATCTCCCTTTAGTCCCAGGTTTATTTCCCACTCATATCCTTTTTACATAGTCCCAGGTTCACTCCCCACTGGCGCCCACCTCCTATAGTGTCAGGTTCATTCTCCTCTGGTACCAAACTCTCATATCCGGCTTCAACTTTCAATGGTATTCATCTCCCTTTAGTCCCAGGTTTATTTCCCACTGATATCCTTTTTACATAGTCCCAGGTTCACTCCCCACTGCGCCCACCTCTATAGTGTCAGGTTTCTCTCTCCTCTGGTACCCAACTACCAAATCCGGCTTTAACTCCCAATGGTATCCACCTCCCTTTAGTCCCAGATTTATTTCCTACTGATATCCTTTTTACATAGTCCCAGGTTCACTCCCCACTGGCGCCCACCTCCTATAGTGTCAGGTTCATTCTCCTCTGGTACCAAACTCTCATATCCGGCTTCAACTTTCAATGGTATTCATCTCCCTTTAGTCCCAGGTTTATTTCCCACTCATATCCTTTTTACATAGTCCCAGGTTCACTCCCCACTGGCGCCCACCTCCTATAGTGTCAGGTTCATTCTCCTCTGGTACCAAACTCTCATATCCGGCTTCAACTTTCAATGGTATTCATCTCCCTTTAGTCCCAGGTTTATTTCCCACTGATATCCTTTTTACATAGTCCCAGGTTCACTCCCCACTGGCGCCCACCTCCTTTAGTGTCAGGTTCATTCTCCTCTGGTACCAAACTCTCATACCAAGCTTCAAATTTTAATGGTATCCATCTCCCTTTAGTACCAGGTTTATTTTCCACTGATATCCTTTTTACATATTCCCAGGTTAAATCCCCACTGGTGTGCAATTCCCTGAATCCCAGGTTCACTCCCCACTGGCGCCCACCTTCTATAGTGTCAGGTTCATTCTCCTCTGGCACCCAACTCCTATAGTTCGGCTCGGATACCCACAGTTATCCATCTCCCACAGTCCAAGGTTAACTCCCAATTGGTGTGCAATTCCCTGAATCCCAGGTTCACTCCCCACTGGCGCCCACCTTCTATAGTGTCAGGTTCATTCTCCTCTGGTACTCAACTCCCATATCCGGCTTCAACTTTCAATGGTATCCATCTCCCTTTAGTCCCAGGTTTATTTCCCACTGATATCCTTTTTACACAGTCCCAGGTTAACTCCCCACTGGTGTGCAATTCCCTGACTCCCAGGATCACCCCCCACTGTTGCCAAACTCCCATAACTTTGCCGGATATTGTCGGGTTTCGGCGGGTTTCGGCGGGTTTCGTAATAAAGCACTAATTCTTTTTTACGAAACCCGCCGAAACCGGCCGATAAACTTAGTCTCAGGTTCACTCCCGACTGGTGTACACTTCCCTGAGTCTCGGGTTCACTCCCCACAGTTGTCTACTTCCCATAACTTTGCTGTATATTGTCGGGTTTCGCCGGGTTTCGGCGGGTTTCGTAAAAAAGCACTGGTTCTTTTTTACGAAACCCGCCGAAACCCAGTCCCAGGTTCACTCCCCAATGGTGTACACTTCCCTGAGTTCTAGGTTCACTCCCCACAGCCACCTACTTCCCATAACTTTGTCGGGATTCGTCGGGTTTCATCGGGTTTCGGCGGGTTTCGGCGGGTTTCGGCGGGTTTCGGCGGGTTTCGGCGGGTTTCGGCGGGTTTCGTAAAAAAGACACACCCTAGTATAAGCTAATTATGTGACAGACCGTGACCAATGGAAACAATTAACAACATAGATGGAGAGACGAGCTATGCTTATCGACCATGACTGAATCACACAATTCTCAGCAAGCGTCATTCGGACTGCGAAGCTTACTTCTACTACTACTACTACTACTACTACTACTACTACTACTACTACTACTACTACTACTACTACTACTACTACTACTACTACTAGAGAGGTGAGCCGGTGTTACCAATACTTAGCTTCTATACCAGGACAAATCATTCGTTTGGACAGAAAAATAAATAAAAAACTTACCGCTAACCGTCAAAAGCAGTTTAGATTTGAAGATGCATTTGTTTTCTATGAAAAAACATTCGGTACTAGACAAGCCTTGATGAATTTCAAAAGTTGTGTTTGAAATTATATCCTAAATATTTTCATGGTTCATTCCTCGCGATATCGTGTGGGTTTCCGTCTGTTACTACGTCTGGTGCCGGTGCAGTGCAAGCAAAACAAAGGTTTTTAAAAAAGTTTATTGAGAAAAAGATGCGGAAAAAAGTGTCCCTAGATAGGTATGCAATTTGGTGCATTAGTGCAGTAAAAATTGGTGCGCAAAATTAGTTCGTAGCGGATGCGAGACTGTGTGTGTGTGTGTGTGTGTGTCAGTGTGTGCGTGTGTATGTGTGAGTGTGTGTGTGTGTGTCTCTTTCTCTTTTTGGGGGGAGTGCCTACGTACACGGTAACGGGCATCTAGCCTCAGGATCTACGTACACGTAAACTGGTTTACCTTTGCAACACAAGCAATAGATGGTCCTCGCTGTCGTGACCGCGCGCGCTCGTGTGTGTGTGTGTGTTATTTTTTAAAAAATCAAAACAATTTTAACCATTAATGGCGAGATTCCATTTTACACTCCCCAAGCCTAAACTCCAGATCTTAGTCTTAATGTTATCATTAAAAGACAAGCTTTGCGATTTATAGTTTAATTGAAGCCCGAGTCTAAATATACTCTTACTACTGCTCTCTTGGTGGAAACGATTTATTCTGCATAAGCAATTTGGAGAAAAAAATCAGTGTCACTGTAAAAGGTTAAAATTTCACGAAATACGCACCGTGAACACCGCTGTAACAATCCTTTGATCTACGTCATCAGGCAACCCATTATTTCTTTCATCTTTTCCCCATTCCCCCTTACTATCCCCCCCCCCCCCCCCTCCCATTCCCCCGCCCATCTCTCTCTCCTCTCTCTCTCTCTCTCTCTCTCTCTCCTCTCTCTCTCTCTCCTCTCTCTCTCTCTCTCTCTCTCTCTCTCTCTCTCTCTTCTCTTGTCATAGTGTTATCCCTCCCCTTCCCATCTCATTGTAAAATGAAAACGTTCTGCTGTTTGCAGTTACAAGTATGATTGTTTTGTTTTTTCTCTCTCACTAGGCATTTGAAAAAAAAACAAAAACCTGAAAAAAAACAAAAAAAACAACTTAACCTTTTAAAGGCGAATATCAATCTTACTTGGACCAAAAATAAAATCTTACCGTTTTCATCAAAGGACAAAAAACAAAATACAATTTAAAAACATGAGCTTTTATATAGGCAATATCCACCCAACGTGCTCAAAGCGCTTTTTATCAATATTCTTACTGCTCTTATGTGGAAACGTTTTTGTTTTTCTGCCCTAAAAAATAATATAAATGAAGACTATTATTTGAAAACAAAAAAATCAGTATCACTGGCAAAGGGTTAATTGCAGTACTCCTGCATCCTGTGAGACTCCTACGGCACTTGCTAATCATAAAAAGGGAAATAGCAGCAACCAACAATACTAAGGTGAAAAAAAAATGAAAAAAAAGGTGGGGGGGGGGGGGGGGGAGAGCAAACCCAGTAGCAATGCAACCTTTTAGCGGCGAAATTCGATCTTTGACCTAACACCAAATCTTCTATCATCAAAAGACAAGTAACGGCAAAACGATTATAGACAATTGAAGTCCGAGTTGCGATAGTCTGACTGCTCTCTTGGTGGAAACGATAATAAAGATAAAAGCAAACTATTATCTAAAAGCAAAATATTAGCTTCGCTGTTAAGGGGTTAAGAACACCTGCAACTGCCAGTATCCTTGAGATGCTCTACGTCACCTCTACGTCACCAAGGTCACCAAGCGACACTTTCGTCGGCATGCACCCCCCCCCCCCTCCACTCTTTCAAGGTGGTGGTCGCGGCGGATAAAAAAGGCCTTTTTCTCTTTCATTCAATCAACTGGTCTGCTGGTGGACCCTAGGCCTCTCTACAAGTACAAGAAATAATACTCACTTTTTTTCTGCTCCAACGAAAATATCTACCCCCCACCGGTCTAATTATTTGTAGCAGACGTCAAATTTCTCAAAACGGTCACGTGACACTGTAAAAACAACACAGGAAGTCCATGAAAGCTTATTTACGGCATTTCCTTTGAACCGTGTAAACAACAAAATTTCGTTTTCATTCGACTCAACGGGTCAGATTGGCCGGTATTTTTTTAACGAACTAAAGTTCTGAAAAATCAAAATGTTTCTTAGAAAGTTGAAAGATGCTAGTTTTTGAAACAGAGGTAGGTTTTTTAAAAAAATCTTTATATTTTACGTGAATGCATGCTCAAGGCGAGTTGGACGTGCAGCGGAGGTTGGTAGGCCAAAGGCCCACCTCTCTACTACTACTACTACTACTACTACTACTACTACTACTACTACTACTACTACTACTACTACTACTACTACTACTACTACTACTACTACTATATATTTTGATACATTTTAAAGAATATCAAAGCATCATTACAGCTCAATTACCTTTTCACGTTAAAACTTAAAGAACTCTCAATGATCTTCCTTTTGCCTTTGCAACTAAATGCTGATTTAGAACGCCTACAATTTGTCGAATTGGATGCAAATAGTCAATAAAGGTGTGTGTGATGTTGGAGAGTTCTGTAGAGTGCTGTCAAGTGCGGATATGCTTTGCTTTTTGGATTTTCTCCCCAAAAATCTTATTAGACTTTCAAATATTCGATTCGTTAAAATCGACGTGCACGTATTTACAGGTCTGGTAACCCAATTCCTAATGGGCTCATTGTTGTAATGGGAATCTCAAAAAAAAAAAAATTTTTTTTAATGCGCAAAATATTGTTCATTATATATATTTAAATGGATTGATGTCATTGTTATGCGCCTAGAGCTTTATTGTATAGAGGATTGGGCGTAATATAAATAAATTTAATCATTATTATTATTATTGTTATTATTATTATTATTATTATTATTATTATTATTATTATTATTATTATTATTATTATTATTATTATTATTATTATTTTTTTTTTTAATTTTTTATTATCATTATTATCATTATTATTATTATTATTATTATTATTATTATTATTATTATTATTATTATTATTATTATTATTATTATTATTATTACTTATTATTATTATTATTATTATTATTATTATTATTATTATTATTATCATTATTATTATTATTATTATTTATTATTATTATTATTATTATTATTATTATTATTATTATTATTATCATTATTATTATTATTACTACACTACTCGTTTAGAGCTCAAAAAGCCCGAGGAACCCGAGTCTATCCCGGTCTCTTTTCCGTGAAACGAACGCAATTGCTCGCTACCCTTCGAATAGGACTAGGTACAAGTCTATCGGAAAGTACTTTCCACCAGATCTAATAGATCCAGCTATCCAATGACCCCTGGATGGACAGGTGTGTTTGTGTGTGTGTGTGTGGGGGGGGGGGGGGAAGGAAGGGGGTGTCAGAAAATAAAATCTCGACTTCAACGGGGATTGAACTTTTCCGTTTCCTTATGAGCGTGGGCTCTACCAAATGGCTACCGGGACATCAGTGCATTTTATTTAAAAAATAGTCCTTCGTGGCCATTCGTCCCATGGAGCCGGAGTGATACGGACAATAGTAATTGCTTGCTATCCTTTGGATAGGACGCTAGTCTATCGCAAAGTACAGTACTTTCCACCAAATCTAACAGACCCAGCTTCCCATTCACTGCTGGATGGCGGACAATAGTAATTGCTTGCTATCCTTTGGATAGGACGCTAGTCTATCGCAAAGTACAGTACTTTCCACCAAATCTAACAGACCCAGCTTCCCATTCACTGCTGGATGGACAGAGCGAAGGGAGTGGGGTGGGGGCGGGGGGGGGGGGGTGTCACTAAAAAATATCGACTGCACGCCGGATCGATCTCGGTCCCTTTGCGTGAGCAGGTACATTTTATTTGGAATGTTTAAATTAAATGTTCACCATTTGAATCTTTCTCAATTTTATACCGTTAGGAGGAGGTGGGTTACATATTTTTTTTTTTGGTATGTTATCATTCATTTATCATCGTCATAGTTATCGATTTCCCGGCTTGACCGATAAGGAGAAATAATTAATGAGGCCGAGGCCTTCACGCCTAAAATAAATTAGGCCGGCGAGATAAATCTAAATAATGATATGATGATGATAAAGATAACAGTTGTAGTAGATAATGATGAATCAAAGATAACATAGAACAGACAATGAATGTAGCTGCCATCATCATAGGCAGAGATAATATGTGACCCATCGTCTCAAAACGGTATTAGGTCGGAACGAACCAGATGCTTAAAAACCGAATTAAATGTTAAAACTGGTCAAAAATATAAATATAAATTGTTGGCATTAGCACTCTAAGATATGGTATCCATCCTCCTCAATAAAAGATATATAAACTCAGCACAAATCTGATATTTCTGGCTGTAAATTCAATTTTCAACATCTTAACCAACCTGACTTGATACCGTTTTGAGGCGAAGGGTCACATATCCAATGGTCAGGTATGCTGGTTACTGGTCAATTAATTAATTAAGGCCATACGATCGGTCAGCCAATCAACGAAAGGTCAATGAACAGAATACCAAGTAAAAAAATTTAAAAACTTGAGCTTTTATATAGGGCAAAATCCATTAAACGTGCTCAAACCAGAGCTTTGCAGGGGGTGTCCCCCTGACCAAAAGCAACACGTAACACGTAGAACGAGACATGACGCCTGTTAGGGGATATGACAATTTTTTTCCGACTGAGACAACATTGTTAACGACCATGTACTCATTTTACACCTGAGTACGCTGAGAGAATGTCAGTAAAGAGTTTTTTCCAAGGACTCAACTATGCGCCAAGCGAGCGAGGCTCGAACCCAGGACTCTTCCGATTCGAAAGCGAGTGTCATACCACAAGACCACATAGCCGACTTTGGTTGCGTTTGTGTTTTGTAGTCTGCTGGAACAACTACAAAAGACTTCAAACTTCTACGTCATGGCACAAGACTGAAGGGCTAGAGCTCAGATGGTCGCTGGTTCGGATAAGTAAGTAAGTATTGAGGAGAATGGGTAAAGACCGAAACGTCGTTTGTTTTGTGTTGTTCCCTTATATATGAGTCACATTTACTCCCTTTATCTTTCTCTCCAAAGACTGCTAAAAAGCCAAATTTCATATTTTTGATCAGTTTGGCTTTAATTTGAGTTTCTAGAATTTGGATATTCGCGGCATAATACCGCTTTGAGGGGGTGGGGGTTCGGGGAGGGGGGGGGGGGGGGTGGATAAAGAATACAGCTCTATGAAGCGCATTAAGAATTAAGAACGCCACTACCACATTATCTCATCCATCTGTAGTGTTTCTTTCATCCTGTTTACTGATAACGGGGAAACCCGAAACGTCCATGTTATCTGTTTTTGTATATTAAGTTGAAGCTTACATTTAATTTCACATTGTTATTATTTCTTTGAGCTTCGAGCAGCAAGATTTACATTAAGAATTGTAAAACATTTGAATTTTTTTATTTATTATAAACTTGACCTTTTTTAATAGCGCAATATCCACTAACTATGCTCAAAGGGCTTTACAAGGGGTCACTGGCAAATAGCTCACGTAACATATAAGACGAGAAATGACGCCTGTTAGGCGATATTACAATTTTCTTTCCGACACAGACAACGCTTTTTATGGTCAGGCAAACCATCCAACACACGAGTACGATGAAAGGATGTGAGTAAAGGGCCTTTTCCAAGGACTCAACTATGCACTGCTCAAAACGGGGCTCGAACCCATGACCTTCCGATCCGAAGTCGAGTGTCTTTCTACAAGACTCCATAGTTGCACTCAAATTAATGCGCTATTTGATAGTGTGTTTTAGTCAATTTGTAATGATAACACAATTTTCAACCAAATAGGGTTCCACAGTCGTGACGTCACTTCCGTCGTAATGACACATCGTAACTTAATAACTGGTTCTAAACTATCGAAACAATGGCGGGAGCCCTTTTGAAATAATTCTCCAACGAGCATAAAAGTGTATCCAGAGGATAAAAACATTATAAATCTGATCATGTTTTGACCTTTATACATTATGATCAAATGACATTATGTGAAAAAGTTCTAGTCAGCACGAAGAATCAAAAGTACCGATTTTCTTTGTTTAAAATCAATCTGCTCGTTGCTGGGCGGACGTGACATCAGACTATTGAATGTCAATGTCAAGCACCTCACATGAAAGTAGGGGGAGTGAAAAAGTGCTGACCTTACTCTGGAACTTTCTGAGTCGAAGTCCACGCGTGTTCCGACCACTTCACTCAACAACAACGACCTTGACATTGACAATCTGACAAAAGGACACGTGAGATAAATTCCGATGATGTGTCGGAATTTTGAGTAGTTTGTTTGTTTGCTTGTTTGTTCTAATCGTGTCACTCTCGAGTTTCAAATAAGACAACACAGTAGATTTAACATACAAGATATCCATCGAGACTTATTTTCTCTCCATACCAACTACAGATAGTGTGCGTTTGGATAAGAAGCTCACAACATTGCCACCCGGAAGTATAACGAACCAACAGACAAAACTCTATGTAACCATGAATTTTTACAGTCTGGATGATACAGTTTAGTGAGAATTAATCATAAACGTGGATGGCAAAATACAATAACAAAGACCTGAATGACGTCAACTTCGATCTATCTATAGGAAAATCGTCACATTCTTTGCGATACAACCAACATTTTTCTTATTCAAATTTCTCTTGTACATCAAAAAATTTAAAGACAATGAACAGCGAATTGTAGAGCATGTTTTGCTGAAGAAATTGTGTATCGCAAGAAATTACTGATATTGTGTTTGAGTGATAAAAAATCTATCTTTGTGTTAGTTGGGTGTGAAGTTTTGGGGAAAATCCTGAAAATGGTAAGGAGAGAGTTAAAAGTTGCCTTTTGGCGTGATAATAAATCATACGCGTAATAACAGCGCGACCATTTAAAAAATTGAGCTTTTATATAGGGCAATATCCATTAATCGTGCTCAAAGCGCTTTACATGGGGTCTCCAGCCAACAGCAACACTTAACATGTAGGCCAGGACATGTTAGGACGCCTGTTAGGCGATATTACACATTTTCGGACAGAGATAAGGCTGTAAACCGCCATGCACTAATTTTACACCCGAATAAGGTGAGAGAATGTGAGTAAAGAGTCTCTTCCAAGGACGGCTATGCGACACTCAAATTGAGACACAAATCCTGGACTTCCGATCCGAAGGCGAGCGTCATACCACTAGTCCACTTTCTTAAGAAAGAATCAATCTATTGCATTGAAACAACACAACTTGAGAACAGCAATAGGATTCAATAGTCTGATGTCACGTCCGCGCAGCAACCAGCAGCTTGGATCTAAACAAAGAAAATCGGTCCTTTTTATTATACATGCTGGCGAGAAATTTTTACATGTCATGCAATCAGAATGTATAAAAGTCAAAACATGATCAGATTTATAATGTTTTTCTCCTCTGGATACACTTTTATGCTCGTCGGAGAAGTATTTCATAAGGGCGTCCGCCATAGTTCCGATAGTTTAGAATCAGTTACTAAGTTACTATGCGTCATTACGAGGGAAGTGACGTCACGAATGTTGAAGCCTTCTGTCTTGACTTTTAGAGAAAATCATGATCTTCACTTTACCATGCAAACATTATATATATATATATATATATATATATATATATATATATATATATATATATATATATATATATATATATATATATATATATAAAACGCCCGTTGGACATCTCATTGTTGTATAAATCTATTGACAATCCCCAACAACTTATTAACTGTACTTTACACAATCTATAGTATATATCAGGGCTGCCAGATGGCAAGAGTTCCTCGTTTCCAATGTTAATTTATTTTTAAAATGAGCTTCATATAGCGCAATATCCACTAAATGTGCTCAAAGCGTTTTACAAGGAGTCCCTGGTCAACAGCAACATTTAACATGTAGGACGGGACATGACGCCTGTAAGGCGATATTACTATTTTTCGGACAAAGACAACGCTGTTAACGACCAGGTACTCATTTTTCACCTGAGTTCGGTGAGAGAATGTGAGTAAAGAGACTTTTCCAAGGACTCAACTTTGCGCCGAGGCGAGGCTTCCGATCCGAAAGCGAGTGTCATACCACTAGACCACATAGCCGCACAATGTTGACATCAAAACTGGCCAAATGGAACATCACGTGGATTTCGATCAAAATAACGCTGAGCTTATCAAAAAAGAAATAATAATAATAAAACAACAGGAAACAAGAAATAGAAACAAAGCTGAGACTGCTTTAAAGTCTCAAGGTTTAGACAATTTTGACATGTCGTAGGCTACTCCTTCAGAGCCATAAAACCCACCGAGTTTATCCCTATTTCAATAGCACGAAACGGACGATAGAAATTGCTTGCTATCCTTTAGATATGACGCCAGTCTATCGTAAATTACATTCCGCCACATCTAATAAACCCAGCACCCTACTCACTGCTGGGTGGACAAGGGAGTGTGTGTGTGGGGGGGGGGGGGGGCATAAAAATATATCGAGTTTACTTAGATTTATCTCGGTCTCTTTGCTTGTGAAGTGAGTGCTCTACCAACTGAGCTATCGGGACCAGCTTTTGTCATATTGAGTGTCATTTTAATAGATCGATAAATGACATAAACGTTCTATGTACAAAAAGAATATAAAAGCGTTTCTCTGGAGACTGTCAGTTAAGACGAGAGCTTCCTGTATGAAGTAGAGATAGGCCGTGCGAGGCAAGTCCAAGGACGTTCGTTCTCTTTGATGTGGATGTCCGTACAATAAGTATATTGAGTCTGGTCAAGGACAGCATAGCACAGAAATAGACCCTTCTTGAAGAAATAGGAAAATCAATGACACATTCTGTTAGAGTTTATATTATGTGAGAGGGCGAAACAAATGGAGGTGGTGGTGATGATGATGATGATGATGATGATGATGATGATGATGATGATGATGACGATGATCATAATTGTGAGTAAAGAGCCTATTAGTGTTAGACTCTAGTTGGGTGTGAAGTAGCCATCGTTAAGTTATAGCCTGACACTGAAACTAAAAAAGACTGGCATTTTGACGTCATTATTTGGTTTTTGCACCGCCTTGTGAGTTGTCGTTAGTAGAGCTCAAGGAAACAAGTTATTTCATTGGTTGAACTATTGAATACAACTCACGATTTGTTTTCTTTTGTGGCCTAAGACTGGCCTTTTGACGTCATTTTTTGGGTCAATGTCAGGCTATAAGTTAACAATCGCTACGGTTTTCGTGTCAGGCAATAAGTTAACCATGGCTAGTCTCTAGGAACTGCTCTCAATTTAATGAGAGACAGTAATTTGTTTCTTGTACTTTGTTTTGTTTTGTTTTGTTTCAAGCCTTAAAAATCATACAATTCCCTCTTTTATTAAAGCCATTTCAATTTTTACTTCAGTCTCAATTATCTTTATCAAGTTGTGCGGCTATGTTGTCTTTGTGGTATGACACTCGAATTCGGATCGGGAGGTCGTGGGTTCGAGCCTCGCTCGGCGCATAGTCGAGTCCTTGAAAAGGGCTCTTTACTCACATTCTCCCCCCCCCCCCCCCGTACTCAGGTATAAAATGAGTACTTGGCCTTTAACAGCGCTGTTTCTGTCGGAAAAAAAAGATAATATCGCCCAAAAGGCGTCATGTCTTGTTCTTCATGTTACCTCTTGCTGTTGGTCAGGGACCCTTTGTAGAACGTTTAGTGGGTATTGCGCTATATAAAAACTCAATTTATTTATTTAAGTTCATTTCGTCATATATAATATGTAATATGTAAAAAATATGTTGACGAGGTGGGTAAAATTTATTCTTCAATGTTCTCTCACAAGTATTATAAAACAAATAGCTTAAACAGTCGTGACGTCACTTTACTCGTGATGACTGACGCAGATTAACTTAGCAACTAGTTCTAATCTATCGTAACAAGTGCGGACGCCCTTATGAAATACTTCTCCGACGAGCATAAAAGTGTATCCAGAGGAGAAAGACATTATAAATCTGATCATGTTTTGACTTTTATACAGTCTGATCACATGGCATGTGAACAAGTTCTAGCCAGCATGAAGAATAAAAATTACCGATTTTCTTTGTTTAGAGCCAAGCAGCTCGTTGCTGGACGGACGTGACGTCAGACTATTGAATGCAATGTGTATTACGTAATGACGCTATGCCTTTTTTTAGTTCTAGATGTATATGACTCATCATTTTCAGGTTTCGGCAAATATTTCAGTTTTTCATTTACACAAAGGCTTATAATAATGGTTACAATGCGGTCCTTGAGATGTCACGTCGTTTAAATGGAACACACCCATAAAGTCAACACTTGTTTCCCTTCCCTTGTGCGGTTATGTGTAGATTCTTAGCCAAGTGCATTCTATCTATAGATAGTTCGAGGATGACGTAACTCAGGTCTTTGTTATTGTTTTTTGCCATCCACGTTTATGAGTAATGCTCACTGAACTCTTTTAACCCGACTATAAACGTTCATGGATACACACAGTTTTGTGTGTTGGTCCGTTATACTTCCGGATGGCAATGTTATGAGCTTCTTAGCCAAGCGCATACTATCTATCGATAGTTCGAAGTTGACGTGACTCAGGTCTTTGTTATTGTTTCCAGCCAGCAATTTTTATAAGTAGTTCTCACTAAATTTGTATTAATCAGACTATAAACATTTAAGGTTACACATAGTTTTGCGTGTTGGAAAGTTTTATAGATGTTGTGCGCTTGGCTAAGAATCTCGCAACATTGCCATCCGGAAATATTACTGTCCAACACACAAAACTATGTGTAATCTTAAACATTTATAGTCTGGTTAATACAGTTTAGTGAGAATTACTCATAAACATGGATGACAAAAAAATAATAACAAAGACCTGAGTGACGTCAACCTCGTTCTATCTATAGAAATTGACGTCACTCAGGCCTTTGTTATTGTTTTTGACGGTTACGCATAGTTCTGTGTGTTAGTCCGTTGTATTTCCGGATGGCAATGTTGTGAGTTTCTTAGCCAAGGGCACAGTATCTAAATCCGGATAACTAAACGCATAGCAACAATAAACGATTAATACGTCTTGATTTTAAGCGGACTGACTGCCTTGTATTTAAACCCTTCTCCTATTTTAATAGCCAATATCATCATCATCATCATCATCAACAACAACGTCAAGGTCTAACAAGCGTCCACTGTCCACCGTCCACCCACCTCAACTATTGATATATCAAATTGATTTTATCTAGCTAATCAATCAATCATTGACCCTTGACCGCTACATGCTCTTCTCAACCCCCCCCCCCCCCCCCTCCCCCCCCCCCCCCCTCCCCCCTCCCCCCCCTCTCTCTCTCTCTCTCTCTCTCTCTCTCTCTCTCTCTCTCTCTCTCTCTCTCTCTCTCTCTCTCTCTCTCTCTCTCTCTCTCTCTCCCACGACTGATATAAAAATAAAACACCGCCATATCTTCCTCTAGTCATAACCGGGTGGTCAATCTACCCGGAACGGTCCTTCCTTGCATATTTTGGTGGATACAACAGTTAGGTCGATAGATCAATCGATAGAGTGCCTGCCTTGCCTTGCCTCTGTGTATTATTTCTTTTTGAAAATAATAAGACAGTGGTTAAGCAGGCGTCTATCATTTATTTCGTAGTTCATCTACTGGAACACTAAAGGTAAGAATACATTTTTTTAACTCTCTCCTTACCAACCATAGGAAAATCGTCACATTCCTTACGATCCAACCAGCACTTTTATCATTCAGATTTCTTTTGTAAATCACAACATTGAAAGACAAATATTTTATTTTAGCTATAAAAACGTGACACTGTGTTTGTAGAGTTCATTTTGATGATCAGTATTATGCATAGAATGTATTTGTTGCTTTTCGGTTTTAGTAATAAAAAGCTATTTTGTATGAAGTTTTGGGGAAAAATTATGAAAATGGCTGGTTAACGTAAATTTTTAATATATTAATTTTGTTTCTTTTCTTGCCGATTTGTAACTGACCGTCTAAAAACGCGGTATTATAAAATAAATAAAATTCACTTTAGTCATCCCATAGGCGAAATTTGTCTCTAGGGAAGATATTATAAGTTTGTTTGTTTTTTATTTAAGCGTATTGTGTCGATAATGTTGTGAATGTTTACAAAGTGTTGGGCGAACTGATTCGGCTGTTTGGCATCCCTGACAGTGGCTATGGCGAGACGCATTTGTTATATATAGAATGAAGTTGACGTCACTCAAGTCTTTGTTATTGTGTTGCTTTTTATATATATATATATTTTTTTTTTTTGCCATCCACGTTTATGAGTAATTCTCATTACACTGTATTAACCAGACTATAAACGTTCAAGGTATACACAGTTTTTTGTGTTGGTCCGTTATACTTCCGGATGGCAATGTTGTGAGCTTCTTAGCCAAGCGCATACTATCTATACTGATATGACATTCTATATGGACTACCAAAAACATGTGATTAAAGATTAGAACATGAATTTAGGCAGTATGCGCTTTGTAAAGAAACTCACAACATTGCAATCCGGAAGTATAACGGATCAACAAACAAAACGATGTGTAACCATGAACATTTAAAGTCTAGTTAACACAGTTTAGTGAGAATTACTCATAAATATGGATGGCAAAAACAATAACAAAGACCTGAGTGACTTCATCTTTGTTTTATCTATAGATTGTTCGAAGTTTACGTCACTCGGGTCTTTGTTGTTGTTTTTTGCCATCCGCGTTTATGAGTAATTCTCACTAAACTGTATTAACCAGACTATAAACGTTTATGGTTACACATGTGTTTGTGTGTTGGTCCGTTATATTTCGTTGGCGTTGTTGTGAGCTCCTTAGCCAAGCGCATACTATCTATAGTTCGCTGAATGTTTACAAATTGTGGGGCGAACTGACTCGGCTGTTTGGCATGCCCTGAAAGTGGCTATGGCAATGACGTATTTGATATATACTGATATGACAGATATGAGCTGAATACCAAAACCACGTGATTAAAGATTAGACCATGAATAGAAACAAAGACGAGTTCACGCACTATCTATATTGACCGATATATTTGTGTGTGCAGCAAATCGAATTCTTCGAAAACGCATAGTCTGACGTAGCCATCGTCAAATGGATTCAATAGTCTGATGTCACGCCGCTCGGCAACGGCGGCCATCTTTGTTCTAAACAAAGAAAATCATTACTTTTTATTATTCTTCAAGCTGGCTAGAACTTTTCATATGTCTTGTGACCAAAATATATAAAAGTCAAAACATTATCAAATGTATGTTTTTTTTCCCCCTGGATACATTTATGCTCGCCGGAGAAATATTTCATACGGGCGTCCGCCATTGTTCTGATAGTTAAGAGCCAGTGTTGCTAAGTTACCATGAGTCATTAGGAAGGAAGTGACGTTACGTTACGACTATTGAATCCTTTTCACGGCCGAAAACAGACCAACAAATGACGTCAAAAGACAAGTCATTGGCCACAAAAAAAATAAAAAAAATAAAGAAAACAAATCGTGAGTTGTATTCAATAGTTCAACCAATGGGACCACTTGCTTTATTGAGCTTTACTAACGTCAACTCACTAGACTGTGCAAACTATTAAGTACTGTTGCGCTCGAGTGTCAGGCTATAGATAGTTCGAAGATGACGTCACTCTGGTTTTTGTTATTGTTTTTTGCCATCCGCGTTTATGAGTATATCTAACTATACTGTATTAACCAGACTATAGATAGTATGCGCTTGGCTAAGAAACTCATAACATTGCCATCCGGAAGTATAGCAGACCAACACACAAAACTATGTGTGACGTTTAACGTATTTAGTCTGGTTGATACAGTTTAGTGAGAACTTCTCATAACGCGGATGGCAAAAAAAAAAAACCAATAACAAATACATGAGTGACGTCATCTTCGATCTATCTATAAACGATCATGGTTACACACAGTTTTGTGTGTTGGTCCGTTATACTTCCGGATGGCAATGTTATGAGCTTCTTAGCCAAGCGCATACTATCTATAGAAAGTTCGAAGATGACGTCACTCAGGCTTTTGTTATTGTTTTTGCCATCCGCGTTTGTGAGTTGTTCTCAATAAACTGTATTAACCAGACTATAAAAGATCATGGTTACACAGAGTTTGTGTGTTGGTCCGTTATACTTCCGGATGGCAATGTTGTGAACTCCTTGGCCAAGCGCATTCTATCTATAAGATAACGATGGCTACGGTCTGACCCTGACCAAAATATTACGTCAAAATACAAGGCCAGATCAACAAAACTTGATGAGTTAGCCAGTACAATTTTAACCAATCAAAACCCTGGATTTCGGACACAAATTCAAGCCCGCTCTGACAAATTGATAGCTGGTGATGTACATACAAAAGAAGGAATAAAGTTGACGTCACTCAGCTCTTTGTTATTATTTTAAGACCGCCTGTTAGTGATTATTTTTCACTAAATTATATCAGTCAAACTATAGATAGAATGCGCTTGGCCTAGGAGTTCACAACATTGCCATCCGGAAGTATAACGGACCAACACACAAACTCTGTGTAACCATGAACTTTTATAGTCTGGTTAATACAGTTTAGTGAGAATAACTCACAAACGCGGATGGCAAAAACAATAACAAAGGCCTGAGTGACGTCATCTGCATACTATCTATAAACGATTAAGGTTACACATAATTTAATGTGTCGGTATGTTGTATCCGACTGGCGAACGTTGTGAGCATTTTACCTAAACGCGTAGCATCAATAATCCTATTGTCAGGCTGAAGGTCTCGCAGGCTACGGCCAAAAGAGACCACGTGACAGTCAGGCAGAAGCATCAATGGGAAGCAGAAGTCGTAACGTCGTCTCAACCTTTCTCTCTTCCGGTTCAAAACTCATTGGAAGTGTGTAACAAGTCTTCCGGACAATGCATTAACAATGAATAGGTTACATATAGATAGTATGCGCTTGGCTATGAAGCTCACAACATTGCCATCCGTAGGTAATACGGACTACCACATTAAACTCTGTGTAACCATGAACTTTTATTGTCCGGTTAATACAGTTTAGTCAGGATTACTCATAAACGTGGATGGAAAAAAACAATAACAATGACCCGAGTGACGTCAACTTCGTTATATCTATTGAATCATAAGGTGGAATAACTATTTTAGTAGCGAGCCGTATAAGCAGAAATATTCTGATTGGTTTATGCCTAGTAACGAGCAAAACCATCAAAGTCTCGTTCAGGGCATAGTTGGAAAAGGCTCTTTACTCACATTCTCTCACCGTCCTCAGGTGTAACATGAGTACCTGATCGTTCACAATGTTGTATCTGTTCGAAAAAATTGTAACATCGCCTAACAGGCGTCATGTTCCGTCTTAAATGTTAATTGTTGCTGTTGGCCAGGGACCCATTGTAAAGCGTTTTGAGCACATTTAGTTGATATTGCGCTATAGATAGTATGCGCTTGGCTAAGAAGCTCACAACATTGCCATCCGGAAGTAATACGGACCAACACACAAAACTATGTGTAACCCTAAACTTTTATAGTCTGGATAATACAGTTAAGTGAGAATCAAACATAAACGCGGATGGCAAAAAACAACAACAAAGACCTGAGTGACGTCAACTTCGAACTATCTATAGATAGAATGCGCTTGGCCAAGGAGTTCACAACATTGCCATCCGGAAGTAATACGGACCAACACACAAAACTATGTGTAACCCTAAACTTTTATAGTCTGGATAATACAGTTAAGTGAGAATCAAACATAAACGCGGATGGCAAAAAACAACAACAAAGACCTGAGTGACGTCAACTTCGAACTATCTATATAAAAGCTAACCCCCCCTCCAACCCCCCCCCCCCCCAAAAACAGAGGATCATTTACAAAGGTATGTACCCAGTCCACCTGAAGAGTGCTATTTTTTTTACCTCCAATGAGACTAAAACCAGTATTGTTTACATCAATTTGAAATTTAAAATTGAGCTTTTGTATAGATAGTTCGAAGATGACGTCACTCAGGCCTTTGTTATTGTTTTTGCCATCCGCGTTTGTGAGTTGTTCCCTCTAAACTGTATTAACCAGACTATAAAAGTTCATGGTTACACAGAGTTTGTGTGTTGGTCCGTTATACTTCCGGATGGCAATGTTGTGAACTCCTTGGCCAAGCGCATTCTATCTATAGAGCAATATCCACTAAGCGCTTTACAAGGGGTCCCTGGCCAACCGCAACACTTAACATGTAGGACGAGGCATGACACCTGTTAGGCGACATTACGTTGTTTTTTTTTTCCGACAGAGACAACGCTGTTAAAGGCCAGGTACTCATTTTACACCTGAGTACGGTGAGAGAATGTGAGTAAAGAGCCTTCTCCATGGACTCAACTATGCGCCGAGGGAGGCTGGATCCCAAGACGTTCCGATCCGAAAGCGAGTGTCATACTCATGATCACACTCATTGGATCTCATCTTTGAAATCTTCTAAATGATAGATCGAAGTTGACGTCACTCCGCCTTTGTTATTGTTTTTTACTATAGATAGTATGCGCTTGGCTAAGAAGCTCATAACATTGCCATCCGGAAGTATAACGGACCAGCACACAAAACTATGTGTCACCATGAACTTTTATAGATAGTATGCAGATGACGTCACTCAGGCCTTTGTTATTGTTTTTGACATTCGCGTTTGTGAGTTGTTCTCACTAAACTGTATTAACCAGACTATAAAAGTTCATGGTTACACAGAGTTTGTGTGTTGGTCCGTTATACTTCCGGATGGCAATGTTGTGAACTCCTTGGCCAAACGCATTCTATCTATAGTCTGGTTCATACAGTTTAGTGAGAAGTACTCATAAACGTGGATGGCAAAAACAATAACAAAGACTTGTTTGACGTCATCTTCGTTCTATCTATACGCGTTTATGAGTAATTCTCACTAAACTGTATTAGCCAGACTATAGATAGTTCGAAGATGACGTCACTCGGGCCTTTGTTATTGTTTTTGCCATCCGCGTTTGTGAGTTGTTCTCACTAAACTGTATTAACCAGACTATAAAAGTTCATGGTTACACAGAGTTTGTGTGTTGGTCCGTTATACTTCCGGATGGCAATGTTGTGAACTCCTTGGCCAACCACATTCTATCTATAAACGTTCAAGGTTACACATAGTTTTGTGTGTTGGTCCGTTATACTTCCGGATGGCAGTGTTGTGAGCTTCTTAGCCAAGCGCATACTATCTATACATTTCGTTGTAATTTGACATGATGACTTAGTGCACTACTAATTATTATTTTGCTCATTACAAAAACAGCTGGTTCAAAAGTTAGCTTATTAATTCACGATCTATAAAAATCAAGGACGCTGCCTTGTGTCATAAAGTATTAGATTTACCATATGTCTTTTAAAACAATGTGTTTATAAAACTAAACTAATAATAATAAAATTCCCCTTTTTTATCCCGTGGGGGGAATTCGTCTCTAGGGTCTATTCCAAGGGAAGACTGGAATAACCCAGGCGTCAGCCGCAGTACAGAGCCGCAAATTGAGCTAGAGCAAGGTGACTTGTTCAAGGCCACACAGCGCAGGGGCAGGTGATCGAACCCGGGACCTTTCGTGTACGAAGCAAAGACCGTACCGCTGAGCCAGGCTGCCCCCTTTCTCATTTCGCGACATATTAACACACTGCACGTATGTTAATCACGGGATTTGCGAGCCTATTTAGCATTAGCGGCATTGAGGGATATCAAAGAGTGTGTAGGGTAACGTAGTTACCAAGAGCTCTCACTTCTCTTAACCGCAATGCTATTGTCGCGTGCCAGGCGAGACAGCGAGGTGAGTGTGCTCCGCGTGTATCATGCGCGCTAGGCTTACTGATACAATGAAGAAAATACGAGTAGAAGAAGGAAGATGCTTGGCTTAATCAAAAGCGGGAAGTGAGAGCTCTTGGTAACATAACAATCGTTACCTACACGCTCTTTGGGGATATTCATCTCATAACAACAAAACTGACTCACAATATTTTGTAATACAGGATGGTGTGTGTTGGTTTGTTTTGTGTGGTAACGAGGTGGAGGGGTTAAGTATTCTGTTCTGTGTACACGCGACGCACTCAAAAATAGTCCACTCAGGCCTTTGTTATTGCTTTATTTTTTTTCCATCCACGTTTATGAGTAATTCTCACGAAACGGCATCAACCAGATTAAAGATAGAACGAAGATGACGTCACTCAGGCCTTTGTTATTGTTTTTGCCATCCGCGTTTGTGAGTTGTTCTCACTAAACTGTATTAACCAGACTATAAATGTTCATGGTTACACAGTTTTGTGTGTTGGTCCGTTATACATCCGGATGGCAATGTTGTGAGCTTCTTAGCCAAGCTCATACTTTCTATAGCACAAAACGTGCTCACAGCACTTTACAAACGTTATGTTGTGTGTGATATTGTGAAATTCATATGTTCTTGGTGGTAAAATGAAAACACCGCAAAACACCAAATTAATTAACGATTGCGTGACAACCATAAAAAAATAGATTATTCATATTTAGGATTCATTAGGTCTAGTAAAATTTAAGACTGTGTGCAAAGATTTGTGACAATACATTACAGGGTTTGAGAGAAACAGATCGAAATTTATTTTGAAACGGACTATAACAATAATAGGCATTAGTGGCGTCCGCATATGGAATATCTCCCTCAACTGTCGGTATGTATTTGACTTACTTGACTTAGTGCTTTTATCACCCTAATCGTCCGATTAAAGAAATGAACAAGAATGGACATCCCAACAGTAATGAAGAAAGCTGAGAGAAGATCTGGACGGAAGGCCCTCACTTCAAAATCATCTCTCATGTCTCGTGTACAATCTCGGTCTAGAGAAGGAGGTAAAGTGATGTAAGGTCAAGGTTACAATATAATACATTTTTAGATTGTAGTTTACCATTACCAAAGCTCATTCCGAGTATCAGAAAATTTATATCGTTCGTATTTTATTTTATTTTATTTTAAAAAAATTTTTTTTTTTACAGCCTAAAGAATCCAATTGTGTCATTTCGATGCAGGAGCCAGAATGAGGTCATTGGTTTTGTTCACCTTGTGGACGGTTATAGCCTGTGGCTATGCTGGTAAGATGTTGGCTTTATTGATGATGATGATGATGATGATGATGATGATGATGATGATGATGATGATGATGATGATGACAATGATGATGATGATGATAATGATGATGATGATGATGATGATGATGATGATGATGATGATGATGATGATGATGCTGATGCTGATGATGATGTGATAATGGTGATAGTAATGATGATGATGATGATGAAGATGATGATGATGATGATGATGATGATGATGATGATGATGATGATGATGATGATGATGATGGATGATGATGATGATGATGATGATGATGATGATGATGATGATGATATCAATCAATGTTATTGGTTTGCAACCTCAGAAGATACCTGTCTTAGGAACGGTCTTGGGTTGGTGCGGCTATTTGGTCTTTTTATGACACATTAGCCTTCGGACCGGAAGGTTCCAGGTTCAAGTATCGTTCAGAGCTTAATTGAGTCCTTGCAGAAGGCTCTTTACTCGCATTCTCTCCCCATACTTAGGTATAAAACAGGCACCTGGCCCTTATCAGCATTGTCCCTGTCGGGGGGAAAATAGATATCACCTAACAGGCGTGAAGCCTTGTCATCTATATATGGAAAGTGTTGCTGTTGGCTAGGGACCCAGTGTAAAGCGCTTGAACACATTAAGTGAATATTGCTGTATTAAATGCTCATACCCGACTAAGCAGGAAGAAAAACATTGGATGGATTATTTTTTGGGATGGTACTTTTTTTTTAATCTTTTGTCGGACACTTTTACATATAACCATTTCATGTGCGGCTATGTGGTCAAGTGGTATGAACTCGCTTTCGGGTCGGAAGGTCCTGGGTTCGAGCTCGCTCGTCGCATAGTTGAGTCCTTGGAAAAGGCTTTTTACTCTCATTCTCTCATCGTACTCGGGTGTAAAATGAGTACCTGGCCGTTAACAGCGTTGTCTTTGTCCAAAAAATTGTCATATCGCCTAACAGGCGTCATGTCCTGTCCTGCATGTTAAATGTTGCTGTTGATCAGGGACCCCTTGTAAAGCGCTTTGAGCCCATTTAGTGGATATTGCGCTATATAAAAGCTCAATATTGTTTTTTTTTAATTGTTTGTGTGTGTGTGTGTGTATGTGTGCACTTGTGTGTGTATTCATTTGTGTGGAATCATCACCAAACACACAGCCATCTGGTGAACCTGCGTCTATCAGTCAATGTGTTTTCTTGTTTTACACACCTTTTTTACACACCTTTTTTTACACACCTTTTTTACACACCTTTTTTTTACACACACATTGTTTGACACAGTCCCCCTGACGTACAGAGAAGCAGACAAATGTGCTCAGAGATGCAGCGGCTACAGTAAATACAAATATGAACCTGGGACGACCTATTTGTTTGACTACAGGTATGTGGGTGTCGATTATATTTACATTCTAATCTCTCTTTGGGAGGCCTTCCGAAAGCTCCTACATCCCCAGTATTCTTGTTTTTTTATAATGTTTTTGTAGGGGGTTTGGGAGGGGGGAAACTTTTTTTTAATTGTCTCCCCCTCCCAAACTCCCTACTAGAATATTATTTTAAAAAGTTTCCTCCCTCCCAAACCCCCTACTAGAACAAGAATATTTGGGAGTAGATGTAGGAGTTTCCTTAGGGTTTTTTTTCTATTATGTTTGGTGATAAGTCTTAGTAAAGCTGCTAGTGTGTTTGTTTTTCCTATAGATAGAATGCGCTTGGCCAAGGAGTTCACAACATTGCCATCCGGAAGTATAACGGACCAACACACAAACTCTGTGTAACCATGAACTTTTATAGTCTGGTTAATACAGTTTAGTGAGAACAACTCACAAACGCGGATGGCAAAAACAATAACAAAGGCCTGAGTGACGTCATCTTCAAACTAGCTATAGATAGAATGCGCTTGGCCAAGGAGTTCACAACATTGCCATCCGGAAGTATAACGGACCAACACACAAACTCTGTGTAACCATGAACTTTTATAGTCTGGTTAATACAGTTTAGTGAGAACAACTCACAAACGCGGATGGCAAAAACAATAACAAAGGCCTGAGTGACGTCATCTGCATACTATCTATAGATAGAATAAAGTTGACGTTACTTGGGTCTTTGGGGTTTTTTTTTTTTTTTTGGGGGGGGGGGGGGGGTTGGCCATCCACGTTTATGAATAATACTCACTAAACTGTATAGATAGTATGCGCTTGGCTAAGAAGCTCATAACATTGCCATCCGGAAGTATAACGGACCAACACACAAAACTGTGTGTATTCATGAACGTTTATAGTCGGGTTAATACAGTTCAGTGAGCATTACTCATTAACTCGGATGGCAAAAAACAATAACAAAGACCTGAGTGACGTCATCTTCAAACTATCTATAATCCCGACTATAAACGTTCAAGATTACACATAATTTTGTGTGTTGGTCCTTTATACTTCCGGATGGAAATGTTATGAGCTTCTGAACCAATCGCATACTATCTATAGATAGAATAAAGTTGACGTTACTCGGGTCTTTGTTTTTTTGTTGTTTGTTTGTTTGTTTGTTTTTTGTTTTTGGGCCATCCACGTTTATGAGTAATTCTCACTTAACTGTATTATCTTGAGTATAAAAGTTCATGGTAACAGAGTTTTGTGTGTTGGTGCGTTCTACTTCCGGATGGCAATGTTGTGAGCTTCTTAGCCAAGCGCGTAATATCTATAGACTCATCTCTCTCCTACATTCCTAACTATTGAACTTGTTACGATTTTTTGGGAGGCCTTCCGAAAGCTCCTACATCCCCAGTATTCTTGTTGTTTATAATATTCTAGTAGGGGGTTTGGGAGGGGGGAAACTTTTAAAAAAAAAAAAGTTTCCCCCCCTCCCAAGCCCCCTACTAGAACAATAATACTGAGGATGTAGGAGCCTCTCGATTTTTTTTTCCATTAGGGTTAGTCATAAGTCTTAGTAAAGGTGATAGGATGTTTGTTTTTCCTATTAGGGTCAGCTAAAGGTACTAGGTTTTACTTTTTATTAGGGGAAGTTGAGGGAATATTTGAGTTGTTTCCCTCAGCACGAGGAGCTTTCGGAAGGCCTCCTACTGACTACCCAGCCGTATATATCGACACGTTCGTAAAAGCGGAGTAATTTTACCGCTGATTTGTTAGCCAGGTGTTGTATGTTGATCAATCGAAATAGCAGTCAATGTTTTTAAATGTGCCCTCCCCCCCCCCTCCACCCCCCCCCCAAAAAAAAAATATGAAGACAACAGCCATTGTTTAAAATGTTACCAAAAGTGACCAATATTAAAACCTATTTATCTATCTATCCATCCATCCATCCATCCATCCATCAATCCATGCATCCATCCATCCATCTATCCATCTATCCATGCATCCATCGATCCATTCATCCACACTCCCATCCGTTTAGGTAAAATATTCACAATATCCGCCAGACAAATATAACGCACAAATACACAAAACTACGTGTAACCTTGACCGTTTATAGTATGATTGATATAATTTAATGAGAACTAATCACGAAAATGGCTGAATAAGAACAATAAGAAAGAGCTGAATGACGTCGATTTCGTTCCTTCTATTGAGAAAATGTTGGCAGGAATGTATAAATATAGAATCAAGAATTAATAGCGACACTTTATATGGATATTATGCTCTTGGCTAAGAAGTTCACAACATTGCCACCCAGAAATATAACGGACCAACACACAGAACTATGTGTAACCATGAAATTTTACAGTCTGGATAAGACTTATTCTTAGATGAGAATTATTCATAAACGTGGATGGCAAAAAAAAAAACAATAACAAAGACCCGAGTACGTCAACTTCATTCTATCTATATTTGTGCGGCTATGTGGTCTAGTGGTATGATACTCGCTTTCGGATCGGTAGGTCCAGGGTTCGAGCCTCGCTCGGCGCATAGTTGAGTCCTTGGAAATTGGCTCTTTACTAACATTCTCTCACCGTACACAGATGTAAAATGAGTACCTGTGCGCTAACAGCGTTGTCTCTGTCCGTAAAAAAATGTGTGATATCGCATAAAGGAGTCATGTCCCGTCCTACATGTTAAATGTTGCTGTTGGCCAGAGACCCTTTGTCTGGGTGGGGATCCTGACCTCCCATAGCGGGAGACCTCCTAGCTGGGAGGGAAACAGTCAAATGCATAGTTATTGTTTTGGGAGATGATACTTTTTTCCTTATAAATCATCTCTCTGTTTTGTATTATTAAATTTGTTATTTTTAATGTATAATGTAAGCATTTGAGTGTGTTCCTCTTTGTTGGATTTTGTGCTTGTGTCCGGATGAGACTTGTAGGTGATTTCAAACTAAGTACATTGGTGGTATGCTCTTGGAATCTACATCTGATCCCTATTTGTTCCCAGTTCCCCTTTGTCTTACTTTTTCTTGGGTGCTTTAATTGTAATTCTAGAACTTTTTACTATCCAATTTTCTTCCTTTTTACTGGCGCTGATATAACCTAAATGTGTTGCAAGCGCCGTAAAACCCTTAAAAGCAAAAACAAAACAGAGACCCTTTGTAAAGCGCTTTGAACGTTTAGTGGATATTGCCCTATATAAAAGTTCAATTTTTTAATATTAATTTTCTATCCCCAGTGCTACCACAACAACTGAGGTGAAAGGCGCAAGTGAACGGTCAGCCAAGTTGAAGATCGGCGCCAAAGCAGAGATTGAAGTTTACAGCGCCTGTGAATTTGCTTTGCGTCTGACCAATGTCCAGTTGATGCACACAGATGGCAGTGGTCAACTGAGAAGGGCTGACCGGTAAGAATCTCACATGTTTGTTTCCTCATTTGTTTTGTCTGTTTACTTGGTCATTCGTTTATTTTAATAACATGAGTGACTCTGTTGTGCGGCTATGTGGTCTTGTGGTATGGTACTCGCTTTCGGATCGGAATGTCTTGGGTTCGAGCCTCGCTTGGCGCGTAGTTGAGTCAATTGGAAAAGGCTCTTTACTCACATTCTCTCACCGTACTCGGGTGTAAAATGAGCACCTTGTCTTTAACGTTGTCTCTGTCCGGAAAAAAATATCATTTCGCCTAACAGGCGTCATGTCCCGTCCTAAATGTTAAATGTTGTTGTTGGCCAGGGACCCCTTTTAAAGCGCTTGGAGCACGTTTAGTGGATATTGCGCTATATGAAAAAAAGCTCAATTTAAAAAAAACACATTTTAATTAAAATGTATAGTTTGGTTGCAAATGGCAATGGATTATAGCAAGGTGCACGTTTTGGCAGATCTGAAAACCGATAGCAATTATGGGCCTGTTTTAACGGGATATTTTAAGAGTGGTTTTCAAAAACTACCTAACTCCGGTTCTTTCCCCATTTTGAGAAAGTGAGGATTTTTTCCTCTATAATTTCTCATTCCGTCTATTATTTTAACATAGACGTCTATTTAAACTTCAAATTCACACAAATCTAGCGAATTTCTTGTGTCACAGATTTCCATTTTTTAAAATATTTTTGTGTCTGAACCCCTTTGAGTGATGTCAGATTTTTAAACATTCCCTCTATAAATAGAACAGACGAAAAACGACATCCTTTACTCTTCAGAGCAAACTATCTCATAAAGCCGGAGTTTATAGCGCGAAAAAGAACAATAGCACTTGCTTGCTATCCTCTGGATCAGACGCTATTCTATCGCAAAGAACTTTCCGCCAAATCTAACAGACTCAGCTATCCATTCACTGTTGGGTGGATAGGTGGGAGGGGGGGGGGGGTCAGAAAAAAGATCTTGACTGCACCAGGGATCGATCTTGATCCTTTTCCGTGTGAAGCGAGTGCTCAACCAACTGAGCTATCGGGAACCCTGCATTACTCTTTAATGGGTGTTATTTTTATTTTTATTTTGCTGTTCTATTTATAGATGGAATGCTTCGACCCCTGACATCACTCAAAAGAGGCATTCACACTGGGTGGAGTTCCTGACCTCCCATAGTGGGCAGGGGGGCACTTACTGTGTTTTCTATCCCCCTGAATCTGTTTTCTTGTTTTGTCTTGGAATGAGATTACTTGATTTTGTCCTGGCCCTGGCTGGGAGGGGAACAGTCAAATGTATAGTTAGTTTTGGGAGATGTTATTTTCCCCCTCCTCATTCATGTACTGCATTGTGTTTTGTTTACGTACTATATATGATTTTGTAAACATTTGAGTGTGTTTTTCGTAGTGGGGACCTGTGCTTGTGTCTGAAAAAGAGTTTAACTTTTAGGTAGTCTCAAACTAAGTACTTTGATAGTGTGCTCTTGGAATCTACGTCTGTTTCCTATTTGAACCAATTCCCCTTTGTCTTACATTTTCTTGGGTGCTTTAATTGTATTTCTAGAACTTTTAACTCTCCCATTTTCTTCTCTTTTACTGGCGCTGATATGACATTAATGTGTTGCAAGCGTAAAACCCTTTAAAAAAACCAAAAAAACCAACAACAAAAAACCAACAACAACAAACAAACGAAGCAGTCACAAAAATCTGACAAATGGACATCTGTGGTTTCCCCCCTGTATTCTTCCAACGCTTCTTCTCGTCCACAGAGAACCCTCGTTCAAACAGAGCGTGGAGAAATCGGCGTTGAGGTTTTCCTTCAACGACGGTATGGTCCACAACATCTGCCCATCGCCTGAAGACCCTGCCTGGGTCCTCAACATCAAACGTGGTGTGTTGTCGGTCTTCCAGAACGGCATGTCTGACTGGAACAAAGACGAAAACCGGACAGAGGTGAGTCCATTTTACTTCTGTATCCATTCTGACGTAGGCTTACTAGACACTTAGTCAACTTCTGTGTCCATTCTAACGTAGGCGTACAAGGCACTTAGTCAACTTCTGTGTCCATTCTAAGGCAGACGTATTAGGCCTTAGTCAACTTCTGTATCCATTCTAACGTAGGCGTACAAGGCACTTAGTCAACTTCTGTGTCCATTCTAAGGCAGGCGTATTAGGCACTTAGTCGACTTCTGTGTCCATTCTAACGTAGGCTTACTATGCACTTTGTCAACTTCTGTGTCCATTCTAAGGCAGACGAACTGGGCACTTTGTCAACTTCTGTGTCCATTTTAAGGCAGGCGTACTAAGCACTTAGTCAACTTCTGTGTCCATTCTAACTTAGGCGTACTAAGCACTTAGTCAACTTCTGTGTCCATTCTAACGTAGGCGTACTAAGCACTTTGTCAACTTCTGTGTCCATTCTAACGTAGGCGTACTAAGCACTTTGTCAACTTCTGTGTCCATTTTAAGGCAGGCGTACTTAGCACTTTGTCAACTTCTGTGTATATTCTAACGTAGGCGTACTAAGCACTTTGTCAACTTCTGTGTCCATTCTAACGTAGGCGTACTAAGCACTTTGTCAACTTCTGTGTCCATTTTTAAGGCAGGCGTACTAGGCACTTAGTCAATTTCTGTGTCCATTTTAAGGCAGGCGTACTAAACACTTTGTCAATGACAATAGAATGCGGTTATGGGCTCTTGTGGTATGACACTCGCCTTCAGACCACCCCCCTCACCACCCCCCTTGGACACCCAGCAGTGAATTTTAGCGGAAACACTAGATAGGCTCCTATTCAAAGTCACAATTGCTATTGTCCGTTTCACGCTATGGATGCCGGGTTAAACTCCCGTCCCCATGGCCCAGTGACTCTGAAGGACTACTTTTGTGTTGTTTACCTTAATTTGAGAGATAATACATTCACTCAATAGAGCTATCCCCCCCCCCCCCGCATTATGTGCGGCTATGTGGTCTTGTGGTATGACAGTCGCTTTCGGATCGGAGGGTCTTGGGTTCGAGCCTCGCTCGGCGCATAGTTAAGTCCTTGGAAAAGGCTCTTTACTCACATTCTCTCAGAATTAAAATGAGTACCTGGCCATTAACAGCGTTGACTTGTAATATCGCCTTACAGGCGTCATGTCTCGTCTTAGATGTTCAGTGTTGCTTTTGGCCACGGGCCGCTTGTAAAGCAGGTTGAACACTTTTTGTGGATATTGCGCTATATATCAAGGTCAATTAAAAAAATGTTATAAAATTATACCGACATGATCTTATTGTTTTGAAAGGATCAGCCTCATTGCATACAATAATAAATCTATCTTACTGTATTTCTTAATTAACTGTGTAGACGGACCTGGCCGGTGTGTGTAGAACGACCTACCAAGCGTACAGTCCTGGCTATTTCAGCTCAGTGGTCAGAAGACAAAAGGACGTTCTCTCCTGTACCCAACGACACAATTCACAAGCCGTCTATCATGTGGCCATGTACGACATGCAGTCTGTGAGTATGATAAAATTGTCAGGCTTCAGAATGGGGATGATCTATATTACCTTTCCATTAGCAATGACTATGAAAAAAGTTTTTTTCTCTTTTTGAAGAAAAATTTTGTCTAAAATCAAAGCCCTATCTCCACTGAGTAAAAATGTTTTTGAATTTTGAAAATCCATTCATAAATAAACAAGTTATGCAGTTTCAAAGGTGTCATTTATGTGGATGACCCGCAAAGAGGAAAAAAAACGCGAAAATATGGGACGCTTTTTTGGCATTTTTTTTCGACCTTTCGTTGTATCTTGCGTCATAAATGGATTAAAAGATTGAAACTTGAAGAGCAAATTAGGATGGTGTTTTGTAAAATACGGGAAAAGTACTCGTCATATTCATATTAAATTTTACAACCAAAAAGAAGAAATGTTCATGTATTACCTTGTCAGCGACAAAACCTCCACGCCCGGTAGTTTTAGAAATATTTTACTCCAAAGAGTAAAAATCTTTTTTAACGATCTTCTGGTAATCGCACGAGTTTTGTCGCTTGACATAATTTAAAATGACCTTTTTTCTAACTGTGTGCCAACTTTCAGTCATATTCATCGATAAACAGCGTCGTAATTAATTTTTAAAAATAGCATATACTAAACGGCTTCGTCCCATATTTTGACGCGAATTCGGGCACTTCGAGAGCGAAAAAGAGGCCCAAAGATTTGTGCGGGATAGTCATTGCTACTTTCCATGTGCTCGAGGTCATTGGTCACATTCCAAAATGTGCTCAAAGTGACCTACATAGTGAAAAGTGCTCACAGCTTTCGAAATATTTTACATCACGATTGGTCATTTTGTTCAACTTGACACATGGGTATGTTTACAACTTTCATAAACAAAGCATCGTATTTACAATTGTTAAGAAATATCCAATCGTTGGACAGCATCAAATCGTGTGATTGATGACTCGGTTGGACGAAAACATGAATAAAGATCGCTCCCATTGATATGATATCTTGTTTATAACGCCATTTATTATTAAGCTGTAACTGAAACGAATAAATTAATGAACAAATCCCCACAAGCATGATAATAATAATAAAGACGACGACGATGATGATGGTGGTGATGGTGATGGTGATGATAAAGATGGTGATGATAACGATGATTGCGTTGATGATGATGATGATGATGATGATGATGATGATGATGATGATGATGATGATGATAACGATGATGATAACGATGATGATAATGATGATGATGAGTACGTTGATGATGATGATAACAATAATAATAATAATAATAGTAATAATAATAATAATAATAATAATAATAATAATAATAATAATAATAATAATAATGGGATTATTATTATTATTATTATTATTATTATTATTATTATTATTATTATTATTATTATTATTGTTATTATTATTATTATTATTATTATTATTATTATTATTATTATTATTATTATTGTTATTATTGTTATTATTATTATTATTATTATTATTATTATTATTATTATTATTATTATTATTATTATTATTATTTTAACGATAATGATAATGATAATACCAATAATACTAATAATAAGAAGAAGAACTATGACGATGAAGAGAACAACAACAACAAGAATAATAAAAACAACAGTCATATTTTTATTATTTTCCTACCTCATTATTTTTAAAAAATCCACCACACACAACAAAAAATATATATATGAATGTTGATTATGCCATAAAATCTTCTTGCCTTCCAAAGGACATGCAAAGTTTACCCATCATGAAGACAACTCACAATTGTGAATTCAGCATCAAGACAAAGGGTCTGTTGTCCCAGGGAACTTGTAAGGAGGTCCACATCTACAGACCGTTCTCTAGCGGGGAAAACGGCGGGTCCACCACTGTGGACCAGGTCCTGACGTACGATGGGGAAAGACGAGGGATAAAAACAAAGCAAAGTAAGTCGTCGTGGTTATTGATTTCATCATCATCATGATCATCATCATCATGATCATCATCGTCATCATCGTCATGATCATCATCATCATCATCATCATCATCATCATCATCATCATCATCATCATCATCATCATCATGATCATCATCATCATCATCATCATCATCATCATCATCATCATCATCATGATCATCATCATCATCATCATCATCATCATATCATCATCATCATCATCATCATCATGATCATCATCATCATCATCATCATCATCATCATCATCATCATCATCAACATGATCATCATCATCATCATCATCATCCCATCATCATCATCATCATCATCATCATCATCCTCATCATCATCATCACCACCACCACCACCACCACCACTGTGGACCAGGTCCTGACGTACGATGGGGAAAGACGAGGGATAAAAACAAAGCAAAGTAAGTGTTTGTTTCGGTTCTTATGGTGGTTATCATACACATCATCGTCATCGTCGTTGTCGTCGTCATCATCATCATCGCCATAATCATATCATCATCATCATCATCATCATCATCATCATCATCATCATTATTATCATCATCATCATCATCATCATCATCATCATCATCATCATCATCACCATCATCATCATCATCATCATCATCATCATCATCATCATCATCATCATCCTCATCATCATCATCATCACCACCACCACCACCACCACTGTGGACCAGGTCCTGACGTACGATGGGGAAAGACGAGGGATAAAAACAAAGCAAAGTAAGTGTTTGTTTCGGTTCTTATGGTGGTTATCATACACATCATCGTCATCGTCGTTGTCGTCGTCATCATCATCATCGCCATAATCATATCATCATCATCATCATTATCATCATCATTATTGTCGTCGTCATCATCATCATCATCATCATCATCATCATCATCATCATCATCATCATCAACACAATCATCATCGTCTTTGTCTTGGAATTAGACCACTTAGCTTTGTCCCTGCCCTTGCCCGGGTCATTGGCTGAGAGGGAAACAGTCAAAGGTGACGGGATCTGATATTTTTTCCCCTTGTAAATCATCTCTATGTTATGCACTGTATATGTTTTGTATAATATTATATATGATTTGTAAACATTTGAGTGTATTCTTCGTATTTGGAACCTGTGCTTGTGTCTGGATGAGACTTTTAGGCGATCTCAAACTAAGTACACTGATAGTGTGCTCTTGGAATCTACATCGTTTCCCAATTTAAACCAATTCCCTTTTATCGCACCTTTTCTTTGGTGCTTTAATTGTAATTCTAGAACTTTTTGACTACCCATTTTGTTCCTTTTTACTGGCGCTGCTATATATAACATTAACCCTCTCCCTACCAACCATAGGAAAATCGTCACATTCGTAACGATGCAACCGACAATTTTCTCATTCTGATTTGTCTTGTACATCACTAATTCTAAAGAAATGCTTTGATGACAGCTATACATACACTGTGTTGTATACACCATTTTGCTGAACGACATTCTGTATAGAATGCACTTGTTACTTTTTTGTTTGAGTAACAAAATTCTTTTTCGTGTTGTGTGGGTGTGAGGGTTTGAGGGGGGGGGGGGAGGATTCTAAAAATGGCTGGGGCGGAGAGAGTTAATGTGTTACAAGCGCCGTAAAAGCCTTAACCCTCTCCTTACCAGCCATTTTCAGAATTTTCTCCAAAACTTCACACCCACCCAACACAAAAACAGACATTATTTTATACTCAAACAGAAAAGCAAGAAGCACATTCTATACATAATATTTATTGTTCGACAATATAATAAAATTTCAAGTTTTTATAGCGATAGCAAAAAGAAATGAAATCTGGATGAGAAAAGTGACGGTTGCATCGTAACAAATGTGACGATTTTCCATTTGGTGGTAAGGAGAGGTTTAAAATCAAAATCATGTCTCTATAGGGAATGAGATTCGCGGAAGAGTAGCGTCCCTTGATTGGACGTCACGGGTGGAGAAGTTATTTGTAAACAAACCAACTACAAGCCAAGCGCTCCAAATACAAAATTTATTATTCATATTTTTGTACAAAAATGCATAACGTTGATTATGATATGCATTTTTGTACAGAAATATGAATAATAAATTTTGTTTTTGGAGCGCTTGGCTTGTAGTTGGTTTGTTTACAAATAACTTCTCTACAGGTGACGTCCAATCAAGGGACGCTACTCTTCTCCTGATCTCATTCCCTATGTTATTGATTTCATAGTGGACATAACGAGGAAAACCAACCTGCTGTTCGACCACGACACGACTACAATCGACCCGGACAGAGCGATGGACATGGCTGAGAGGACACTGACCAAACTGTGCTGGACCACCAAGGATGACATCCGACCAGAAACGCCCCAGATGTTTGGTCAACTGGTGTCCAGTGTCCGGTATTTGACCCATACCAATTTGGAAACGTTATACCGTCGTCTGAAGACAAAGGAAATATGTGCCCAGAACGCAAGAGGGATGTAAGTGGTTGGATGTCAACGTTCAAGTTTATTTTAGGCCATTGGTCATTAACCGTATAACATCTCTCGGAACAAATTAATTCTAACAATTATGATGGTCAGAAGTAATTTTCTTTGGGTATCTGGACATTCTCGGCTAAAAAAAAGGTTTAATAAAAATAACAAAAACAACAATGATGATGATAATAATAATAATAATAATAATAATAATAATAATAATAATAATAATAATAATAATAATAATAATAGTATTATTATTA
>NC_088373.1:21795737-21810737 GCF_034508935.2 Berghia stephanieae | reverse complement strand
AACTTATTCTCTCAGATCTGGCGTAAAATACTCTGCGATCGACTAGCATCTTATCCATATTCCCTGTATGATTATATCTTTAACGGGAAAACGTTGCAGCCAATATAATTTTGAACGTCGACATACACGAATATTTACTTACATGTGTAACAATGTGTTTACCATTTAACTTTCTTCGATCAACGCGCCTCAATATGGTTGCTATGGCGAGCTACGAGCAAATCCAATCTATTTTCGAGCTCTTGTCATGTGATTTGTAGCTTTTATTTGGCGTGTTGGATTCAAAAACAACTGTTTTTGTTTTGTTTTGTTCATGATAAGCATTCCAACATCTGGTTTGGAGCCGAATAAATGATTTCTTTGATGTATACTATAGGAAAACGTATTATATTACGCCTAAAGGTAGACATTCAATTGAAAAAAGTAGTGTTCATCTTGTAAATTATTATATATCTGTTCAAATTGGAAGCAGAAGTCATGACGTCACACCTTCCTCTCTTCTGGTTCAAAATTCCTTGGAAGTGTAAAACCAGTGTTTCCGTCAATTTATAAATAATGAATAAGCTACATAATGAATCATAAATTGGCATAGCTATGCTAGTAGCAGGATGTATAGGCATGTGCTTATAGTTACGGGGCCTAAAAGAATGAAGATGGATGATCTTCATTCTGTCGTACAAGGACACGAACCCCTTATAACTCCATTATATCGCACGCGTGGAAGAGAGAGAGAGAGAGAGAGAGAGAGAGAGAGAGAGAGAGAGAGAGAGAGAGAGAGAGAGAGAGAGAGAGAAGAGAGAGAGAGAGAGAGAGAGAGAATAAGTAGGAGTGATATATCTGTTCAATGTTATAGTTATCATATAACCGTTATAACAAGTGTAACTAATTGACAAATCGCTATATTTATGGACGATAAAGATCTATTATTATCATTATTATTATTATTATTATTATTATTAGTATTATTATTATTATTATTATTATTATTATTATTATTATTATTATTATTATTATTATTATTATTATTATTATTATAATACTGGGTTTTGTCATGGTATTAAGGCAATACAACGACGGAACCCAGTATAACAGGACATACGGGGTTTTGTCGTTTCATCAGCTTATAAAAATAGCTACATGCGGTGTTTTTATATTTTTAATTTTTTATTTTATTTTTAAGAATTGACTTTTTAGATTTTGTGAGTAGATCAATGGTATCAGTCTGATCACAATGATATAAATATATCAATTTGACCCAATTTCGAATGACGTAAATGTGTTGCAAGCGCCGTAAAACCCTTAAAAACAAACAAATAAAACGTGACTCAATTTCGAATAAACGGGGTTTTGTAGCTGGTCGGCAGAATTGACGACCAGCATTTAATTTATTTAGGTTAGAAAATAATATGCCATCACTCCGAAACGAGAGGACCAGTTACACAAGCTATTTTAAGTCCTCCGTAGGACTGGTTTTACACTTCCAATGAGATTGGAACCAGAGCTTTGACATCATACACGTTTTGTTTCCCATTACAGACTCTTCTGCTTCTACGAAGTCTTGGAAACGCTGGCCAACACACCAAAACACTCGCCGCCATCAACAGATGTATGACGTCACGCTACAACAGTTTAACGGTCAAGGTCGCAGCTGCTGAGGCGTACAGGAGGATGCCCTGTGATGCTGATGTAAGTCTGGCAAGGATGTGGTCATGTGGTATTGAGCTTTTTAAAAAAATTTAGCTTTTATATAGAGCAATTTAACCCTCTCCTTACCAGCTATTTTCAGAATTTTCCCCAATCCTTCACACCCACCCAACACAAAAACAGACAATTTTTACTCAAACAGAAAAGCAACAAGCACATTCTATACATATTATTGTTCGACAATATAAACTCTAGTACAGAATGTCAAGTTTTTATAGCTATATCAAAAAGACATGAAATCTGGATGAGAAAAGTGACGGTTGCATCGTAACAAATGTGACGATTTTCTAATAGGTGGTAAGGAGAGGGTTAAACTATTAAACGTGCTCAACGCGCTTTGCAAGGGGTCTTTGGTCAGCAGCAACATTTAACATTTAGGACGGGACATGACGTCTGTTAAGCGATATTACATATTTTTTCGGACAGAGGCAACGCTGTAAACGGCCAGGTAATCATTTTACACCTGAGTGCGGTGAGAGAATGTGAGTAAAAAGCCTTCTCCGTGGTCTCACCTATGCGTCGTGCGAGGCACGAATCCAGGACCTTCCGATCCGAAAGCGAGTGTCATACCACTAGACTACATAGCCGCACATGGCATAGTGGTATGAAACTCGCTTTGTCGTGAGCTGAATGTCTAGGGTTCGAGGTATAGTTGAGTTATTGGACAAGGCTCTTGACTCACATTGTCTCACCTTACTCAGGTGTAAAATGAGTCCCTGGCCGTTTATAGTGTTGTCTCTGTCGAAAAAAATAATTGTGATGTCGCATATATGGCGATTTGTCTCGTCTTACATTTTAAGTGTTGCTGTTGGCTTGGAACCCCTTGAAAAGTGATTTGAGCACGTACAGTGGAAAATACGTTTTATTTACTTCAATTTTTAGTTTCTTATGGTGTGTGTTTTATCGTCTGAGAACGGTATTTTGTCGTGATAGGAAAGCTGCTATAAAATCAAGTGTTGGGTTTTGTCTGTATTATCCCTCTCCTTACCAACTATAGGAAAATCGTCACATTCGTTACGATACAACCAACATTTTTCTGATTCAAATTTCTTTTGTCCATCATAAAATTTAAAGAAAATGAACAGTGTGTTGTAGAGCATGTTTTGCTATAGAAATTATGTAAGACAAGAACTTTACTGCTATTATGTTTGAATGATAAAAAATCTATTTTTGTGTTAGTTGGGTGTGAAGTTTTGAGGAAAATCCTGAAAATGGCTGGTAAGGAGAGAGTTATTTTTTTCTTTGGCTCAGTAAGGGTTTTGGTCCAGAAATGTTCAACGGTTGGTATTTTGTTCTTTTTTTAATGGAAAAAAATAACATTTTTATATTATGAGACTAGGGCGCTCTTATTGGCTCAGTTGGTAAAGCACTCGCTTTACACGCAAAGAGGCCGAGATCGATCCCGGGTGCAGTCGAAAATATTTTTCTGACCCCACTGACCCCACTATATATATATATATATATATATATATATATATATATATATATATATATATATATATATAGTAAAAACAAATCATGCCCTTTTGCAACGGCACCATAAGATCCCGTCCCTTAAGTATTCAATGAAGGAATATAGATAATCCATCAAACAGAATGTCTGATGTCAACAGGAATCATACATACATACATTCATATTGATTTATGTATTTATAAATGCATTTATACTTACGTATTATTAATACGTATTTATTCCATCATTCACACATGTATATATATTAATCAACCTATTTATTTACCTACTTGTTTTTACACGAACAGGACACCACCCTGTGGAGCACACTATCAGACACAAATTCAGACTCCGAGCTGCGTATTGCCGCCTACTTGTCCTTGATGCGGTGCCCGGATGAAAACATACAGAGAATCGTCGCCATTTTGAATCGACAGGACAGCGGCCACGTGGCCTCCTTCATTTACAGTCACGTGACCAATCTACAGGAGAGCTCCAACCCACACAAACAGGCCCTGGCTCAGGCCATTTCAAGGTACGGCTATGTGGTCTAATGGTATGACATTCGCTTTCGGGTCGGAAGGTCCTGGGTTCGAGCCTCGCTCGGCGCCTAGTTGAGTCCTTGGAGAAGGCTCCTTACTCACATTCTCTCACGGTACTCAGGTGTAAAATGAGTACCTGGCCGTAAACAGCGTTGTTTCTGTCCAAAAATTTTAATATCGCCTAACAGGCGTCATGTCTCGTTCTATATGTTACGTGTTGCTGTTGATCAGGGACCCTTTGTAAACATTTAGTGGACATTGCGCTATATAAAAGATCAAGTTGAAAGTTTATTTGATAATGCGCCGTCAACAGGAGTGATTTTGTCTCAAGGGGTGACTTTGCCTCTAAAGCGTTGGTAAATTAGATTACTTTTAATTCTGTGATCGTTATTTCTTTTGATAAAAAATCAAGTCCTCTAATTAGGGAAATATCTACAACAAATATTATTATTATTATTTTTTTATTTTTTATTATTATTATTATTATTATTATTATTATTATTATTATTATTATTACTACTACTACTACTACTACTACTACTACTACTACTACTACTACTACTACTACTACTACTACTACTACTACTACTACTACTACTACTACTACTACTACTACTACTTCTACTACTACTACTACTACTACTACTACTACTATTACTTTTAAAGCTATTTAACGTGGCTTTTTTTTTCCATTCTCCCCATTGGAACTACGAATTTAATTTTTGGAAATTTCAAGTTGGCAGCTCTAGACAATGTCCTCCCGAGAGGCAAAGTCACCCCAGTTGACAATATATACATTTTCCCCCCAGGTTAACGATAGAAAAAGAGTTTGACCTCAGCCCTATGAATACATCAGTAAATGTGGAAAAGTCTGTTTTGATCAACAAGATAAATACAGGATTTACTTCAGATAGTAACATTATTTGGTCACAAAATTCAAGACATGTACACTCCATTTCTACAAACCTCTCAGGTAAGAAGTCTTCCTCTGGGTGGGGTTCCTGACCTCCCATTGTGGGGTTCCTGACCTCCCATTGTGGGGTTCCTGACCTCCCATTGTGGGGTTCCTGACCTTCCATAGCGGGAATGGAGGCATTTTCTGTTTTGTTTTTTTTTCTATCCCCCTTTATCTGTTTTCCAACAGTATTTGACGATGTCGTGTTAAAGGACTTAGAGTTTTGTTTTATTTTCATGCCGCTTTTATAACTATTAATATCACGTTCAAAAATACGATGTGTACACATATGCTTAAAAACTATCCAAAGTATTTTTTTTAAACATGTGTAATTTTAGAAATCGTTTAAAACTCTATAGAGCCTAATAGCGAGCTTCAAGAACTGATTTAATGTGTTTCTGGTTTGTTGTCCAAAATGCCGAAGGATTTTTAATCAATAATTTTAAATTATGGGATTTTAGGAATGATTAGCAGTTAGTTTGGAACTTTGGAATCTGAACATGATGGATGTGCGGCTATGTGGTCTTGTGGTATGAAACCTGTTTTCGGATCAGAAGGTCCTGCGTTCGAGCCTGGCGCTCGGCGCATAGTTGAGTCCTTGGAAAAGGCTCTTTACTCACTTTCTCTCATAGTACTCGGGTGTAAAATGAGTACCTGGCTGTTAACAGCGTTGTCTCTGTCCGAAAAAAATGGTTACATCGCCTAACAGGCGTCATGTCCCGTCCTAAATGTTAAATGTTGCTGTTGTTCAGGGACCCCTTGTAAAGCGCTTTGAGCACATTTAGTGGATACTGCTCTATATAAAAGCTCATTTTTAAAAAAGCCTATTAGCGAGCTTCAAGAACTGATTTAATGTGTTCCAGGTTTGTTGTCCGAATTGCCGAAGGATTTATCATCAATAATTTTAAATTATGGGATTGTAGGAATGATTAGCAGTTAGTTTGGAACTTTGGAATCTGAACATGATGGATGTGCGGCTATGAGGTCTTGTGGTATGAAACCTGATTTCGGATCAGAAGGTCATGTTTGGAACTTTGGAATTTGAGCTTGATAGATTGTTCATGTGGGATCAAAATGTCCTAGGCGTTAATCAGCTGTAGAGTTCTAAAGTCATTTAACAAAACAAACATCTCCCATGGTGGACAGAGAGCTACCTACTGTGTCTTCTATCCCCCTATATCTGATTTCCAACTTGCTTTCTGTCTTTGTCTTGGAATGAGATTACTTGCTTTTGTCCTGGCCCTGACCGGATACCCTGACTGGGAGGGAAACAGTCAAATGTATAGTTAGATTTGAGAGATGATATTATTTTCCTTGTAAATCATCTCCCTGTTATGCACTGTATTATGTTTTGTTTTTCTATTATATATGATTTGTAACATTTGAGTGTATTCCTCTTTTTGGGACCTGTCCTTGTGTCTGGATGAGACTTGTAGGTGATCTCAAACTAAGTACACTGGAATCAACATCTGTTCCCTATTTGAACCAATTCCCCTTTGTCTGCCTTATTCTTGGATGCTTTAATTGTAATTCTAGAACTGTTTACTATCCCATTTTCTTTCTTTATACTGGCGCTGATATGACCTGAATGTGTTGCAAGTGCCGTGAAACCCTTTAAAAAACAAAATATACTGGGCGTTGATAGCGGTAGTCTAAAGTCATGTAACAAAACAAACATATTATATTGTTTTCAATCCTTGCCCTTTACGAAGCGATCGAAGGGCAATCACCAAATCATTGGAGCTGCTGTCGAATCTAGTATTCCAAGGAATAAGTCTCGCTGACACAGTTTTAAACTCTTTGTAGTTTTAAAAATTATTTTGGATTAATATTAGCGTCATTGAGGCCCGCATTTTGATGGATGCGTATTGATGATGGTCATGGTGATGATGATGATGATGGTGATGATGATGATGATGATGATGATGATGATGATGATGATGATGATGATGGTGATGATTATGATGATGATGATGATGATGATGATGATGATGGTGGTGGTGGTGGTGTGGTGGTCGTGATAATGATGATAATAATAATGATGATGGTGATGATGATGGTGGTGGTGGTGGTGGTGGTCGTGATTGATGATGATGATGATGATGATGATGATGATGATGATGATGATGATGATGGTGATGATGATGGTGGTGGTGGTGGTGTGGTGGTCGTGATAATGATGATGATAATAATAATGATGATGGTGATGATGATGGTGGTGGTGGTGGTGGTGGTGGTGGTCGTGATTGATGATGATGATGATGATGATGATGATGATGATGATGATGATGATGATGCTGATGATGATGATGATGATAATGAAATAATAAATGAGAATTACATTCATAACAGATTGTGGTCTCAATATATTTTTATAACAACGTCCTGCAATTTTAAGCCATGACTGTATGATTGAAAGAAGAATTTATTATGTGGCTAGTCTCTCACAAAAGTCAAGCAATGGTAAGCGTGGCCAGTAGTCAGATGGATGAATAAGGCACCATACACGCATTCCCCACTCGATTCAAGTATGAATGAGTAGTTAGCTAAAAGTAGTGACATATTATAGTATGTTAGTGCAAAATAAGGATGTTTAACTGATATTATATACTGTACGAAATGGAAATTTTGTTCCAGTCTTTCTGCTGAGGGAATAAATGAAACGATGTAAAGCGCATTGAGCACGGAAAGGCACCATATAAATGTTGATATTTTTTGTTTATTCATCAGTGGAACTGTTTGGCCAATCCATCAATATACTGGACGTTGGAGCCAGATTGGACGGCATGAAGTATCTGGCAAGAGCAATTGTCTATGGAGCCAAACCAAACCCAGCGGTAACTCTTCTCCCTTGTGTTCGGCTATGTGGCCTGTATCTGTATCTGTATGGTTGGCGCTGAAGAAACCAATGTTCTGGTTGTATTTCAGCGGGCCCATGTCAGTCGGGCCTTGAAATCGTTTAGGCGTGGTGCCATGATGACCAGTTCATCCAGCCCATGACACTCCGAGATAGTCTAGGTCTAGGGGTATAACACTCGCTTTCGGATCGGAAGGTCCTGGGTTCGAGCCGGCCTCGCTTGGCTCATAGTCGAGTCCTTGGGAAAAAAGCTCTTTACTCGCATTCTCTCAACGTACTCAGGTGTAAAATGAGTACCTGGCCTTTTACAGAGACAACGCTGTTTACGGCCAGATACTCATGTTACAACTGAGTACGGTGAGACAATGTGAGTAAACAGCCTTTATAAAGGACTCAACTATGCGCCGAGCGAGGCTCGAATCCAGGACCTTCCGATCTGAAAGCGAGTGACATGTCACAAGACCACATAGCCGCACAAACTAGTAGCTATGTTTTGATTTAATAATAATAATAATAATAATAATAATAATAATAATAATAATAATAATAATAATAATAATAATAATAATAATAATAATAATAATAATAATAATAATAATAATAATAATAATAATAATATTAATAATAATATACTTTATTCATCCAAAAAAAATGGAAATTCGTTTACAGACGTGGCATGCATAAAAATGTATAAACACAAAGTTGAGAATCTATTGCGACAATGTATACATATATAATATATGCAAATGAACAAAAATGTAAAAATATACAACCAAGAACCAATAGCAAACTGTCATAGAATGAACTTTAACCTTTGAATCCTCTTTCCACAGAGCACCGAACAGTTCCAGGCGTCGATGTATGGCAGGGTGTTTGGGAATGAGGTCATGTTCAGGCATCTCAAATCGAATGCCATCCCATTTCCTTTCGACACGATGGAGAAATGGATGGACACGCTCATTAATTTATCGGACCTCAACAAGCTTGATTATACTCAAAGCTTACAGTTCATGGACTCTGGGTGGGTATGCATAGTAGTAGTCAATATTCAGTAGATAAAGAACTGAACAAGTGTGTATAAAAGGTGCCAGAAAAAACAAGAAAGAAAAATACAAGAGAAAAAGACGTTCGCAAAAAATCTGGGGATCGAATCTCAGACCTTCTGATTGCCGGTCAGACGTTCTACCATTACACCACATAGGCTCCCGATGGTTGGGACAAATTTTAATACTTATATTCTTCACAAAGGTAGGCGCTTTTTGCTGTGAACCCTCGCTTGTATCAAACAACACATGATACATTGAACACGGCGCTTGTATCAAACAACACATGATACATTGAACACACGCTTGCATCAAACAACACATACATTGAACACACGCTTGCATCAAACAACACATGATACATTGAACACACGCTTGCATCAAACAACACATGATACATTGAACACACGCTTGCATCAAACAACACACATACATTGAACACACGCTTGCATCAAACAACACATGCATTGAACACACGCTTGCATCAAACAACACATACATTGAACACACGCTTGCATCAAACAACACATGATACATTGAACACACGCTTGCATCAAACAACACACATACATTGAACACACGCTTGCATCAAACAACACATGCATTGAACACACGCTTGCATCAAACAACACATGCATTGAACACACGCTTGCATCAAACAACACATGCATTGAACACGACGCTTGTATCAAACAACACATGCATTGAACACGACGCTTGTATCAAACAACACATGCATTGAACACACGCTTGCATCAAACAACACATACATTGAACACGAGAGGACGAGGACGAAGACTTTTGAGTTGCTCCATTTTTTTGTTGTTGAAAATATCAAATTAAGAAATAAGAGGACAGGCACCGGTGTAAGATAAAGAACTGAACACGTGTGTATGAAAGGTGCCATACCGGTAATCAGAAGGTCTGAGGTTCGATCCCACGTCCAGGTCGACTGATTTTTGGGGTGGTATTTTTCTTGTATATTTTTCTTTCTTGCTTTGTCTGACACCTTTCAAACACACTTGTTCGGGTCTTTATGTTTCACCGATGCCTGCTCCCTAGTTTCTTAATTTGATAGTAGTCAATAGTATGGAATTATTTTATATTTTTTTAACCTCAGGAATGAGAGACTTCCAAACGTTTGTCGTCACTTTGCCAGTTTAGTTTTATTTTCTTATAATAAATGTGCGGCTGGCTGAGAAAAGCCGGAAAGATGCGTAAATTTCATAAATTGAGTTATGTATGCAGTGGTGAAGACCACATCTTTCTGATCATTTACCACCTTAATTTTTCTTTTTATTTCTATTACAACCCAAGGTATGAATTTTTTTTCTTCTGAATAATATGTATTGCTATTGAAAACACTTTATCTTCGATTTTGACTCATATCTCAAAACCAAGCTTGCTAACGGGATCGCCTTCTATAATATGCACGTTCGTGCGGCTATGTGGTCTTGTGCTATGACAATCGCTTTTGGGTCGGAAGGCACTTGGTTCGAGCCTCGCTCGGCGCAAAGTTGAATCCTTGGAAAATGCTCATTACTCACATTCTCTCACAATACTCAAGTGTCAAATGAGTTTCTAGCCGTTAACAGCGTTGTCTCTGTCGGAAAAAATATAAACATTATGGCCTAACAGCGTCATGTCTCGTTCTACATGTTGCATGTTTCTGTTGATCAGGAACCCTTTGTAAAGCGCTTTGAACACGTTCAGGGGATATTGCGCTATATAAACGCTCAATTATTTTTTTTATAGTTGTTATGATTTATTCTTTTTTCCCCTTCTCTCTCCCCAACCAATCAGATTCGTCATCCCAACGGGGGCCGGGCTCCCCATTTCCATGAGCGTGAACGCCACTGCAGTCATGGATGTCTCTATGGCAGGGAAGCTGGATCTGAGGAAACTCGCGGCCAAGCCGAGATCCCTCACTGTGGATGGAGAGATAAGCCCCAGGTACGGCACTCGTTTGAGAGAGAGAGAGAGAGAGAGAGAGAGAGAGAGAGAGAGAGAGAGAGAGATATTGATGTTATTGTTATGCGCCTAGAGCTTTTTTGTATAGAGGATTAGGCGCAATATAAATGAATTTCTTCATTATTGTTGTTATTATTATTATTATTATTATTATTATTATTATTATTATTATTATTATTATTATTATTATTATTATTATTATTATTATTATTATTATTATTATTATTATTATTATCATCATCATCATCATCATCATCATTATCATTATCATTATCATTATTATTATTATTATTATTATTATTATTATTATTATTATTATTATTATTATTATTATTATTACACCATTGTCTCTAGCAGCTAAATAAGGCAGAAAAGTCGTGACGCCTACTCTTCCGGTTCCAAACCCCTTGGATGTGCCTATTGAGCCAGTCCTTATGAGGACTAATGAATAGGTTACACATTAAATCACAAGGTGGCATAACTAATTTAGTAGCAGGCCATATTATATGCATATTCTTAAGATTACGGGACTTAAAGAACAAGAATGGATGATCCTTATTGACGACCAGCATATAAGTCTAAATAGACTAGAATATGTGACCCTCCGTCTCAAAACGGTATTATGTCGGGATGATTCAGACCCCAAAAAGTGAATTTAGAAATAGCATGATGAGAAATTGGAGCTTTGAAGTTTTTGAAATGCAAAAAATAATAATAATAATAATAAGTCGTCGCAGTCCTAATGGCGCTTGCCGTGAACTGTTTTTGTTCAAGTGGATCTAACGATTTCTATAGAGATGGTTCTCCATTTCTCTCTGTCCTGTGCCAGTAGTTTTAGTTGAGAGAGGTCTTTGTTGGTATGGCGGTGTCTTGGAAGAGATGGTTCTTGATTTAGCTGGGTGCTGGCTGTTTGGTCGTGTTGTGATGAGTCTAGGTGTTGTTTGTAGTACTGTTGAAGATCTTGGTTTAGTGATGTTGGGAGTGAGGTGGGTGTTCTGCCAGCGTACTTTTTGCCACTCTGTGACAGGTATTCCTCCATGGCCGTTTGTGCAGGGATTGACTCGTCTCGCCTAAGAATATGTCCGAAAAGTTTCCATCTTTGGTATTTGATGGTGTCGCTGATTGGTCTCTTTTGGCAGCGTTCGTATAGGTCGTCATTTGATATTTTATCTGGCCAATATATTCCTAACATTGTTCTTAGATGTTTTCTGTGTAGTGCGTTTAATTTTTCTAAGTTTGATTTTGTTAGTCCCCATGTGCCGCAGTTGTAGAGGAGTATGGGCAGGACGAGTGCTTCGTAAAGTTGGATTTTTCTTTGATGACTGATGAAATCACGGTTCCAAATGTTTCTGAGGGACTGGAATGCCCGTTGAGCCAAAAGTTTTCTTTGATGGATATCTTCGTTTTCGTTGATGAGGTTTCCTAATTTTCTTACACTTTTCCAGTTATCTTGATTCCTATGGATGGTTGTGAGTTCTGTTTTTGACTCGTTTACTTTTAAGTTCCATTCTTTGAGCACATTTGAAATAATGGGGATGAATCTTTCTGCTTCATGTTTTGTGTCGAATATTAAGTCTACGTCGTCTGCATAAATGAGTTCTGTTGTTAGTCTGTTGCTTATGGGTATATGTGTTCTTAATTCTTTTAACGCTGCTTCTAATTATACTATGAATAATATTGGACTTAAGCTATCGCCTTGTGGGGCTCCTAATGTTGTGTTAATTGTGGTCGATTCTTTTCCTGAGGTGAAGACAAGAGAAGTGTTAGCTAATAGTATTTTGATGAGTTTAATGTCGTCTTGTACCAGAAATGTCTCTATGGCTGTTAAAAGTTTGTGTCTGTCGATTGTGTCGAAGGCTGAACTCATGTCTATTCCTAGTATTGTTAGTTCTTCTTTGTATTTTTGAGTTTTTGCTTTTAGCCATCGATGGGCCCAAACAATGTCACTGGTGCTGCGATTTTTTCTGAATCCGCTCTGCGATGGTGAAAGGTATGTTTCTACTTTTGGTCTGATTCTATTTAGAGTTATGATGCTAATTAGTTTCCTAAATGTTGATAATAGCACTATTGGTCTCAGATTTTCTACAGGTTCCTTTTTCTTGTTTGGTTTATTGATAAGTATTAATTTTCCAGTTCCTATGTCTATGTGTGTTTTATGTGTGAACATTTCATTGAAGATGTTTGCTAATGTTTGATGTTGTGTAGTGGAAAGGCACTTTAGTTCTTCTGCTTTGATTGTGTCGAGTCCTGCAGCTTTGTTGTTGTTTAGTTGTCCGATTGCCGCGCAGACTTCATCTGATGTAATGGGCGTGTCAAGTGCTGAATTTTGATCATAGAATGGTTGGATTTCGTCGTCTCCTTTGTATATATCTTCAAAATATAATTTGATTCGTTTTGTTATATCCTTATCATCGCACATTGTTTTGCCGTCTTCGTCCGTTATGATTAACTTACTGTATTTCTTTTGTTTGATCTCCACTGCTTTATACATTAACATACAGTCTGGTGCTTTTTGAATTTCAGCGGCTATTTCATCAATTTTGTTTATGTGGTTCTTTAGTGATTGAGCTTTTATTTCATGCATAGTTTTGTTTCTTTCTATTTTCCATTTTTGTTTTGATTCTTCTGATTTGCTACTATTGATGTTGAGTCTGATTTGTTTTAGTTTGTCCGATAGGGATTAAAGGATTGGGCAATATTGACGTTTAGTATGTCTTGGTTGTTCTGGTAGAGTGGCTTCCCTCGCCTCAATGATGTTTTGTTTGATAAGTTCAAACGACGCAGGCGGGTTTATGGGTGTCGTCGTGTTTGTTTTGATTTTCTGTTCTAGTTGGGCTTGAAAGGCTGAACGGATATTTTTGTCTTTGAGGCTTGTGAAGTCTGCAATTTTGATCTTCTTGCCTCTTGTAACGTAACTGTGTTTTGTGTAGTTTTCATTCGGTTTTGTTTTCGTTACTAGATAGTAGTCTGTGGTCTGAATATGTGTTGGTTCCAGAGAATGTTCTTGAGTTTATTAATGATTGTTTGTGTTGCTTCTTGATGAGTATGTAGTCTATTTGATTATATATGGGCACTATAATGTTGTCTTTCGTTTTGATTGCCCCTTGCCAGGTTGTAATGTGGCGTGATGGGTGTTTGAATATGGAGTTCGTTATTAGCATGTTGTGTTCTGTGCAAAAGTCGGCTAGTCTTTGGCCGTTTTCATTTCTTGTGCCTTTTGTGTGGCTGCCTATAAACTCTTCACCCTCCATACGTTGCCCTATCTTGGAGTTGAAATCTCCTGCTATAATGATGTTATCCGTATTGTATTCTTTAATTATCTTTTCGGTGATGTTGTACAGTATTTCTCTCTCGTCTGCGTTGGTATTTGATGAGATCATGATTGGATGATGAGTATTGATTATTGTTGTTGATTTGTTTGTATTAAGTATTTTCTTTGACGGCTTAAGTTTTAAGACGGACAGTCTCTCATGTTCTAACCAGTATGAGTCGATAATCGGTGTCATTGACTTCGATATCAGCTATCCCAATCCTCCCTGTGTGTTTTGGTGTGGGAATGTTATTCGTTTATGGCCGTGTAGTATAGTTTCTCGTGCGTCACATTTTGTTTCTTGTAGATTAATTCTATCCACTTTGTATTTATTCATATCTGATATAAGGTGTTCTTTTTTTAATTTGAGAGGATAGACCTCTGACATTAAACGAAGCGATGTTCATTTTGGTCGTAGGGTGATGGTTATATTGATGAATTTAATAATAATAGTATTGCGTTGGTTGATTGTTGTGTGTAGGGGGAGAGCGAATCGTAGTTGTGGTAGTGACACGGGCGAATCTTGCCCATGCTTGCGTGTGTCACGGTAGGTAGATAGGAGGCGTGGCTTGGTGATGGGAATGTGCGTAGTGAGGTGTGTATTATTACGGAGTTATAGTTAGACACCGAAGCTCGCCTAACGAACGACTTGCCCAACACGTGACCATTTTTTTTCTCGTGTCCTCTCGTCTAATCTCGTCACTCCGGAATAGAAAGAGGAGGCGGAGCTCATATGATATAACGCAATGAAAGTTCTGTCCGATGACGGGTGGGGGGATATCACCTCTCCAAAACTTACCTTATTATATGAGATCTTGAGATTCTTATCCAATCATCGATTGCTCGTTTGACAGTTCGCTTGTGAACAGTTAGGAGACCATCTCTTGATTTATGGGTAGGCGGCTTTGCGTAAAGGCGGTGAGTGTTGTATACATCAAAGAGTACCACTGACCGATGGGTAAATAGTGGTTGTGTAACCCAAAAGCCCTGCCGTCTCGACTGCAAGGTCTTGTATGTAATAGTTGCGTCACCATCTCAAGGCTCAGGAATTAATTAGTGAGCTGATTCAAACAATGTGGGTTTCAAATTTATCGTATACGTAATCATTTGGAAGCTACAGAGAAAGGTGTTTTTGTGTAATCCCTTTCACACACACACACACGCG
>NC_088373.1:21775737-21790737 GCF_034508935.2 Berghia stephanieae | reverse complement strand
TGGAGCTTAGAAGTTTTTGCAATGCAAGAGATAATCTTTATACTCCACCATAACGTACAGAAATTAAACCCAAGCTGGATATTTGTGGCTATGAATTGAATTTCCCTTACCGAGTGGATCCCGACATAATACCGCTTTGATACGATGAGTCACAAATTTTGTCGTGTACAAAAGTAATAAAAATGAGAAAATTGTTAGTTGGATCGTAACGTTTATGAGCATTTTCCTATGCGTTTTTCAGTATAACCCCTATTTTCACTTCCAGGCACCATGATGAACACAGAAAGCAGAAAATCCATGTCGGGTGATTTGACAGTTGATGAAACGTCCACATACGGCTTCAAAGGGGATGTTCAGATCTCGAGGGGCAGACTGGCAGACACTCTGACCCCAACCCTTGAAATACGGAGACCTGGACGAAAGGACATTTTGCTGTCGGGGATTGTGAATTACGGCAAAACGAACCGAGCCATAGACTCGGCCTTGACTTTATCGGGTATCCAGAGAGAACCGTATTTATTCAACGGTAAGAAAACCATGGCTTGTTGTAACACGCTTAATATTTTCCTATATAACAACAAACAACTGAGCTTTATATAGCGCAATATCCACTAAATGTGCTCAAAGCGCTTTACAAGGGGTCCCTGGTCAACAGCAACATTTAACATGTAGGACGGGACATGACGCCTGTTAGGCGAGAATACATTTGTTTTCCGACAGAGAGAACGCTGTTAACGGCATATACTCATTTTACACCTGAGTACGGCGAGACAAAGTGAGTAAAGAGCCTTTTCCAAGGACTCAACTATGTGCCGAACGCGAGGCTCGAACACAGGACCTTCCGATCCGTAAGCGAGTGTCATACCACAAGACCACATAGCCGCACATATAAATGCTCACATTTTTGTTCATCCCAACCTGATACCGTATTGAATCTATTAACTATTTTCCCAAAATGTCCGGCTTACCAAGCAGACAAATTAATTTTTTTAAACCCAAGCAAGCTCTCTACAAAACAACTTTATGTTCTTATTGATTACACAGAGATCATTCTTCAAATTTTGTGATGTAAAAAATTAATCTGAATAAGACAAACGTATTTTGTGTCGTAACAAATGTGACGATTTTGCTTAATCACAAATCATGAATTCTGGGTGGGGTTCTTGACCTCCCTTAGTGGGCAGGGAGACACTTATTGTGTCTTCTATCCCCCTATATCTGTTTTTCAACATGCTTTCTGTCTTTGTCTTGGAATGAGATTACTTGGTTTTGTACCGGGACTGGCGGATACCCTGGCTGAGAGGGAAACAGTCAAATGTATAGTTATTTTTGGGAGATGATATTTTTTTACTTGTAAATCATCTCTCTTTTACGCACTGTATTGGTTACATATTATAATATATGATTTGTAAACATTTGAGTGTATTTCTCTTAGTGGGGACCTGACCTTGTGTCTGGAAAAGTCTTAAAGGCGATCTCAAACTAAGTACTTTGATAGTGTGCTCTTGGAATCTACATCTTTCCTATTTGAACCAATTCCCCTTTGTCTTACCTTTCATGGGTGCTTAATTTTAATTCTAAAACTTTTTACTTTCCCATTTTCTTTTGTTTTACTGGCGTACGATTTGACCTTGATGTGTTGCAAGCGCCGTAAAACCCTTTAAAACAAACAAACAAACAAACAAAAAAACAATTCAAAGAAATTTTGAATTCTTATTCATCTATTTATCAGGTAAACTCACCGACTCCAAGAACGAGAAGAGTCTCTCCCTATCTTTCACTCCGCCCGACTCCAAGAAAGACTATGCCTTCGAGACTGTTTTCCTGACAGATCAATCCAAACGGGGCCCGAACTTCAACTCCAAGGTCAACGTGAGAACACCCGTCCGAAGCCTGGCATCTGCCACGGTCATCCTTGACTACAATCCAAGCAAATCCTTGAAGGTCAACGGCGATGTTGAAGTCTACAGACTTCTGAGGAAATCGACCATTGACGGTGAGCTTTGATATGCTACAGTGGATGACATAATAGGTCGGATGGTGAAAAGGTTTGAACTGAGATATTGCCAAGTTTAGTTAGAGGATCAATTTTTAAAAATAAAAAAATCAGTCCTTTGCCTAAATGATTAAATCAACCCTTTTTGTACATCTTCGGGAAATATCAAAGCTCAATTTCACTTCTAAATATTTTTTACAGCTAGTCAAGTTGAACAATTATGAAATTTGAGAAAAGTTGCTGGAAACCTTTCTCATACATCTGACCATAATTTCATAAAAATTCACACGATTTAGTTCAAATAAAGATGAAAGTGCTCTGGTGAACATATTCTTTCAGATAATAAAATTCACAATCCGACTGATTATGTCATGCACTGAAACATATTCTCAACCAGTAGATTTTTGACCAATCAAAACACGGGATTTGTAACACACCTTTTAAACCGCTCATACAAACGTAGCTGAGTGTTTACACACAGTAGAATGGATGAAATTGCGTCACTCAATTCATGGCATCATCATCATCATCATCATCATCATCATCATCATCATCATCATCATCATTATTATTATTATTATTATTATTATTATTATTATTATTATTATTATTATTATTATTATTATTATTATTATTATTATTATTATTATTATTATCATTATTATTATTATTATCATCATTATTATCATTATTATTATTATTATCATCATTATTATCATTATTATCATCATTCATCCAATGTCCAGTGTCCATTGGGAAGATGTCCAGAAAGACCATGGTCAGATACAACCACGACATCAGACTCAAATCGCCCAAACTAAGTGGACGCATTCAGGGCCAGACAAGTACAAATGGACTCAAACTCATTGCTTCTAAAATCACACTGGACTACACCATTCCAAAGGTACGTGTAGATAATATGTGACCCTTCGTCTCAAATGGTATTATGTCGGGATGGACCAGATGCTAAAAAGTCAAATTATAGTTAAACTGGTCAAAAATATGAAACGATGGTATTTACCACAGTAAAATATGATATTCCTTCTCCTCTATAAAGCATATAAACTCAACTTAAGCATGATATTTCTGAATACAAATTCCATCTTAAGCATATTAATCATCCCGACTTAATACCGCTTTGAGACGAGGGGTCACATATATAGTCAGTTTTGCTATTGTTCATTTGACGTTATAGAAAACGGGATAAACTCCAGCTCCATGGACCTAACAGCTTTGAAGGACTACTTGTTAAATACTGTTTTGAGACTATGGGTCGCTTTTTTCCCTGGGCGGGGATCATGACATCCCATAGTGGGCAGGGAGGTACATACCCTGTCTTCTATTCCCCTATATCTGTTTTACAACTTGCTTTCTGTCTTTGTCTTGGAATGAGATGACTTGGTTTTGTCCTGGCCCTGGCCGGATAACCTGGCTGAGAGGGAAACGGTTAAATGTATAGTTAGTTTTGGGAGATGATATTTTTTACTTGTAAATCATCTCACTGTTACGTACCGTTATTTTGTTTTATTCTTAATATATGATATGTAAACATTTGAGTGTATTCCTCTTAGGAATGGTGTCTGAGTAAGACTTTTAGGTGATTTCAAACTAAGTACACTGGTTGTATGCTCGTGGAATCTACATCTGTTCCCTATTTGAACATTTTCCCCTTGTCTGACTTTTCCTCAAGTCCTTTTAATTGTACATCTTGAATGTTTTTACTATCCAATTTTCTTCCTTTTTACTGGCGCTGATGATATGACCTAAATGTGTTGAAAGCGCCGTAAAACCCTTTAAAAAACAAAAGCATTTTTTACCAGGTAAGGATTACGATAACTAATATTATTCTTTCTCATTATTTGTATAATTGAAGAAAGGTTTTTCCAAAACTCCGTTTTTCCCATTTTGAGATATTGAGGATTATCTCCCCTAAAATTTCTAATTCGGTCTATCATTATATCATATTTAAACTTCAAATTTACACAAATCTATGGAAATTATTGTGCCAATTGATATTTGATATAGAATTTGCATTTCAATTTATCTCATGGATGGAACATTTCTAAAAGTAGAAAAATTGACTTCACGAGTTTTATAAAACCAGCCTTCAACTAATCTAATATATAAAAAAAAAGTTTCTTAAACATTTAACGCAAAATCCACTTAATGTACTCAAACCACTGTCATGTACATGTAGTCCCAAGCCAGAAGCAACAATGAAAATGTGTATCACAAGTCATCACGCCTGTTACAGTTAGACGTTCAATTTTTTTTTTTTTTCGAAAGACATAACTATTGATACCAGCTCGCACTCATTGTAAAACTCAATGATCGACGTGGGGGCTTTTGAGTAAAGAGCTTTTCTTCCCTCCAAGGAGCTGCCTAGTGAATAGTGTGCCTCATACAATATACATTTTTTTTACCTCTGTGCATAATTATGATAATGAAGCATTTATAAAGCGCACACTTCCACTCAAAGGTGCTCAGAGTGCTATGAAAATAAAATAATTATAATTAAAAAAAAAATAACAAACAAAAAGCCCAGATAAGTTACAATTAATAGTGAATCAATGCACAAATTCAAAACGACCTATACAACGGACAAAAAGGCACGGGGAAAAAAGTTATGTTTTCAGATTCTTTAAAAAAAAATTCAAATGAAGGGCTGGATCTAGTTTTAAAACATATGCTTTTCCATAACCGAGGGGCACTACTGATACGCTAAGCAATAAAGAGTCTCAAAGCTCACACTGGTTTCTAGGGAGAAGTTAGGTCTTGAATGCAAGGAGGGGAAACTTCGTTCATAAATTTATAGACATAACAAAGAATCTTAATATCAATAAGAAAATATAATCTATTTTCTCCATTCAGAGACCCCAGAACAAGGTTCTTATGAATCTCAAGTACTCTGACCGTAGCACTAGAGCTTACACCAAACACAATCTCAAGAGGTAAGTCATCATATCTTCTCCCCTGTATGTTTGTTGACAATTTTACAATAGTTTGGATAACTAGACATGTGCCTCGAATTGATATTAGTATTACCTTTAACTCTTCTTCTTCTTCTTCTTCTTCTTCTTCTTCTTCTTCTTCTTCTTCTTCTTCTTCTTCTTCTTCTTCTTCTTCTTCTTCTTCTTCTTCTTCTTCTTCTTCTTCTTCTTCTTCTTCTTCTTCTTCTTCTTCTTCTTCTTCTTCTTCTTCTTCTTCTTCTTCTTCTTCCTCTTCCTCTTCCTCTTCCTCTTCCTCTTCATCTTCCTCCTCTTCCTCTTCCTCTTCCTTCTTCTTCTTCTTCCGCTTCTGTGTGGAAATCCTGACCTCCCGTGGTGGGTAGGGAGGTACTTGCTGTGTCTTCTATCACCCTGTCTCTTTTCCAATTGCTTTCTGTCTTTGTCTTGGAATGAGATTACTTGGTTTCGTCTAGACCCTGGCCGGAGTCCTTGGCTGGGACGAAAACAGTCGAATGTATAATTATAGTTTTGGGATATGATATTTTTCCCTGTAAATCATCTCTCTGTTATGTACTGTTGTTTTGTTTTATTCTTATCATACGATTGGTAAACATTTGAGTGTATTCCTCTTTGTGGGGACTTGTGCTGGTGTCTGGGTGAGACTTTTAGGTGATTTCAAACTAAGTACGCTGATAGTGTGTTCTTGGAATCTATATCTATTCCCTATTTGAACCTTTTCCCCTTGTCTTACTTATTCCTCAATTCCCTTTAATTGTACATCTAGAATGTTTTTACTATCCAATTTTCTTCCTTTTTTTACTGGCGCTGATATGACTTAAATGTTTTGCAAGCGCCGTAAAACCCTTTAAAACAATAAAACAAACTTCTTCCTCTTCTTCTTCCTCTTCTTCTTCTTCTTCTTCTTCTTCTTCTTCTTCTTCTTCTTCTTCTTCTTCTTCTTCTTCTTCTTCTTCTTCTGCTGCTGCTGCTGCTGCTGGGTGGAGTTCCTGACCTCCCATAGTGGACAAGAAGGCACGTAGGGTACCATTTTTCTCACTTTCGTGTTTGTTGTAATCAAACTGTATGAATTATCGACGAAAGCCTAAGATTGAATAAACTTGTATAAACTTTTTTTTCTTTTATTCACTCACTATTTCATTGCCCAATGCTTTACTATGCATATTCTTCTTCTTCTTCTTCAAGTACCAAGGCTGTGCCAAACATCGGTGATCATGGTACGCCATTCATCTCTCTGATCAGATAACCTCAGAAAACTAATATTACTCTTCTCTTTCTTTGTCACCCATGCGTTCAAACTATTCAAATATGTTTTTCTTGGTCTACCTTTACTCTTTTTACCTTCTATTTTTCCTGTGAGAGCAAGATGTTCAATAGGGAATGAGATTAGCGGAAGAGTACCGTCCCTTGATTGGAAGTCACGAGCGGAAAAGTTATTAGAGAGAGAACGTCATGTTGGTTGTGCGGCATGAGACACTTCACCAAAAGCGAGGACGAGAGAGACGCATGCGCAAAACCATTTTGACGTTCTCTCTGTAAGGTGACGTCCAATCAAGGGACGCTACTCTTCCTCTAATCGCATTCCCTATACATTTATGTCGATTTATGTGCCCTAAAAGTTGCATTTGTCGTTGTCTATTAAATATCTTTTTTTTTTTTGAAATGACAGTGGTATCACTTTCAAGAATACGCCAAAATACAACATGGGCCTCGATGCAGCTTTAGACTTCAAAAAACGCATCGCCTCCTCTACCCTAGAGTTGAAATACGGTCCTAATATGAACGATAGAAACAAACGGTTCATTGTCAACAGCTCGCTCAAGAAAAATGTCAGGAATTGGAAAAACGCTGCCGCCAGCTACAAGATAAAGGCTCAGGCTCCAGAATTCGTGAGTCTTCTTTTTTTTTTTTGGTTTTCAAATGCAATTTGATTTTTTTTTTAACTCTCTACTTACCAGCTGTTTTTTTTTCTCAGAATTTTCCCTGAAACATCACATGACCCAATACAAAAAAATAGATTATTCTCCACTCAAAAAGAAATACTGCATAAACCAAGACTTTGTAGTTTATTTTATTAATTACCCTCCCCCTCCTCCCCCCCCCCTCATTTGATATTTACCATACGTAAGCAATGATTCTTTTAAATCAAAAATTTTGATCTAGCTGATGACGAAATAGCCACATGGATAAGCTATTGCACTTCTGTCATAGAGACCCGAATTTGATCCTGCTGTCGGCCTCTCATCCTTTAAAATTGAGCAAGAAATGTGGCCCCAAGTGTTGCTTTGTCTGCGGCACTGCATTGCAACTGACACCTCAGATCAATGCAAAAAACCAAAACAAACATAAACAGATCCCATTAGTTAAACTTTTGAATACAACTCACAATGAGCTTTCTTTTGGTGATTTGGCCTTACATTCTGACGTAATTTGTTGGTCAATATCAGGCTGTCAGTTTGCAAAGCCTACGGATAGACACTTAACTAGTATTAACGTTAAACAGCGATATAGGGAATTTTATTGGGGTTTTTTTTTAGCTTTTATCTAGCGCAATATCCACTAAACATGCTCAAAGCGCTTTACAAGGGGTCCCTGGACGACAACAACACTGAACATGTAGGACGGGACATGACACCTGTTAGGCGATATTACAATTTTTTCATACATAGACAACGCCGTTAACGGCCAGGTACTCATTTTGCACCTGCTTACGGTGAGAGAGTTTGAGTAAAGAGCCTTTTTCAAGGAATCAACTATTCGCCGAGCGAGGCTCGAACTCAGGTCATACCACTAGACCACATAGCCACACTATTTAATTATAATTTCATTATTAACGTTTAGGTAAATTTCCACTTTTACAGGATATTGACGTGACATTGGATGGCAAACATGCGCACACACCAAAGATGTTGGACTCCACCTTGCAGATGGAATACGCCAATGGAAAGACGATAAAGATGGGAATGACTTTGAGAGATCAGAGCACCAAGCGTAGGAAAATGAACGGAGTGACATTCATAAACCTCCCTGGCAAACAATATACTTTAACGTCATCGTTGATTGAAAACACACCAACGCAAATGACTCACTCCATTTCCTTGACCGACAAACGCGGAACCAAGAACCAGATGTCCACGGTTATCAACACGCCTAAAAATAAACCGAGTACAATTATGTCCAACATTAAATTGGACGGCATGAAGCCGATGGTTGTGAGCGGTTCCTCAAACCTCGATCCCAAAAATTTCAGGCTTAAAGGAGAGTTGAAGTACGCGAAAGATTCGTACATGGTGACAACCAGTGGAAAATACGCGCCCAATTTGAACAGGGGAAAACTTGCGTTTGAGCTGCAATATCCTTCCAGGAAAATCAAAATGGCTGTCGATGGTGGAGTGGATACTGTGGACAAGGTCCAGTATGACGGAAATGTGGAAGTGGACTGGGACGCAAACAGAAAAAAATCGAAGAGCCAAATGAGCGTCATGTTCAATCATCTCTACAAGATGTCGGATGATGTCAAGTCCCTTTCCACGATGTTCCAAGTCAAAACACCCTTTAAGAAGTATGAAAACATGGGGTCGTATTTCAAATTCCTCAGTGACGCAACGCAAAGTGATTTAAAGATTAAGTTAACGCCAGGCATTAAATCAAAAGAAGTGTCTGCCGGTGTTAAGACGATGCATCCGTTCAACATATACAACGCAGTAGCCACAGTGACCGCAAAATCTCCTTTTAGAGGACTTCAAAGGGTAGAGGTGAATATCAATCACAAGCTAGACTCAACATTAAGTTCTGTTTTAAAGACGATTTTAGAACAGCGTACTGCCGAGTTGATGTTAAGTGGGGAAAACAAAGGCGATAGGTACCGTACAGATTTGACGGGGAACCTGAAGCTAAAATCGAACATACCAAGCTTCGAATCCGTGGATCTCGTAGTCTCTCATTCTGGAAATTCTAGGATCTACAAAACGACCTCCATGATGACTCACAATGGAGACAAGTACACGTACGAAATGAATATGGACCATTACAAGAGAGGATGGAACGTGCGGAATAAAGGGGACGTCACTTTGGTAACCCCCAAACGTCGGTTTTCTACCGTGTGGGAGCACAAGAATAGTGAGCAGAATGTCGACACGACCTTGGCCACCAGGTGGGATAATAAGATGCTGGATGTAACGTTGAATGGGTTAATGAATAACGGTCCTACAAAGACACTTGAAGCGTCTGTTACTGTAAAAAGCCCGTGGAATATGATTAGAGACGCCGACCTTAAATTCAACGGTAAGTTCGGGAATGGAATATTGAACAAGAAAATAATGTGGAGCAGGAATGGTAAAAGCGAAGCGAGTTCTGAGGTAAATTTTGTAAAGAGAGGTAACAATGTAAATATGGACACAAAGGTAACTTCCCCTTACAATGAAGATATAACTGGAAAAGCGAGTTTCGACTATCGACGATACCCAGCAACCGGAACGGTTTCGCTTGAGTGGTCACCTAGGAAAGAGATAACTATAACTGGTTCCACGATAGTAAATGCTTGGGACGACACAGAGTTGGATCTGAAAATGACGACGCCATTTTCCAAGTACAGAAATGTGGTCTGGAAGGTGTCAAGTAAGAAAGAAAACAAGGAAAACGTTATCATGACGAGTATTGACACTGGAGTCAGACAATGGATGAATGCTGAGACCAGATTTAGTAAGACTTACTCTTCAACAATGGCAAAATTCAAATTGAAATCTTCAATGAAAGATCTCAAGTCGATCGATACAGGCTTCAAAGTAGAAGGTGACATATTTTCTGATTTCAAAGCCAAAGCCGAGTTTGAGACAGAGCCACACTTTGATAAAATGAGTGTCATGTTTGTATTGAAAAATCAAGATCGTTTTAGCTCAAACGTGTACATATTTACACCATTCCCCACAATACCCAGTTTTGAAGCGGGTGTCGCCTATGAAAAAGCCGCATCATTGCACATGACCAAGTTAAACGTTGAATACCCTAAAATGGTGACAGGAGCGATTGAAATGTCAGTAAATACAGGATTCCCATTTAATCTCAAAACTAAAATTACTTCAGATAATCCGATGTACAACAATATTGGCTTCTCAATTCAACATGATCACTCGAATAAAAAGATCAACTCCCATGCTGAAGTTATCTACAAACCTGGTCAAAAATTAGAGGCAGATGTTATCGGTAGTTGGCTGATTAAATCAACAAGAAATCGCCCCTTCATCCCATTCTACATTTCTAACGCTGAGGGAAGTGTCATGGTTAAAACACCTTTCAGAGATTATAAACTGTCTAAAGCGGCTTTGAGACACAAAATGGAGCCGGGTATGATGGATAGTCATGTCGAATACAAGGTGGGCAAGCATCAAATGGAAACGGATGCGTCTTACAAGCTTGGATATATGAGTTCTGGAGATTTCACGATGAAGAGTTCTATTCCTGGAGCTGAAAACGTCCAATGGAATTTCAAAAAACGAGGTAATTTTGGGAACATGAAGTTTGAATCCCTGCTGAATAGAAATGAAGAGAAAGCTTCTCTGGTCATCACTAACAAATACGTGAGAAAAGCCCTCACGTCATCATTAGTGTTTACATCTCCTTTCATGCAGACTGTAAAAGTACAGTTGAACCACGGGGAAAAACCTGATAAATCTATGGAAGAGAAGATTTCAGTATCGTATGGCCGTGGATTTAACGTGGAAGGTGAAGCTGGTTTCTTCATGGGTGGAGATGTGATTTCCGGAAACACATTGCTCAAATACAGACAAGGAAGACAACGAGATGCCATGGGGCTTTCATTCAGTAAAACGGGACCTATTAATGATTTCAACGTTGAGGTTACAGGAAACCGCAACAAAGATGCATTTACCGTAAAAGGGGATTGGAAGAACGGAAACGAAATCAGAGGAAATTTGGATCTTAAGACGCCATTTGTAAACTACAAGGACCTTAACATGAAATTCTCTCATACAGGCAGAATGGGCGATTTCAAAACAGAATCCAGCGTTACCTACATGGATGGTAAAACTATCTTTGGAAAATTGGAGTTTGCTCATGGCAATGGGAAAAAGATAAACATCGTATCAGAAATAACCACACCGGTGTCTGGATTTGAATCAGCTTCTCTCAAAGTATCAAACGACAACAATCTGTTTGAATACAGGGCTACTGAAACAAAAATGAACGGTCTAGTTGAGCTGACCACGACGATTGGTCAGTTTGGGTACGGAAAAGTCACGTATGACTTGACGGGAGTCGCGGACAACCATGTAGCAAATATTGAGGTGTTCAAAAATCGTGACAGTTTGGCATCGTTTAAGACGGTCACCAGTTCGTCTTACAGGGACAGAAGCTTTAGTACCACCATCGATATCAAGGGAAGTATGGTCAAAGATGTGACAGTTATTGTGGATAAGAAAGGCACTCCGGAATATTTGCTAAACCCGAGATTTTCTGGAAGCGTGAGAATGTCAGTGTTAGGAATGGTCGATCAAAAGACGCTGGCAGTAAGCACTGAAATCATGAAGAGAGGCACGATATCCAGAGGAAACATCGAAACGACTGTTCAGATCACAACTCCAATTCTAGACTTCGAATCCACAAAATTTAACTACAAGCATGTGGGAGAGTCGAATGGATTTAAAGCCTCCTCGACTCTTGAGTATGGGAATTCCAAGAAGATTGAATACGAGCTACAGGCAATGTCTTACCCAACACCAAAGTATGTGATCAGTGTGAAAACTCCATACGCAAAATACAGAAATATGAAAATGGAAATGATGTATGACCTAACTGGGCCGGAATATTCTTTAACTAGTGATGTCAATGCGGGCAACGGAAATGAATTCTCTTTGAAAGGAAATTTGGACACAAGCCGTGACTTTGGTGGAAGTATATTCTTAACAACGCCGTTTAGAGATTATACGGATCTATCGACCACCTTTTCACACAAAGGAAATCGTTATGACTTTAACTCAGATTTTACGATTGTGTACATGAATAACAAAAACATCCGTGGCAAAATGGCATTCAATCGGGATTGGCAATGGAAAAAAATTGAGTTAAACGGAGAATTGTACACACCTTTTGCAAATATGCAGCGGACAAGAGTGGTGGTGAGTCACAAAGACAGTGGACGTAACGCTAACCCACAGGTCCAGTCATCCGGAAGTGTTGAATACGGAAATCGCCAAAAGATCGAAGGCACCATGCAGATGAGTTACGATCCTGACTTTGATTTGAAATTGGATATTAAATCACCATTTAAATCGTTCAAATCTGTGAAGATCATCGGCAAAGCAGAGGGCCCCTTCAGGCGGTCATTCAAAGGAATGGGAAGCGTTATATTTAATCGATTTAACACCTACACGTCCAATGTTAACTGGAATGTCAACTCGTGGAAATACGTCAATGGATTTGTCAATGTTTACACGTCAAAAATGGGAATGAACCAACTGACCTATTCCCACGACATCAGCGATAGAAAAATAGATGGAATCCTCTCGCTTGAATACGGCAAAAACAAGGCGATTAAAGCTGAGGTGAAGACGAAACTGGTTCCAGTCAAGGAATTAAATATCATGATAAAAACACCTTTCTCCGACTTTGAGGATATGAAAGGTACGTTCATGTACAACAATGGCTATCGTAATTACGTGACGGAGAACAATGTGGATTTGGGCAAAGGTCGCGTTTATAATTTGAAGTCAGCGGTCGATTACTCCAACAATTTGATGAGTTTTACAACGAATTTGAAAACGCCGATACCCGAACTGAACTCGATGGATGTCAAGATGACGCACGAGGGGCCTGTGAATGATTTCACGACATACATCTATTTCAACACGCCTCAGACAGACACAGTAGAAGCCAAGACTACGGCAACGTATAACGGAATGTTTGACGCGAGTCTCAGCTCGTTCTTGAAGTCTCCGATTCTGAAGTTGGACGATTTGAAACTGGACGTCAAGACGTCGGATTTGGCGGGAGAAAAGAAAATGACGACAGCGTTCCAGTGGGCTGAAGGAAAGACGGTACGTTTTTGTTTTGCTTTATCTTGTGTAACCCATAGGCTCGAAACGGTATTATGTCTGGTTCATTTAGATGCTGGAAATTTAACTCACTCAATCCTAGAGATATTTGCTACTTTTCAAAATTTAAAAAAAAATGTATTAAAAATGAGCGTGTACATAGATAGTTTTCAACTAACATGTAAATACTAAAAACATTAACTTTGAGACTACGCCTATAATTTGTCTTTAAAAAATGTAATAAATAAATAGGCATGGAATAAAAATAACCCGGGTAAACTACGGATATAGTCGTTGTTAACGTTGAGTGAGTTAACTTATAGGGTTTGGATTATATTCATATGTTTTATGGAAAGAAATGAATACCATTTCTTAAAGAGCAAAAAAAACTAAAATTTCATACTATATTCAATCACTTTGACTTTTCAACGCAAATTTCATCATCTTATTTAATCCGACATAACACATGCTTGAGCTGCTGGCTCGTACATCATCACATCGATTTTAAATTGTTTTAAAAAAATGTTTCTTAATGGCTGGTTGATATAAAAAACAATGCTGTTGTTATAGATAGAACGAAGATGACGTCACTCAGGGCTTTGTTATTGTTTTTTGCCATCCACGTTTATGACTAATACTCACTTAACTGTAATACTTACTTTTTCCTCAAGTCCTGATAATTGTACATCTATAATATTTTTACTATCCAATTTTCTTCCTTTTTACTGGCGCTGATATGACCTAAATGTGTAGCAAGCGTCATAAAACCCTTAAAAAACAAAACACACAATTAACAAAACCGTCTGTTATACATAATGTTATCTATGGATATTGTTTATCGTAGATTAAATAATTATTGATTGTTATCTTAACAAACTGTTTACCTGTTTCGTGTTCTCAGATCATGTCCACCATGTTGTATCGCCAACAGTCCAATCGATGGAACGGAGACAAATACCATACGGACTTTAGCTTGACCACACCTTTCACACAGGTTGAAAGTCTGTCGTTGAATCTTGACCAGCTCATCAAAACAAAAGCTTATGAAACAAAGGTAATGATTAGATTAAATAATAAATTTAGATTTTAATTAAAAAGTTGAGCCTTTATATAGCGCAATATCCACTAAATGTGCTCAAAGCGCTTTACATGTTGTCCATGGCCAACGGCAACGCTTATCATGTAGGACGGGACATGACGCGTGTTAGGCGATATTACATTTTTTTCGGACTGAGACAACGCTAAACGGCCAGGTACTCATTTTACACCTGACTGCGGTGAGAGAATGTGAGTAAAGAGTCTTCTCCAAGGACTCAACTATGTAACATTCAGTGTGGGACTCGAACCTTGAAACTTCTGGTCCGACGGCGAGTGTCATACCACCAGACCACATGGCCACACAGGCAGTGCTGGGTGGTGTTCATTACCTCCCATAGTGGGGCAGGGAGGTACTTACTGTGTCTTCCATCTCTTTATGTCTGTTTTCCAACATGCTTTCTGTCTTTGTCTTGGAATGAGATTACTTGGTTTTGTCCAGGCCCTGGCCGGATACCCTGGCTGAGAGGGAAATGTATAGTTAGAGTTTTGAGAGATGGTATTTTTTTGTCTTGTAAATCATCACTCTGTTATGCACTGTATTGTTTGGTTTACATATTACATATGATTTGTAAAGTTTGTGTGTATCCCTCTGGTACCTGTGCTTGTGTCTGGATGTGACTTTTATGTGATCTTAAACTAAGTAGGTATTTTGATAGTGTGCCTTGGAATTTACATCTGTTTCCTATTTGAACAAATTCCCCTTTTGCCTTACCTTTTCTTGGGTGCTTTAATTGTAATTCTAGAACGTTTTACTATCCCATTTTCTTCCTTTTTTACTGGCGCTGATATGACCTTAATGAGTGACAAAAGCCATAAAACCCTTAAAAACCTAAACAAACATAAGTGGGCTCAACTCTATATCTTTCAGAGCAGGACCGTGGCCTTCGTAAAG
>NC_088373.1:21718237-21773237 GCF_034508935.2 Berghia stephanieae | reverse complement strand
GAGAAAGACACGTCTAAAAAGATGGAAGTGAGGGCTTCTCTATCTGGCGACACGCCCAGGAAAGGAGACATCGTCATTAATCTGCCGCCTCTCAATAAGGTGAAGCATTTAGTTTTATATTATTTTGTGCATGGGTGGGGTCATTTACCATCCTATAGAGGGCAGGAGGTCGTACTAGCTGTGTCTTCTACCCCCCTAATATATATATGTTTTCGGGTTGACGTGTGTCTTGTGCCGGGAAACTCGAAACGTCAATTTTACCTGCTATTATCATCCATTTTAAGACGGATTTGTTACTAAAGATTGACTTTTGTTTACATATAATTTCAGGAATTGAAATTTGAGGGTGAGCTGACCGTGAACAATGGCCGAACTATTCTGGACGCCAGAACAGACTTTTCGTATTCCCAAGATGCGAGAAAGACCTTGACCTTGACCTCTAAGATTGAAGACATCAAGGACTACCGAAGTGACTTTAATTACAGGTAATAAGTAAGGTCCCGATAGCTCAGTTGGTAGAGCACTCGCTTCACACGCAAAGGGACGGAGATCGATTTTTGGGTGCAGTCGATATTTTATATTTTTTCTGACTCCCCTGTCCACCCAGAAGTGAATGGGTAGCTGAGTCTGTTAGATTTGGCGGAATGTACTTTGCGATATACTAGCGGCCTATCCAAATAATAGCTAGCAGTTGCTATTGTCTGTAGTTGGGATCTGTGCTTGTCTGGATGAGACTTTTAGGTGATCTCGAACTAAGTACTTTGATAGTGTGCTCTTGAATCTACATCTATTTCCTATTTGAACCAATCCCCCTTTGTCTTACCTTTTCTTGGGTGCTTTAATTGTAATTCTAGAACTTTTTACTGGCGCTGATATGACCTTAATGTGTTGCAAGCGCCGTAAAACCCTTAAAAACAACAAAAAGCTATTTTCTGTGCGTTTCACGCTGTAGAAACCGTGATAAACTTCGTCTCCATGGGCCGAATGACTCTGAAGGACTATGTGAATATTTAGCTGGTAGAAGCTATGGAACGCTGAGAGAACGAGTCTGACTTGTTCTAGAAGGGCGATTTAGTACGGCTATGTGGTCTAGTGGTTGATGCTCGCTTTCGGATCGGAAGGTCCTGGGTTCGAGCCTCGCTCGGCGCATACTGGAGTCCTTGGAGAAGGCATGCTCTTTACTCACATTCTCTCACCGTACTCGGGTGTAAAATGAGTACCTAGAAAATCGTCACATTCGTTACGATACAACCAACATTTTTCTAATTCAAATTTCTTTTGTACATCAAAAAATTTAAAGAAAATGAACAATGTGTTGTAGAGCATGTTTTGCTAAAGAAATTATTTATCAAAAGAACTTACTGCTATTATGTTTGAGTGATAAAAAATCTATTTTTGTGTTAGTTGGGTGTGAAGTTTTGTGGAAAATCCTGAAAATGGCTGGTAAGGAGAGAGTTAATCCATTTTAATTCCATCTTTATTTTTTTTATCACAGTCTCACCCTCGGAATCACCCACCCTTACACGCGCGTTGACGTTCAAATGACGTCACACATCGGGCAGTCCAATGAGAAGGCGTGTCTTGGAGCCAAAACCATGTACATGACAGCCAGGAAGCAAATGAAAAACATGGCCCTCTTCGCGGAGATTGACAAGATCAAAAAGACCTTGAATGTTCAGGTAAATACCCATCTTATTCTTTAAAGAAAAAAATTGAGCTTTTATAAAGCGCAACATCCACTAAATGTGCTCAAAGCGCTTTATAAGGGGTCCCGGGCAAACAGCAACATTTCACATTTAGGACGACACATGACGCCTGTTAGGCGATGTTACAATTTGTTTTTTCGGACAGAGACAACGCTGTAACCGGCCAGGAACTAATTTTACACCTGAGTGCGGTAAGAGAATGTCAGTAAAGAGTCTTTTCCAAGGACTAGTGGAGATCCTGGGCGGGGTCGTTTGACCTCCCATGGTGGGCAGGAGGTCACGCTGCGTCTTCTGACCCCTTATATCTGTTTTCCGAGTCGCCTTCTGTCTTTGTCTTGGAGTGGGATTACTTATTTTTGTCCCAACCCTAGCTGGAGTCCTTGACTAGTGGGGAAGCAGACAAATATTATATAGTTATAGTTTTAGGAGATGATATTTTTTCCTTGTAAATCATCTCTGTTTTGTATTGTTAGTTATGTATTCTGTGAACATTTAATGTGTTCCTCTTACTGGGATCCTGTGTTGGTGTCTCGATGAGACTTTAAGGTGATCTCAATGTACATTGATGGTATGCTCTTAGAATCTACATCTGTTCCCTAATAATTAGACCCAAACCGCCCCATAAAGACTGTTAGCCACTTCGTTTTTTTTTACTTACTCACTTACTTATCCGAACCAGCGACCACCAGAGCTCTAGCCCTTCGGTCTTGTGCCATGACGTAGAAGTTTATACTCTTTTGTAGTTGTTCCAGGTGACTATAAAGTGTGTTACTGATGCTTGGACCTGGTGGGAGGAATGTGCATCTCAGGTCTTCAAGAGGTTGACATTCAAGCAAGCGGTGTGTTACTGTTTCGTTGGGATGTTGACATAGGGGTCAGGAAGGGGATGTGTCTTTTGTAATTTTGCTTAAATGGCTGTTGAGCGATGTGTGTTGTGTTCTTAGTTGAAAGATGATGCTTTGCTGGTGTCTTCTCTTCGTTTTTTTTAAAATCTGTTATATTATCTATTTTTGTAGATGAGCAACCCAATGCATGAGATGGTGATGTCCGGCAAAGTGGTCAGCGAGAGGCCGTACAAGGTGTCCATGGAGAGAAAACTGGACCAAGAATCGTTGGTGAAATGGGACGTAACTGTGGACTCGGACAAGAAGGCGATTCTCATCAACACTTATTACAACAAAGGTCAGTGTAGGACGAACATGGCGCCTGTTAGGCGATATTACTTTTTTTTTTCGGACAAATAAATAATTCAGCTTTTATATAGAGCAATATCCACTAAATGTGCTAAAAGCACTTTACAACGGGTCCCCTGACCAACAGCAACATTTTAAATGTAGGACGGGACATGACGCCTGTTAGGCGAAATTACCATTTTTTCGGACAGTGACAACGCTGTTAACGGCCAGGTACTCATTTTACACCTGAGTACGGTGAGATAATGTGAGTAAAGAGCATTTTCTAAAGGACTCAACTATGCGCCGAGCGAGGCTCGAACCCAGGACCTTCCGGTCCGAAAGCGAGTGTCATACCACTAGACCACATCGCCGCACATTGCTAAGGCTGATCAATACGCTACAACAGTCGTGACGTCACTTCCCTCGTAATGACGCATGGTAATTTAGTAACTGGCTCTAAACTATCGGAACAATGGCGGACGTCCTTATGAAATATTTCTCCGACGAGTATAAAAGCGTATCCAGAGAGGGGAAAAAAACTCATTATAAATCTGATCATGTTTTGACTTTTACACATTCTGATCACAAGACATATGAAAAGTTCTAGCCAGGATGAAGAATTAAAAGTACAGATTTTCTTTGTTTAGAACCACGATGGCCGCCATTGCTGGGCGGTGTGACATCAGACTATTGAATCCAATTGATTTGTTGATTTGTTTATTGCTGTGTTATTTTAACAGATGGGAGATTGGCTGTGTCGGCCATGTATCCAAACAGCACATCCGTGAAGGCAGATATCACACGACACACCCCCATGCTACAGAACACGGAAATCGTCCTCGGCCTTAACCTTTTGACCCCTCGCCTTCTACACACCAGCTTGCAATGGAGGCCAGGCGTGATGCAGGAGATGACTCAGTTTACTGTGGAGAACATGAGGAAGAGGTCGGATAACATGCTGATGAAGTTGAAGAACATTAACAAGGAAATGATTGATGAGGTAAAAAAAAAAAAACCCACGAAAATAGAAGTATAGCGGAATCCTGATAAAATAGATTTAAAATAAAAATAAAATTCCAAGGGGGAAATTTGTCTCTAGAGTCTATTCCCAGAGAAGACTGGAATAACCCAGGCGTCTGCCGCAATGTAGCGCCGATAATTGAGCTAGAGCGAGGTGACTTGCTTAAGGTCAAACAGCAGAGCGGCGGGTGATCGAACTGGATAATTTTCAGGTACGAAGCAAAGTCCGTATCGCTGAGCCACGCTACCCCTTAAGTCAAACACAGCTGGTTGACTTAAAGCGAGATTGACTTTATCTATTATCTAACTCTCTCCTTACCAGCCATTTTCAAGATTTTCCACAAAATTTCACACCCAACTAACCCAAAATTAGATTTATTTAATCACTCAAACACAATAACAGTAAAGTTCTTGCCATACATAATTTCTTTAGCAAAACATGCTCTACAACACACTGTTCATTTTCTTTAAATTTTATGATGTACAAAAGAAATTTGAATAAGAAAAATGTTGGTTGTATCGTAACGAATGTGACGATTTTCCTATAGTTGGTATGGAGAGGGTTAAGTCAACCACAGCTGGACCAGCCAGAGAGATTGGTTGACTTAAAGCAATGTTGACTTTATCTGTTATTTAAAGAAGCTGACCTGACCTGGAATAACAGAAAGGTCCTGAGTTTGAGAGTTGAGTCCTTGAAAAAGGCTCTTTACTCACATCTCTCACCGTATTCATGTGTAAAATGAGTACCTGGCCGTTGTTTCTGTCCGGAAATAATTGTAATATCGCCTGACAGGTGTCATGTCTCGTTCTTCATGTTACGTGTTGCGGTTTGGCAGGGACCTCATTAGGGCCCAAAATTAAAATAAAACGTGGTGCGCAAAGCTCATACACGTAGATTTCAGAGGTTTGATCCAACGACCATCGATATGATAAAAACCTCATTTCTTGTTTGCTTTTTGTAATATAAATTATAATATTATTATCTTAAATTCATTTTCCTGGGTGGATCCTGACCTCCCATAGTGGGCAGGGAGGTACATGCTGTGTCTTCTATCCCCCCCCCCCCCCATACCCTTTTTCCAATTGTTTCCTGTCGTTTTCTTGGAATGAGATTACTTGGTTTTGTCCTGACCCTGGCTGGAATTCCTTGGCTGGGAGGGAAACAGTCGAATGTATAGTTCGAGTTTTGGGAGATGATATTTTTTCCTTGTAAATCATCTCTCTGTTATGCATTGTATAATGTTTAGTTTACATATTATATTATATGATTGGTAAACATTTGAGTGTATTCCTCTTAGTTGGGACCTGTGCTTGTGTCTGGATGAGACTTTTAGGTATCTCAAACTAAGTACTTTGACGGTGTGCTCTTGGAATCTACATCTGTTCCCTATTTGAGCCAATTCCCCTTTGTCTTACCTTTTCTTTCGTGCTTTAATTGTAATTCTAGAAGTTTTTACTATCCCATTTTCGTCCTTTTTACTGGCGTTGATATGACCTTAATGTGTTGCAAGCGCCGTAAAACCCTTAAAAATAAAAATAAATAAAATAATAATAAATTCATTTTCATCCTTGACCCAGTTGTCAGCCAAGTATATCGCCGTTGTCAACTCGGTGTCAGAAGAAATGAAACCATTGTTGGAGGACCTCAACAAACAGCTTAGGAACGGAGAGCAGAGGGTAGTCTATGTTGTTGTTGGAAGTAGTGATAGGGAGGTACCCGTGATGTATGGTGATTGTTGGGATGGCAGTTGGTTGTTATGTTAAGTTGCTGATTGTGATAGTGTTTGGATGATGATGATGACGATGATGATGATGATGATGATGATGATGATGATGATGATGATGATGATGATGATGGTGGTGGTGGTGATAATGGTGGTGGTGGTGGTGTTGGCCTTTGTTATAGTGGTCGTGCTAATGCTGATGATGATGATGATGATGATGATGATGATGATGATGATGATGATCTTGATGATGATGACGACGACGACGACGATAATGATGATGATGGTGATGGTGATGGTGATGCTGGTGATGATGATGATGGTGACGATGATGCTGATAGCGATTTGTGTCTACAGATTTTGTATCAGCTATTGTGAAAGTGGCTATTGTGTTTCCACTTCCATATTAAAAGATGCCGAAACATTCGATAGCGGTACAATAATGATTCTTTCCTCATTTCCATCCACAAGATTCAAAATTTACTGAGAGCCCTGGACAACTTCTATCGCAACAATAAAGTGTACGACAGAGCAGGAGAACGTGGAGAAACTGTGTATATCACATTGAGGTTTGTTAATTTAGATTTGTGTTAGATGTACGTAACCCACCGACTTAATGTTGTAATCCATTTTAAAAAGACGGATGCGGTGCCAGGCACCAAATCAACCAATATAAGCCACGCCCCTGCCAGTTATAGTAATGAATGACTTTCTATATATGTGACCCTTCGCCTCAAAACGGTATTAAGTCGGGTTGGTTAAGATGTTGAAAATTGAATTTATAGATAGAAATATAAGACTTGTGTTGAGTTTGTATGTTTTATTGAGGAGAATGGACACCATATTTTAGGGTGCTAATGCCAACAATCTATATTTGTGACCAGTCTAACATTTAATTCGGTTTTTAAGCATCTGGCTCGTTCCGACATAATACCGTTTTGAGACGATGTGTCACATATTTGAATCCCCAGAGATGGTCTTTACCAATTTGGCGAGGACTACAAGGAGTTCTACACGAAATGGATGAGAAAGGCGATTGAGGCCGTGGACGAATGGCAAGGGTATGATGTGAAGTACTACCTCACAGACTCCATGGAAGAAAGACACGGGAAGTACAAGGCGTTCGCCTATGAGATGACTGAGAACTGGGAGACTTATATGAATGACATGGACTCCAGGATTGAAGCGTTGGAGGAGAGAGGAAACGAGATTATTGGTAAGATTTTGGGTTTGTTTTTTGGCCATGCCAAAATACATAAATGAATGAATGAATGAATGAATGAATGAATGAATGAATAGATAAATAAATAAATAATGGTTTTACAAACGAAATTGAATTACGAGAATGAATGATAAGCGATATATAAATGAATTTGATAATTAGTCAGTAACGTGTTTTGTTTTTGAGCTCCCTTTATAAAAAAAGATGAGCACTATTATTTCATGGTTTTCGTTTTTGTAATATATTTATGAGTGTTGGTGTGTACTCGTAGGTACGAAAGTGCTCGATAATGATGGTTAGAGCTAATATAGAATACTAGTTGTCACTCACATTTTTGGTGGCCGAGACGATTCGTTTCTGTGTCTCTTTACACGTCCTTAGTCGGCGTAATCCTTAGTATATATATATATATAAATATATATATATATATATATATATATATAATATATATATATATATATATATATATATATATATATATATATATATATATATATAAGCTCACGGCATTCCCTTAGTTTTTTTCTTCTTTTCTTTAAACCAGAGAACATAAAGAGCAACCGAATGGTGGCGGAAATCAACAACAGAATCAACCAGATCCAACAGATGGACATAGACGTCACGCCGTACATCCCAGAAATGGACCTGACCTACTACCCTAGATCTGTGGCTGATTGGACCATGAAGAGAATGCCTGACGTAGACATGTCGCCCGTCATGAACAGACCGGAAGTCCGATTCGTCCACGGAGGCATCAATGAAGTGTATCAGCAGGTATTAGCATTATACTAAATCTACCAGCTGCCGCGAAAAATGCGTAGTAAATCATAATTCGTAGCTTATGGAGAGAAAGATAAAGGGAGTAAATTTACTTTAAAGCCCTCCAAAGTAGTAATTGTCTTTACCATCTTCATTATTGCCATCATCATCATCATCATCATCATCATCATCATCATCATCATCATCATCATCATCATCATCATCATCATCATCATCATCATCATCATCATCAAATGAAAAATTGCCTTCATGGACATTAAATAATATACTGTATCATTATTTTTCATCATCGACGTTGTCGTCTTCATCGTATTCACCATCATTATTTCCTTCTAGGGCAAGTGGGCATACAACTACTGGGAGGTGGAGAAAAACCTCCGAGAGAATCTCAAGACCCTGATACGCCATCTGAGAATAATAGCCCAGGACGAACTTAAGGAACACATGCAGATTGTGAATTCCTACACCAAAAACCCTGTCACAGCTTGGAAGCCAGAGAGAGGCTTGATGGAGATGGATATCCCACTTCCGCTTCCGGTGTATCGTCTGGATGAGTTACCAGATTGGAGCGAATACGTTGAAAACATTGACGTGGATCTGTCACGTGTCAGGGACATGTTTGAGGTAAGTTTCATTTTGTAGATAAAAGACAAACATTGAGCAACTATAATGTCGAATTGCGCATAGATTTGTTTCGTGGTTGATCACCATAGAGAGTTGTTATTTTAGTTGTTATATCAAGCTTTTGACTGGGTGGGGTTCCTGACCTCCCATAGTGGGCAGGGAGGTACTCACTGCGTCTTCTATCCCCCTATTTCTGTTTTCCAACATGCTTTCTGTTTTTGTCTTGGAATGAGATTGCTTAGTTTTGTCCTGGCCCTGGCCGGATAGCCTAGCTGGGAGGGAAACAGTCAAATGTATAGTTACAGAGTTTTGGGAGGTGATATTTTTTTTCCATGTAAATCATCTCTCTGTTATGCACTGTATTGTTTTGATTACATATTATATATGATTTGTAAACATTTGAGTGTATACCTCCTCGTGGGGACCAGTGCTTGTGACTGGATGAGACTTTTAAGTGATCTCAAACTAAGTACTTTGATAGTGTGCTCTTGGAATCTACATCTGTTTCCCATTTGAACAGATTCCCCTTTGTCTTACCTTTTCTTGTGTCCTTTAATTGTAATTCTAGAACTTTTTACTATTGCTATCCCATTTTCTTCCATTTTACTGTTTGCCCAAAATGACAGGCTTACCCATCGAAAAATTGATTCTTTAAACTCAAAAAAGTTCTCTATAAGACAAGAATATGTTCTTATTAATCAAACAAAGATCATTAAAATTTTCAAAGTTTGTGAGGTACAAAATAAATCTGAATAAGAAAAAATGTATATTGTATCGTAACAAACGTGACGATTTTGCTCTAGGTAGTAAGGAGCGGGTTGATGTGCTGCAAGCGCCGTAAAACCCTTGAAAACAAAACAAAAATATGAGACTTATCGCCTCAAAACGGCATGATATCGACACACGATAAAGTGAATATTAACTGCTGGAAGTTGTGGACTATAACTTGACGTATTAACATTTTAACTGTTTGTTGTTGTTGTTGTTGTTGTTTTCATCGGATGAAGAAGGTTTTGAGCCCGAAAATGTATGTGTTATTTTGTTCTTTAAAAGAATTGTTCTATTCATTTTTGTTGGCATAATATCGGGAAGATTTATATGTTAAAAGTTGAATATATCATCAACATATTTGAAACATAATTAATTTGATAATATGCTTTGTTTAGGACAACAAATATAGACATCACGAAGTCTCAGGTTTGAGAAATTTTGCCAAGATTTTAATCGATCGATATTTGAAGGACGAGTTTTCTAGCTAAATTTTTAAATACGTGTTGTTGTTTTGTTTTCACAGCACAGCCGTGTAGTCTTTTAATTAAATGTGTTTGCTTTTTTAGGACATGCAGGAATACGTGAAAGATGCCTTTAGGTCATCCTCAACTGTGCGATCTCCCCCTAACACCACTGGCACACAACGGGAAAGGACAGACAGGCGAATCGTGATTAGACCTTACAATCCTCGAACTCGATCACAATCATCTTCCTCCTCTTCCTCTTCTTCATCCTCCTCTTCTTCATCATCATCCTCATCATCCCGGGACAGATATTCATCTTACTACAGGCGTCGCGGTGGCCGAAGACCTAACTCATCCTACACTAGAAGACGCTACAGCAGCTACAACAGAGACCCTAGACAGTAACTGTGTGTTTTGTATACTGACACCAATGGCTTGGACACACAGACGTGGTAAATCTTGATTACCGTCAACTGGGGTATCTTTGACTAAAGGGGAAACTTTGCCTCTTGAATATTGGACCAATAAGAGATTGATTGTTTGGTTTTGTGGCAATTATTTCCTGTGATAAAGATTCAAGTCTTTTAACCCTCTCCTTACCACCTATTGGAAAATCGTCACATTTGTGACGATTCAACCGTCACATTTTCTCATCCAGATTTAATTTCTTTTTGATATAGCTATAAAAACTTGACATTCTGTAATCGAGCTCATATTGTCGAACTATATTATGTATAGTATGTGCTTGTTGCTTTTCTGTTTGAGTAAGATTTGTCTGTTTTTGTGTTGGGTGGGTGTGAAGTTTTGGGAACAATTTTGAAAATGGCTTGTAAGGAGAGAGTTAACGGATACAAGAACTGCAATAAAGATGAGATTATTCATATTGCTCCAAATTCACAGAGGCAACATTTCCCCTAGATGCAAAGATATTCCTGTTGACGATACCTCTATTTCAATTGGCACATCCATTCTTCAATGGCGATTCTAGTACTAACCTTTTTCCGAATTTCAGGAATTTTTCTTTTTTTTTTTTGATAAAAAGAAAATCTTTCTATCAAATAATATTTTTATTTGAGTTCGGAAATACCTGCCAACAAAATCAAGATTAAAAGATTTGTTTCGCTAAAACCATATCAGTGAAAAACTTGGAAACAGACGTTGCTGGTCTATTTAAAAATTGCAAACACAAATTTCCTGTATTCTTTTATATTAAAAAATCACTCAGTCTAAGAACTGAGTTTTGAGGGGATTCTTGGAATCAGCTTATCTAATTTATCAATTTATCTTTTATAAATTGTGTTAGTAAAATAATTAGAGAGCTCAAGATTTGTACAAGTCTATATTAGACTTCTATCTAAAAAGTAACTGCTTTATAAAGTTACTGTGATATTTCGGAGTTTCTCGTATCACATCTAAAATTTCATATGTCAGTTACCAGTTTAAAACAATGCCAAAACCTGGATCAGTTTATATCCGCATTTATCACAATGCAAGTTTCGATACAACCAAAGTTACAAAATCAAAATCATAGCTTTCACATCTCTAAACCAATCTTTGAGACAATCGACTTCAACAACTACAGACTTTGATTTTGTTGTGATGCTTGGTTAGACTGATTAATTAATTAATTGTTACTTTGATTCTAATCATTATAATTATACCAATTGTTACTAATCATGTTGTTGAAAATAATTGTGATGAATTGAAGAACTACTTCCACATCTTTTGTTTTCCTGACCCCATCATCTCATTTGAGAAGAACTTGTATCATTTCGTACATGAAAAGCTAAAGATTTAAATATAAGTCGAGACCTAGGTAGTTTACATAATATTTGTAAGTAGTCTAAGATTTTAAAATGTTTTGACAAATTTTGGGGTCATCCTAAACAATAATGGGTAAATTTAGTAAAAGTCTTTTGAATATGATTTTTAAAAAGATGTTTTATTCTACTGTTTTGTTTGAATTGTGATATTCATTTTCTTTTAAAATTTGAAAAACGGGTATATTAATGTTAGTTCTTTTTTCATTGTCAAATTTGATCAAAATTAAATTATTCAAAATGTCAGTTATAAAGATATCATAATATAATATTCTACATTATTGTATGTATTTTTACACTCAAATGTTGGGGTCTGGAAACTTAAAATGTGTTGCTGTGCAATAATATGTTCATTGTTGAATAATATTTCTAAATAAAATTGAGCTGATTTGATGCATAATATATATCTATACGACTTTTATTAATTTATTTGAATTTCTTTTATTTATTTATTTTTTTTTTTTTTGCAAATGAATAAATAAGTAAATAAATCACACAGAGAAAAGCGCAGATCCTATCATACAATACGCAGAGAATATAACCTTACTTATTTACCCGTCGTGGATTTCTAAAAGATAAACAGCAGTCATTCAAAGCCATTAGGCCCATGGATCTGGAGTTTGTCTAGATATCTTTGAATAGTCTATCACAAAGTACGTTATACCAGGTCTAACAGAACCAGCTACCCAATCCACGCTGGATGGACAGAGGGGTAAAAAATGTTGTTGTTGTTTTACCTCACCAGGGGTCGATCACAGTCCTTATACGTGTCCCTAATCCTTACTGTGTGAGGGCAGGGCTGAGTAGTAGGGAAGATGATGCAGTGGTAGTTGTAGCAGTAGTGGTGGTAGGGATGATTTTGTGGTGGTAGTTGTAATAGTAGTGGTGGTATGGATGGCCATGTGGTAGTAGTAGTTGTGGTAGTGATGGAAGGAATCTGATGAGGTAGTAGTTGTTGTAGTGGTGGCAGGGATGATGATGAGGCGGTAGTTGTTGTTGTAGTGATAGTATGGATGATAATTTGGTGGTAGTTGTAGCAGTGGTGGTAGGGATGATGATGTGGTAACAGTTGTTGTAGTAGTGGTGGTAGGGATGATGATGTGGTGGTGGTAGTTGTAGTAATGGTGGTAGGGATGATTATGTGGTGGTAGTATAATGGTCGATTCTTTTAACTTTCGGGACAGCCATTATTTTTTTCACAAATGTCCGGGACAAATCCGGAAATTCCTGGATGGTGGGCATTCCTGCTTTACGTGCCTTTACTGTGATCTATCAGGACCGATTGGGAGGATTTAAAAAATATAGATTGAGCTTTTATATAGCGCAATATCCACTAAATGTGCTCAAAGCACTTTACAAATGGTCCCTGGCCAACAGCAACACGTAACATGTAGAACGAGATATGACGCCTGTTAGGCGATATTAATTATTTCGGATAGAGACAACGCTGTTGACGACAAGGTACTCATTTTACACCTGAGTGCGGGGAGAGAATGTGAGCAAAGAGTCTTTTCCAATGACTTAACTAATGTGCCGAGCGAGCAAGGCTCGAACCCAGGACCTTCCGATCCAAAAGTGAGTGTTATACCACAAGACCACATAGCTGCATAGGGCTGAAAAGATTTGGACTCTATTGTCTGCTACAGTCCTGATTCATTACCCATTAAAAAAAAAAAAAAGAAATAAAACTACATTTTTAAAAAGTTCAAAGTTCAAGTAACATTTTGCATTGTATTCTTTTACACAATTATATCAACAAGAGAAATCAATTCAACGGACACGTTTTTCATTGTATAAAACACACAGTCTCTCTCTTTATTGATTTTGGCAAAAGGGTTTTTATTATTACATCATACAATAAGTTTGCATAGAGTAGAAAAGCTTTTTATAACAATTTAAAGAACTGAAAAGGGCTTAATTTCTCGGCTCATTTATTACTCTTTAAACCCACAGCATATTACATGAAATGGTACCTTATACTATTATTATACACCGTATATCTTTTACATTCCCTAGATAGTTTAATCCTCTCCTTACCAGCCATTTTCACGATTTTCCCCAAAAATTCCACACCCAACTAACACAAAAATATATTTTTTATCACTCAAACACAATAGAAGTAAAATTCTTGCGATAAATAATTTCTTTAGCAAAACATGCTCTACAATACACCGTTCATTTTCGTTAACTTTTAGAAAAAGAAAAATTTGAATAAGAAAAATGTTGGTTGTATCGTAACGAATGTGGCGATTTTCCTGTAGTTGGTAAGGAGAGGATTAATGACGCTTGTCTTAAACAATAATATGGAATACGTAAAGGTCAATTAAATAACAATTATTTTGTATAAATATCACGAAATGCTTAAAACGGAAATGATTGGAATGCTCTGTGTAAAAATGTATATCATCAAGCTTATAGTTTTGTTTTTGTTTTTAAGGGTTTTACGGCGCTTGCAACACATTTAGGTTATATCAGCGCCAGTAAAAAGGAAGAAAATGGGATAGTAAAAAGTTCTAGAATTACAATTAAAGCACCCAAGAAAAAGTAAGACAAAGGGGAATTGAGAACAAATAGGGATCAGATGTAGATTCCAAGAGCATACCACCAATGTACTTAGTTTGAAATCACCTACAAGTCTCATCCAGACACAAGCACAAAATCCAACAAAGAGGAACACACTCAAATGCTTACATTATACATTCAAAATAAAAAGAATAATACATAACTGAAGATATTTTTTTATAATCTTATTTACAGGGTGATATAAATTTGACATAGGTGGAGATGAACGAATGTAACAATTTTGGCTTGATGTGTGATATCACGTGAAATTTGTAAACAATGTTCATTTGGAAGAGACATAAACTTCTAACATGTAAAAAAAGCATGCCAATAAATATTTATAATGACAAAATAATATCTATAATATAATACATGAAATAATACCCCCCCCCCTCCAAAAAATTGACCATTAACAAAAAAAAAATAAATAAATAATAATAGAAATCAAGATTTAAATTAGAAAAAAAAAAATCACAAATGGAAATTTGTTTGAAGTCATTGGTTTACAACACAATATTTACAAATTGTTTTATGAAGTCTGCTTTTGATACCTTGAACATCAAAAGAAAGTCAGGTTTTGTTTAGTCTTTGATATATATATATATATATATATATATATATATATATATATATATATATATAATATATATATATATATATATATATATATATATATATATATATATGTATTCTCTTACTTTATTTTTTCTCTTTGACATTGAACAAGAATCATCTTCTATAATCTCATTAATAGTAGATGCAAAGAACAACATAGTCAGTGAAGAATAAAAATAAATTAAATCGATTTCAATTTAATGAAAAAAAAAAAAACGACCAAAAATGAACTCTATAAATAGCAAATTATCAATCTCCTTTCTGAGGTGTCTTGGGCTTTCCTCCATCAACGTCCATTACCACGTGGTCTGCTTCTCCAGCTCTCTCTTCCGTTTCAGCAGCTGGAGGGGGACCCGCCTCTTCTTCCTTTGCTGTACCCGCGTCACCAACGTCCTCGCCACCTCTCCCTTGCTCATCCGTTGTGTTCTCAGCCCCGGTCACTTCAGATCTCCCAGCAGCCTCTTGTTCCTCCTTGTTAGCATCTTCCTGTATCTGTGTCACAATGGGCGCATCGGCTACACTTCCAGCAGCACCACTATCCTCTGCAGCCCCAGATCCCGATTTACTTCCAGTGGTGCTCTTGGCTTTGCTTTGCTTCTGACTCTCTCTTGACCCGACTTTCTCCCGCGATGCTGGTTTTTCTCTTGAAGCTGGTTTACTCCCCGCCTTCTCCCTTGAAGCCGGTTTACTGCCAGGCTTCTCCCTTGAAGCTGGTTTACTGCCAGCTTTCTCTCTTGATGCCTGTGGTGTCGGCTCCTTCTGATGAGAAGCTGGTTTCTCTCTAGATGCAACGCCTTCTCTTCCACGGTCAAGATCCTTTTTGGGTTGCGATGCAGGTCGTCTTGATGCTTCACTGTTGTCAGTCTTGCTGTCCTCAGTGGCGCGTCTGTCTGGATTTGAATTGGCTACGGACTTTTCTGCATCGGATGGGGTTTTGGGTCTCGGACCTGAGGCACTTCCAATACGATTTGCTGGATGGACAACTTCACTGGAGGACTTATTCCTCTCACCAACCCCTCCTTCTTCCTCCTCCTCTCCATCTTGGCCTTTTCCTTCTTTACTTGTGGTGGATGTTTTTGCAAAATCAATAACACTAGGGTTGTCATCAGCACCTTGATCTTGTCCCTCCTCTCCTTTGCTTCCCTCAATCCCTCTGTCTTCTTCCCCTTGTCTATCCAGAGCCTCATCAGCCGGTTCATCTCCTCTATTTGTCGTTTTACCTTCACCTTCCTCTTCTCCTTCCTGCTGTTCTTTCTTCTCATTTGCAGCTGATTTTCTTCCATTCCCATCTTCCAATTTCCCTCTGGACAACGTTTCGCTCACATTTGAAGCTCTTGAGGCAGATCGCTTTTTCTCTCCCTTCTCGTCATCTTCAACATCAGCCTTTTCTCCCATGGGAGCTTCTTTGGTAAGCCCTAATCCCTCAGGCAGAGGAGGTGCTTTTGGTGACATGGGCTTGTAGGAAAGTTGTGATCGAGTTGATTCCTCACCACTTTCCTCAATACCAATTTCCTCCTCATCTTCTTCTTCTAGAACGTCGTGTTCCTCCTCCTCTTCCTCCTCTTCTCCCTCTCCTTCCTGAGATGCTCTCATCATAGGAGGCAGACGCTGGAGCATGAGGTAAGCCCTGGACTTTTTGCAACCTCCTTCGGGAAGACCTGGGTCGAGTATAAAAGCAGCCCGAGACAAAATCCAGTTGTCTTCGGGTTGAGGACATTTGACAGGAAGTGACCCGACATGCTTTTGTCGACTCTGGAGTAATAAAGAAAAAATAAATGAAAAATATAGTTCAGTTGTAGAAATGTAGTGAAATGTTCTAAAAACGATGTCAAACAAAAACCCATTGGGACCTATTGTCTCAAAATGGTCTTACATTGGCTTGAATCCAGTGCCACAGTGGTTTTAACTCACTCAATCCTAGATATTTTTGCTCCCTTTTCAAAATTGGAAAATTTTTTAAATTAAAAATGAGCTAGTTTTATTCAACTACCATTAACATGTAAAAATTAAGAACATTAGCTTTGATTCTACGCCTATAATTTGTATCAGAAAAATGTAATAAATAGGCATGGGGTAAAAGTAACCTGGTTAAACTACGGATATAGTCGGTGTTAGGGTTGAGTGAGTTAATGATAATGTTGCTGCTTGAAGCTCGAAGGAAAAAATAACAATAAGTGTTGAATTGTAAACTTCAATTTATTACACAGAGACAAATACTGTGGAAGTTTTGGGTTTCCCTTTTATCAACAAAACACGATGAATAAAGAAAGCACTAATATCTCATTCATCCTTAGTGTTTTATTCATCGTGTTTTGTTGATAAAGGGGAAACCCAAAACGTCCACAGTATCCGTCTTCGTTTAATAAATTGAAGCTTACAATTCAACACTTATCGTTATTTTTTCAAATTGGTTTTAATTTTAAAGAAATAGTGACCAGGAATGTTGAGATTTTATTTTCTCTCACTTTAGAAAACTAGGCCTACTGTCTTCCAACTTTACGCTGTCAAAACGGAATTCGAACCATAGACCTACTGGTCCAAAGACAAGTGTCACACTATTAGATCATGTAAATATTGCTGCTCGAAGCTCAAAGAAATAAAAAATATGAAATTGAATGTAAGCTTCGATTTTATTACAAGAACAGATCAAATGAACGTTTCGGGTTTCCCCTTTATCATCATTCATCTGTAGTGTTTCATTCATCCTGTTTTGTTGATAAAGGGGAAACCCGAAACGTTAATTTGATCTGTTCTTGTAATAAAACCAAAGCTTACATTCAATTTCATATTATTTATTACTATTAGACCACAAAACTTTGCAATTTTGTGATGCATGGAATTTAAATTGTGTTCCAACGTATCAATCTACTCATTTAGTCACCTCTGTATTTTGGTACTATCTACTGAGGTAGATGTAAATTTGCAGTAGCCCCCTTAACCCACTCAATCCTAGAGTGTTTTGCAACTTTCCAAAATTGGGAGAAAAAAAATGTATAAAATCAGCATGCACATAGTTTTATTCAACTATCATTAACGTGTAAAAACTAAAAACATTAGCTTTGATACTATGCCTATAATTTGTCTCAGAAAAATGTAATAAATTATAGGCATGGGGTAAACGTAACCCGGGTAAACTACGGATATAGTCGGTGTTAGGGTTGAGTGAGTTAAGACAAATTACCGACCTATTTGTTAATTAATTTCCACAATTCTAAAGTTACACCTAGCCACCAGATCATTGCTGGATGGGAATAGTGTGAAACTGCAGGAATTGGAGCTTTTGAGCTTATGCTTTTATTTCTATAGTGTGCGGCTATGTCGTCTTGTGGTATGGCACTAGCTTTTGGATCGGAAGGTCTTGGGTTCAAGCCTCGCTTGGCATTTAGTTGAATCCTTGGAAATGGCTCTTTACTCACATTCTCTCACAATACTCGGGTGTAAAATGAGTACCTGGCCGTTAACAGTGTTGTCTCTGTTAGAAAAAAAAATGTAATATTGCCTAACAAGCGTCATGTCACATCCTAACCTTGTAAAGTGCTTTGAGTGCGTTTAGTGGACATTGCGCTATATAAAATCTCAATTTCATTGATTCTATATGGCGTAATATCCCCTTTATGTTCCCAAAATGCTTTCTAAGGGGTCCCAAGCTAACAGCAGCATTCAATGTGTAAGACGATATTAGAAGGTTTTTTTTTCTTCAGTGACATAACTAACTTTTAACAGCCAAGTGATTAAATTAAAACCGAGTCTGGTGGAGAATGTGAGTAAAGAAACTTTCCCAAGAATATGATTTTGCATTGCCAGAGTGGGATTCAAACTAGATGCCCTATAGGTGTAAAGGCGAGTGTCGTACCACCCGACCACAGAGCCACATAGAAAAGCTTGTTTTGGTTGTTTTTAAGGGTTTTGCGGCGCATTAAGGTCATATCAGCGCCAGTAAAAAAGAAAGAAAATGGGATAGTAAAATAGTTCTAGAATTACAATTAAAGCATCCAAGAAAAGGTAAGACAAAGGGGAATTGGTTCACATAGGAAACAGATGCAGATTCCAAGAGCACACTATCAAAGTACTTAGTTTGAGATCACCTAAATGTCTCATTCAGACACAAGCACAGGTCCCCACTAAGAGGAACACACACAAATGTTTACAGATCATATATAATAATATGTAAATAAAACACAATATAGTGCATAACAGATAGATGATTTACAAGGAAAAAAAATATCATCTCCCAAAACTCAAACTGTACATTTGACTGTTTCTCTCCAAGCTAGGGTATCCGGCCAGGGCCAGGACAAAACCAAGTCATCTCATTTCAAGACAAAGACAGAAAGCAAGTTGGAAAACAGATACAGGGGTATAGAAGACACAGTAAGTACCTCCCTGCCCACTATGAGAAGTCAGGAACCCCACCCAGCGAGTGTGGTGAGAGAATGTGAGTGTCTTTACCTGCCTTTAAAAAGAATCTCAAGACACATCTTTACTGTATTTGCTTTTATTGACACTATGAATCCGTGATTTGGCTATGAATTCTTTTTTTTTTGTTTTTTTTCTTCTAATAATTTATATTGTAAAGTGCCCAGAGCTTGCGTTTTACACGAGAATGAGCGCTGTATAAATGTGTATTATTATTAGTATTATAAAGAAACTTTCCCAAGAACTCGACTTTGCATTGCCAGAATGGGATTAAAACTAGATGCCCTACAGGTAAATAAAATAATAAATTCCCTTTATTCATCCCTAGGGGGAAATTTTTCTTTAGGGTCTACTCCAAGGGAAGACTGGAATAACCCAGGCGTCAGCCGCAGTACAGCACCGCAAAGTGAGCTAAGGCTAGGTGACTGCTCAAGGCCATACACCGCGGCGGTTAGTCAAAACTCGGTACCTTTCGGGTACGAAGCAAAGACTGTACCACTGAGCCACTCTCCACTGGTATCTACCTCTATGTCCAAGGTTCATTCCCCATTGGTGCATACCCCTATAGTCTCGGGTTCATTCCCCATTGGTGCAAACCCCTATAGTCTCGGGTACATTCTCCTCTGGTGCCCACCTCTCATAGTCCGACCTCAATTCCCACTGGTATCCATCTCCCAGATTCATTTCCCCCCCTGATTATCCTCTTCCCATAGTCCCAGGTTCACTCCCTACCGGTGCCCACTTCCCTGAGTTCCTGGTTTACTGTCCCATAAAGGCGAGTGTCGTACCACAAGACCATAAAGCCGCATAGAAAAGCTTGTTCTGACAACCCACCTTGTTCATGTAGATCGGAAGTTCCACCATTCCTGGAGGCAGCTTGTCATCATCCTCTGGAGGAAGGTCATCAGCCCGACCTTCGACCTCGCCACCTTCCTCTCCTGCCTTGTCCTTATCTTCCTGTTGACCCTCGCCCTTCTCTTCAACTTTGACCTTTTCTCCTCCGTCGTAGGCCTTGTGATCTCTGTCCTTGTGTCTTTTCACCGTGGGTTTTAGGTAGACGCATGGCAAGTTGATGCAACCTTTGGACCTGTGACGAATCAATGATGATGGTGAGGATCGTTATTATAATGATAGCGATGATGATGATTTGATTATGATGATGATGATGATGATTGATGATGATGATGATGGCGATGAGGATGGTGATGATGATGATTGAAGATTATAATGACCATATATTAAATTGCAATATGTGAATCAATCCCCTCTCTGCTTTTCCATCTTCGAAAATTGAAAAAAAAAACCCCAAAAAACCCCCCATTATCTACTACTACTACTACTACCCTCCTCTCCACAAAAAAGGGGAAATTTCTATGCTCTTAAACTATTTTTATTATTTTTTTTTCAATATCATTTTATACAAAATATGTTAATGGTAGTAAAAGAAAATAAATAAATATATGTAAAAAAGCAGAAAAATTCTGCAATTATATTTTATGGTTCTCTCCCCCCCCAGCTCTGCCACTGCCACTTATAGAAACTGGTGGTATACTTTCGTCCTTACTTGGTCGGTGCGAGGCAACTGTTTTCAAAGTCCCATGTGGAGTTCTCCAAGATCAAATCTGTGACGAAAAGACCTCCCTCTTCCATGTCAAAATCGTGGTCTGCCTGATTCAACACGATACACTCGTAGTAAACCTAAAGTAGGGGGGGGGGTGGGTGGTAGAGTGGAGATGATGATAATAACAATAATAATAATAATAATGATAATAATAATAATAATAATAATAATAATAATAATAATAATAATAATAATAATAATAATAATAATAATAATAATAATAATAATAATAATAATAATAATAATAATGTACTTTATTCATCCAAAAAGGAAATTATTTAAAAGAGCACAGCCAAAACACATCTGCAGTCGCCGGAGACCAGCGCCAGAGAGAGAGAGAGAGAGAGAGAGAGAGAGAATGAAGTGAGAGTAAGTATTGACCGTGATAAAGCTAACTGGAAGCTACAAACAAAAGGGAAAAAAAAGACAAACTGGAAACAAATTTGCATATTTCAAAGAAAAGGGGAAAAAAATGATAAATTAGAAAAAAGGACAACATCAAGTGTGTGTGCTCAAGGTATCCTAAGTCAACATCAACACCCATTTTAAACTCAATTTTTACTTATTTTTCCCATCAACGGGTACATTATAAATCTGATCCATGTTTTGACTTTTATACATTATGATCACATGATATGTGAAAAAGTTCTAGTCAGCATGAGGAATAAAAAGTACCGATTTTCTTTGTTTAGAACCAAGCTGCAGGTTGCTGGGCGCAGATGTGACATGTTCATGAAATCTTGGTCTCTTATAAGTAGTAAGCCTCGCAGTCTGAATGACGCTTGCTGAGAATTGTGTGATTCAAATACAGTCACAGATTTTTTAAAAATCCTCGATGAGTATAGCTGCTCTCTCTATCCAAGTTGTTAGTTGTTTCCATTGGTCACGGTCCTGGGCCAGAGTTTTGAGGCTGTCAAGATCTTGTTGTGACTTTAGTATGGAGGCCACTGCAGTTTTCCTTATAACCGACGGCGTTTGTTAGTTTTACAAGATATATATACAGATTTGTATCCTTAAATTTTGGCAAGATGATGTGAATTTTTACTAAAACAAGACACTAACTCATGGCAATGGAATAAGAACATGGATTATTTCAACTTTTATGTACATTTTAGCAATAAAAGTGATGATAGGAAAAGTTTAGCATTTTTAAAAGACCATCTGGCATTTTTCTGAGAGTTGTTTCACATTTTTTGCACCATTGATGATCTGGCAACTGTGGTGTCAGGCATACTATACCCCTAGAAATAGTTCTTGGAAAAGGCTCTTTACTCACATTCTCTCACCGTACTCAGGTGTAAAATGAGTACCTGGCTGTTAACAGCGTTATCTCTGTACGAAAAAAAATGGTAAAATTCGTCTAACAGGCGTCATGTCTCGTTCCACATGTTAAGTGTTGCTGTTGGCCAGGGACCCCTTGTAAAGCACTTTGAGCACGTTTAGTGGATATTGCGCTACATAAAAAGCTGAATTATATATTATGAACGAGCAGCTTGCTTACCTCGTCCAAGCTGACTCGAGACAGAATGGCCCTCTCTTGTCTGAGAGCGGTCAGTAAGGCCTGGGGGTTGACCAGGCCTCCGAGCCAAACCTTGGTCAGTTGACCTCTGGCTATGGTGGGATTGTCGCTGAGCTGACCGTTGGTGAAGGTGGGGACCATACTACGACGCACCCATTTATTCAGCTGATTGTGACGCTTGTTCAAGTCTGTGACGGGAAGGTAGGTAGATGGATGGATGTTGAAGACGGTGATGAAGATTACGATGATGATGATGATGATGATGACGATTATGATTATGGTTGTTATGGTGTATTATTATTGAGTTAATGCACTTAGCGATTTTAGTACCAATTTTATATCTGAATTATATTTATGTGCTTCTAAATAATGTTACAATTTATAACATTTTAAGAATACATTAGGGGGCGAAGTGGCTGAGTGGTTAAGGTATTGTACTGTGACCTGGAAGGTCCCGGGTTCGAGACCCGCTTCAGGCACTTTCGTTTTTTTTTCCTCGGGCAAGATTATTAACCCCCAATTTGCTCACTGGGACAACTGGGTGATTCCTGTTGACTTCAGACATCTTGTTTGATGAATTATCTATATTCCTTCATGAAATTCTAGGCAATGATATCTTATGATGTCGTGGAAGAAGGGCATAATTTTTTTTATAGTTGTATCGTTAGTTATTTGTACATAATATGTGCATTGACATTATATTCCATAACGTTCAGTCTGTAGATATGTGTATATTTCTATACTGGCATGTTAAATAATACGACTAATAATGTCTGTGATATATAATTTGTAAAGTTTGAGAGAGTTCCCTGGGTGTGTGGTGTGGTACTGATGATGATAATGATGACGATGATGGTGATGATAAAATAACTTTTTTGCCCTTTAAAAATGTTTACTACGCTCATGGTGGGGGGGGGGGGGGGGGGGGGGGGAATGAACAAAAACAAGTCTATAAAGTATAAATAACCGTTTTGAAAATTCCCTTTATTTATCCCATAGGGGAAATTTGTCTCTAGGGTCTAATCCAAGGGAAGACTGGAATAACCTAGGTGTCAAAAGCAGTGCAGCACTGCATTTGAGCTAGGGTGAGGTGACTTGCTCAAGGCCACACAGCACAGTGGCTGGTGATTGAACTCGATACCTTTCGGGTATGAAGCAAAAGACCGTACTGCTGAGCCATGTCACACCATTCACAACCACCAAACTTACCGTCTAGCCAGGAGACCAAGGAGTGTGTACAGGGCTGACAGTTGGGGTGTATCCAACTGACAGGAACGTATTCCTCCTGCAGACTGTGCACAGTGGGCAGCAGGTGTTTGGGCAGTGCTCCAGCACCTCCGAGCAGACTCGTCTGAAGGTTATGAACTTCCTGTCTGATGTGACAAAGCACCACGTTCAACCACAGACACTCCTGCAGCAAGACGTAGCCGATGCTTTCCGGCATTTCAGCACTCTCGGCGCTGCTCATGCTGATAATGCTCGGGCAGTGGTAGGGGAAGTCAAAGTCTGCCTTCAGAAGTTGTGGAATGTCTCCCAGTTCCAGCAGAAGAGGCAGAGAGTCCAGGCAAATATCGAGGGCTGAACGGAGCTTGGCGATGCTGATCGTTGGTTGCAGTTCGAGTTCTGAGATATTTCCGGCCTCCATATTCTGAGTCTCAAACATCCGGTCCAAGCGAGAAATGAAATTTGTTGAGCTAGGTAATTTAAAAACAGAAGAATATTAGAAGCATTTAAATATTATTATTGATAAAAAGACAAAACGAAGGTATAATTGTAAACTTGATCATTCATACACATTATGTATTGATGATCTCATGAGTAAGTCCAAACATAGAAAAACAATTGTGGCTTATATCTCAATCCACCATCCTAATCACGATCATCATCATCATGATAATCATCATCAGTATCATGATCAAGAACTTGACAATTTACACATATTTATTGATGGTCTGAAATCCAGAAAGTCCAAAAGTAGAAAAAAAACAAAACAATTGTGACCAATCATCTTAGTCTAGTATTATGTCGGGATGACCCAGATACTAAAAATAGACCTCAAGGCCTTAGTAATAGAATTTTATTTATTTTTAGATGTCCTTTTGAAAAGAATAGACATAGTCTCCCAAAATGATTTTGTCTCGTATCTTATTTTCGTAATTTCTACTGTTTTGAATTCTTCTTCTTCTTTCAGGTGAATAAAACCAAAACTAGAGGTGTCTAAATGAGCCAATAAAATGGAGAGAAAGATAAAGGTAGTGAATGTGACTCATATATAAGGGAAGAACACCTCAATATATGAGTCACATTTACTCCCTTTATCTTTCTCTCCATTGCAGGTGGACCCTAGTTGGACGTATCCTCCAAAACTCATCAAAAGAACTCCTTTCTGGTTTTCAACTGTGCCATGCGTATTGCCTCTGTGGTTTTACTCCCCATCTAGTCCACCTCCTTCTTGTTTTGACTTGAGCTCTTTTTTTTTTTTAGCTTTTATATAGCCCAATATCCACTTAATGTGCTCAAAGCGCTTTACAAGGGATACCAGACTAACGGGCAACATGTAACATATAGAACGAGATATGACGCCTGTCAGGCGATAATGCAATTTTTGTCAGACAGAGACAATGCTGTTAACGGTCAGGTACTCATTTTACACCTGAGTACAGTGAGAGAATGTAAGTAAAGAGCCTTTAACAAGGACTCAACTATGCGCCGAGTGAGGCTCAAACTCAGGACCTTCTGATCTGAAAGCGAGTGTTATAAAGCAAGACCAAATAGCCGCACTTTATTTAAGTTTTTTGGAATCCGGTCTATCCTGATATAATAATACACTACTGGGGGAAAAAGGGGGGTGGGGGGGTGGTGGGAACAGGTCCCATTTTTATTTCCTATTTACACACACACACACTCTCTCTTTCTCTCTCTCTCCTCTCTCCCACCTCTCCTCCCCCCCCCCCCCCCCCCCCCCCTTTCTCTCCCCTCACTATTTAGCAACATTAACATTAACAACAACAAAAATACAAAAAATATATAGATTAGAAACTTCCATTTCTTAAATTCCGTAAGTAAGATGGCTGTCCACCCTTTGTATGTCAATGTGACACAACGTACCTGGCATCATTGGCGCCACGCTCCACGCTGGTTGTCAGCTGTAGGTTGGTCAAGGTCATCTTATCTCTTGCCGTTTGATCGAACCAGTCTGCATAATCCACCGGTTCTGTACAAAATAATTATAATTTAAAAAAAAATAAAAATAAATAAGTAATAGGAATATGAATAACAGTAACAATAATAATAAAAATAAAAATAAAAATAACGATAATAATAATAATAATAATAAAATAATAATAATAATAATAATAATAATAATAATAATAATAATAATAATAATAATAATAATAATAATAATAATAATAATAGCAATAATAATAACAATAGTAGTAGTAGTAGTAGTGATAATAATGATAATAATAATAATAATAATAATAATAATGATATAATAATAATAATAATAATAATAATAATAATAATAATAATAATAATAATAATAATAATAATAATAATAACAATAATAATAATAATAATAATAATAACAATAACAATAACAATAATAATAATAATAATAATAATAATAATAATAATAATAATAATAATAATAATGATAATAATGATACCTGGCTCTAGCTCAATTTGCGGCGCTGCACTGCGGCTGGTGCCTGGATTATTTCACTCTTCCCTTGGAATAGACTCTAGAGACACATTTCCCCTATGGGATGAATAAAGGGAAGTTGTTTTTTTTTTGTTTTTTTAAATTTGATTCAACTTACCGAGTGATGAGGGTGGCACGGGGATGAGGGCCGAGCCCAGCATGATCTCAGACTGTGGATCTTTGTAGATGGACGTAAGAACGTGATTGCACAGACTCTTGATGTAAGCCTTGTCACAGTCTTCCCTCACCATGGCAGTGTACAGCAGCTGGTGAAAGAACACATGATAAATGAAATAATAAAGTGATATTCTTCATTGTCAAGTACCAAGTCTGTGCCAGACATCGGTGATCATGGTACGCTATTCATCTCTCTAATCAGATAACCTCAGAAAACTAATATTACTCTTCTCTCTCTCTTTGTCACCCAGCTGTTCAAACTATTCAAATATGTTTTTCTTGGTCTACCTTTACTCTCTTTACCTTCTATCTTTCCTGTGAGAGCAAGACGTTCAATACATTTATGTCGATTTAGGTGCCCTAAAAATTGCATTTGTCTTTTACTTATTGTACGAATTAATAACCTTTTAGTTTCAGCTTGCTCTAATACTTCTCCATTAGTTTTCTTCTCTAAATAAAATGATATAGAATTTTTGTTTTAAATACAAAAAACAAACACGATCACAAAGAGGGTGTTGTCTTAAGTTTTTAAAAAATATAAAAACAAATACAAACGAGCATATACCAAAATATGAACTTAATGAAACACATAAAAACATCTCATCTTGAAATCCAGAAATTTTGTCATCAGAAGGAAAAGAAAATATTCAATTTCTTGGAATAAAAAAACCCCCAAAACATGAGCATTTATATCACGGAATATCCACTAAATGTGTTCAAAGCGCTTTAAAAGGGATCCCTAGCCAACAGCAACACTTAGCATGTAGGATGAGACATAACGGCCTTTTAAGTGGTCTAGTGTGGTATGACACTTGCTTTCGGATTGGAAGGTCCTGGGTTCGAGCTTCGCTCGGCGCATAGTTGAGTCCTTGGAAAGGTTCTTTACTCACATTCTCTCAAAGTACTCGGGTGTAAAATGAATACCTGGCCGTTTACAGCATTGCCTCTAACCGAAAAAATGTTGAGTGTTGCTGTTGTCCAGGGACCCCTTGTAAAGTGCTTTGAGCACGTTTAGTGGATATTGCGCTATATAAAAGCTCAATTTTTTTATTTTTTTTAAAAAGCCATATTACATTTTATTCAGGCAAAGAAAAGGCTAACAGTCAAGTAATCATTTTATAACAACAAGAGATGAAGTGAGTAGGAAAGTGCCAGAAGACAATAGAGAATAAAAGTTTCGTGGCGGTGATGGGGGTTTGAACCCGCGACCCTACTGGTACGACAACTCAGCCTGGCCGGGGAGAGCATGACTCTACCGTATGAGCTATCCACGATCCCAAAAAAAAAGTCGTCTCTAACTCCTAGTCATTATTAGAGTCCTCACTTTCCCCGACTACTGGAGATCGCGGGTCCCACACACACAACCTCCTCGAAGTATGTTGGCCAGCAGTTTAGCCAGTGGGGTGAGGGAATGTGAATAGAGAGCCCCTTCCAAGGATTCATCAATCATCTCTCAGAGCAGGACACAAACCTTGGACCTTCTTCTGGTACAAAGTCGAGTATTATACCAAAAGACCACATATCCACACAAATAGGACGGTAGGAGGGCAGTAGCGGGTGGGGGAATGATATAAAAATCAAAATTTTCTTTTTCACTTTGCAGGAGACTTACATTGGAAACAGCAAAGCACAGGTAATTCAAAGACGGTTCCGTCATGTCTCGTGGCCTCAACATTTGGCTAATGATGAGCTCTACAGCGTTGTTCATCTCAGTCCAGAGTCTAAGAATGTGCCAAAGTTTTTCACTTTGTCAACAAGACCACATATCACACAAATAGGTGGGAGAGCAGAGAGGGGGGGTGGGGGGGGGGGGGGGGATGATATAGAAATCAAAACTTTCTTTTTACTTTAAAGGAGACTTACTCATTCAAAGACGGTTCTGTCATGTCTCGTGGCCTCAACATTTGGCTAATGATGAGCTCTACAGCGCTATTCATCTCAGTCCAGAGTCTAAGAATGTGCCAAAGTTTTTCACTTTGTCAACAAGACCACATATCACACAAATAGGTGGGAGAGCAGAGAGGGGTGGGGGGGTGGGGTGGGGGGGATGATATAGAAATCAAAACTTTCTTTTTACTTTACAGGAGACTTACATTGGGCACAGCAAAGCACAGGTCATTCAAAGACGGTTCCGTCATGTCTCGTGGCCTCAACATTTGGCTAATGATGAGCTCTACAGCGTTGTTCATCTGGGTGGCGCCAAACGGATGCCACCTGGTCAGTCCCACGCTGCCGAAGAGTTGGCGGGCCGTCAGGATTCCGTGGATGACGGCCACAGCAAATACCAGACTCTTGGTCAGAGGCGTTTCCTGGGCCAGACTGGCCATTGTCTCGTCGGGGATGAGGCGGAGCGAGGAGACGATGGCTGGGGAAGTTAAAAGGTAAGTAATGGGGAAGACGATATCAATAGTGAAGATTAATAATAGTAATAATAGTAATAATAATAATAATAATAATAATAATAATATATATATAATAATAATAATAATAATAATAATATAAATAATAATATAATAAAATAATTTTAATATAAATAATAATAATAATAATAATAATAATATAATAATATAATAATATAATAATAATAATAATAATAATAATAATAATAATAATCTAATGCTGTCCCAAAAGAAGATTTCAAAAGAAAAAAAAATTAAATTATAGAGTAAATTGATAAGCTGTATGTCGATTCAATTTTTTTTTTTTTAATCAAGATATAATCGAAATCTATTTTCTACTGTCACAACTCTAACATTAAAACAAAAATAAGACAAAAGGCAGAATACCTACTTTAAATTTTCTTTCATTTTAAAAATTTATTTATTTTAATTTTTACTTTTTTTTTTTGGCCATATTTTTTTTTTTAAATAAAGCTAAAAATATCCCACCTGTTTTGAGGTAAGATCGTGGGGAAAGTGGATTGAATATTTCCACCACTTTCTTCTCCTCGGCTGCTCCATCCTTGTCAGACTTTGGGCTCAGGTCTGGGAAGGAAAGGATTGCATTCCACGCCACTTTCAGGAGGTGCTGAAAAATAACAAAATCAAACAAAACAAAGAAGGTTCGGTGTGAATTAAACGTGATCATTAGAGTGGTAGATGAAAAAAAAAACAAACACAAAAAAAACAAGTACCCCCCCCCCTCCACACACACACACACACAAAAGAAAAAGAAAAACAAGCAAACCTCCCTCTCCCCCACCCCATACGCCCCACCCCCCCAAAAAAAAATAAACAAAAGAAAACAAACAAAACCAACAGAAAACCAATAAACAAAAAACCCACAATAAAAAAAAAAACAGAAACAGAAACGAATAAACCAAAACAAAACAAACAAAAAGAAGACCAAAACTAAAAAGCTACTCCATCCAAGTTTCGGATTTTTAAGGTTTGAAAAAGAGGAGAAAAATAGACCTCTAAAAATTAACTCTGTCTTGATACAGTAGCAGGCAGTAACACCAGCAAATAACATAGAGAGCTATTATAGGAGGTAAAGAGTAATAGAGCATGTTCCACTTACACATTCGAGAAGACAGTGAATTTTAGTCAAAATTGTATGGAAAATGTATTACAAAGTGAAAAAAGAAACATCGATAAAAACGGGAGTTAAGCTAAGTTATCATATTCATTTATCATAATAATAATCATGATAATAATAATAATAATAATAATAATAATAATAATAATAATAATAATAATAATAATAATAATAATAATAATAATAATAATAATAATAATAATAATAATAATGATAATAATGATGATGATAATAATAATAATAATAATAATAATAATAATAATAGGAACAATAAAGATGATGATAATGATAATGTTATCAATATTATCATCATCATCATTATTATTATTATTATTATTATTATTATTATTATTATTATTATTATCATTATTATTATTATTACTATTATTATTACTGTTATTGTTATTATTATTATTATGATTAATAATAACAATGTCATAAAAATGGAAACTCATGAGACACACCATGACGAAATTCTGTGGTAGAGAACTGTTGGGCTCTGCAGTCAGCCAGATACAGAACTTGCTTTCACCTCCTTCCTCTTTTTCAGATTCCTTGAAATTTACTGGATTGGATGGAGGAAGAGATGTTGAATATCCATGAATAATTAGAGGAATATATATATATATATATATATATATATATATATATATATATATTATATATATATATATATATATATTATATATATATATATTATTGACTATACAAATAACTACATGAATGAATGAATGAATTGAAGATATTATTTATGTGTGAATAATAGATACGGTATGATAAATGAACAGATGAGGGAATGAATCAATGGAATAGAAATGAAAAGATCTAACCGATTGAGACAACGCTGTTAATGGGCAGGTACTCATTTTACACCTGATTATGGTAAGAAAATGTGAATAAAGAGCCTTTTTCAAAAGTATGTGGGCTTTCCGATCCGAAAGCGAGTGTTTTATAGGATGCGAAGGATTTTGAGCTAGGAATGATCCGTGTTAAGGGGAGGTTTCACTGCAAAAATACTAATTATAGGGGTCGGAAATCATTTTTCTGTTTTTGGTTTTTATATGAGCTTTATTTATTCAGCTTTACAATTTTGTAACAATCATGACGAAATTATAAGGTTTTCTTAATTAAAATGGGCATTTTGTAGGCCTACCCACACAAAAAAATATAAAGTATATATTTATTTGAAGCTGTTTTTTTTGCATGTTTGTTTTTTGTTTTTTTTTTTAATTTTTCTCAACACTGGACCACAGCTTCTAGCTGCTTTGGGGTCACAATTCCACCCCACCTCGGCTCTTGTGAATCCTCCACAGGTGTTGGATCAGCTTGGCCAAGTTGTCGGGTGTGGAGAGGTGGATGGCCTCAATGATGGCCCAGCCTTCATTCTTGTCGGCTGTGTCGAGTGCCTCCTCCACGGATACAAGGTTACCCTCACTCATGATTACTCTCTCCACTGGTATTTTGACAGCCTGGATCAAATAAATACATTTTTTTACAAACAAACAAATTCCCTTTATTCTTCCCAAAAGGGAAATTGGTCTCTAGGGTCTATTCCAAGGGAAGACTGGAATAACCCAGGCGTTAGCCACAGTGCAGCAAACAACACATATATAACAATAAATAACAGAGAAAAAGTGTCATTTCCTAAAACTTTTAATTGTACACTTGACTGTTTCCCTCCCAGCCAAAGACTCCGGCCAGGGCCAGGACTAAACCAAGTAATCTCATTCCAAGACAAAAACAGGAAGCAATTAGAAAACAGATGTAGTGGGATAGAAGACACAGGAAGTACCTCTCTGCCCACAATGGAAGGTCAGGAATCCCACCCAGAGAAGTATAATGCTAAAGCATCACAATGGAACAGTTCTAAAATGTCACCTATCTCATAATGAAACTAATCGAAATTATCAGTTCTAAATTGTTTAATTTATGACAATAAAATTTCCTGTTTCTACAAAAGCATTGAATGGAAATAGGTAATCAATACCAAACACGAGATGAGTCATCAGTTTAGGTGATGAAAATCTCATGTTTTATCAAAGTGGAAAAAATATGTTACAGTGAATGACATAATCTGTCGGATGGTGAAAAGGTTTGAACTGAGATATTGCCAAATTTAGTTAAAAGGTCAATCTTTTATCCAAAATGATTTCTTGTCATTAATGATTAAATCAACCCTTTTTGTACATCTTCGGGAAATATCTAAGCTAAATTTCACTTCTAAATATTTTTTACAGCTAGTAAAGTTGAAAAATTATGAAATTTGAGAAAAGTTGCTGGAAACCTTTCCCATACATCTGACCATAACTTCATTAAAAAAACACCCGATTTACTTAAAATAAAAATTAAAATGCTCTGGGGACCATATTATTTTAGAAAATTTAAAAATAAATTAAATCCAAAATTTTCACATTCTGACTGATGATGTGATGCACTGACGGGGACACATATCTGTAGTTGTACTTACCGATGCTAATTCAACAAGTTCGTCAACTGGAGATTTGGTCATCTTCAACCTGGAGGCGGGATGACCCCTGGAGTCCGTTGGTGCTGGAGGCAACATGACCAGGACACCGAGATGACTCTTGGCCTCTTGTAAGACTTCATTCACATTGAATACCTGGGTTATTGTACAAATTACAAGCAAAAAAAAAACAAATAATATACGATTCTTTCATCTCAATGTATTTATTAAATGATTTATTTTTATCGTACCCAATAACACAACAACTTGTGAGTTTGATAAATACAATAAAGAAATGAAAGAATACGTTTATTCCACCCCTTCAAGTAAGATTATTCGATATTTTGTAACCAAATGGTGTGGTATTAGTACGTCTATTCACCATAATTTGTATCTTTCTCCTTCTGCTTGAATGACAATTTGACCCAAAACAAAAAACGTTGGATTTGTATTCATGCGCACCAAAAGATTATTTATAATTACCAATCAGCTGTCTTTTACATCTAATTTCACACCAATGAAATGTGCGAAAATATTCTGTCTGCAGTCTTGAATACATCTTTTATTCAAAGCATTATTTGACGATTACGTATCTACTAAGAAATGATAGGGTTTTCCGATGAGAGGGCTGCAACAAACACAATTCTGGCATAGGCAGAGGAAATTTTACACCTTTTAAAATGCACCTCAGACTATCCGGAAAATAACATTTATTTTTTACATTTTATTTCTTTTGAACAAAGGTTGAAATTCTTATCTAAATATTTCTGTTTGTTTTGGTTTTGTTTTGTTTAATTTCTTCTTTTAAGAAGATTTTGAACAACGGTTGTAATACTCCATTTGAATAATTCTGGGTTTTTTGTTGTTTTTTTCTCTTTAATTTATATATGTATTTATATTTTTTTCATTTCCAAGGTTATATCATTATCTCACCTCTTCCTCTGGGTCGTACAGTGCCAGATGTTTTTGCGTGTACGACAACAGAGCTGTGGGCAGACGATCTGGCCGAAGCATTCGTAGGAGAAGAAGGCGGTGGAAATCATTGAGAGTGCCTGGCTCCGGTGACGGCAGACCGGTAGAACCTCTGTCTCCTGTCATTTTGTAGAATTGAATTGAATTTGATCAGAAGTATAATTAAAATATTGATAAAAATTGTAATGGACTTCAACAGTCGTGAAGTCACTTCCCTCGTAATGATGCATCATAACTTAGTAACTGGTTCTAAACTATCGGAACAATGGCAGACGCTCTTATGAAATACTTATCCGACTAGCATAAAAGTGTATCCAGAGGAGAGTAACATTATAAATCTGATCATGTTTTGACTTTTATACATTCCGATCACATGACATTTGAAAAAGTTCTAGCCAGCATGAAGAATAAAAAGTACCGATTTTCTTTTTTTAGAACCAAGCTGCTGGTTGCTAGGACGTGACATCAGACTATTGAATCCAATTTCCACAGCTATCATCATGTGAATTATCTACTCGAGTTGTCCTAATGAACAGCTGTATTTTGTGCTTTTTAATTATTTTTTTTGGGTCCAATTTCCATTAATTTTTGTAGTATTAATGGCCAAGCAGAGCGATGAATTTCTGTATTCATTGCTACAGAATAAATGTGTAGCTTAACATCTGCATTATTTTATTATAATTTATCTTCCTTTCTTGGGTGTTTTGGTTTAAATTGATGACGATATTAAGATTCGATTCTCAATCAATGAATATATTGCATGGTGCCTTTCAATGTTATTTTTGTTTTTAAAGGGCACTTGCAACACATTAAGGTCATATCAGCGCCAGTAAAAAAGGAAGAAAATGGGATAGTCAAAAGTTCTAGAATTACAATTTAAGCACCCAAGAAAAGGTAAGACAAAGGGGAATTGGTTCAAATAAGAAACGGGTGTAGATTCCAAGAGCACACTATCAAAGTACTTAGTTTGAGATCACTAAAAGTCTCATCCAGACACAAGCACAGGCCCCACTAAGAGGAATGCACTCAAATGTTTTACAAATCATATATAAAGAAAACATAATACAGTGAATATCAGAGAGATGAATTACAAGGAAAAAACTATCTTCCAAAACTAACTATACATTTGACTATTTCCCTCTCAGCCAGGGCATCTGGCCAGGACCTGGACAAAACCAAGTAAAAAGATATAGGGGGATAGAAGACAAAGTAAGAGCCTCCCTGCCCAGTATGGGGGGTCAGGAACCCCACCCAGAAAGTACCACATTCATACGATCACTGAATTTCCATTTTGATAAATGACGTTAAAATGGATCAAACAGAAACTGAAGAGGAAAGAAATCAATTCAGAAATAAACTCTTACCTTTTCTCTCGTCTTTCTCTGTCCCCTCATCTTGTTTCTCTACCTCATCTTTGTCTTCGTCATGTTTCTTTAGTTTCTTTCCAAGGGGAAGAGCTTCTTTCTCAGGGTAGGCACTGTCGTACCTATAAAAACAAATTAATAGATGATGATGAACGAAGTATAGGAGGGGGGGGGGATAGCTAAGATAATCGAGCACTCGTTTCAAACACAAAGGGACAGATTAATCCAGAAGACACAGCAAGTACCTCCATGGGAGGTTAGCAAACATCCCCCCCCCCCACCATACCCAAGGTAAATTTCGAGGAGTTGAACAAATAAAGTTCATTTCTTATCTTATCTTAATTTGAAGCAATGGGTGACAAACTATTGTGATTCTCACCAAGATTTCCATCTTATCTTATCTTATCTTCATTTGAAGCAGAGGGTTATAAACATAGTGTGGTTCTCACCAAGACTTCCAGCTGTCTTCATTCTGAGCAAAGTCCACACAAATGCTGTCCAAGGATCCCGGAAGTACGGAGAGCGCCATGATGTCCTCCCATTTCTCCTGGGACAGCCAGGATGGTGGAGCGGCTCTGCAGTCGAAGTCTGATAGGGTGAGCTGCATGCCGAGGCCAGGGTTGCCTAGATATATGGATATAAACGTTGATTTGTTCGATTTTTAACTCTCTCCTTACCGCCGGCCATTTTCCGGATTTTCCCCAAAACTTCACACCCAACCTCTAGGAAAATAGATTTACTTCATTCAAACACAAAAGCTGTTAGTTCTTGCTATACATATTTCTTTCTGCTAAACGATCTCTTCAACACAATGTTAATATACCTTAACTATGGCAAACATTTTTGTTCAAATATTATGATGTACAAAAGAAATCAGAATGAGAAAAATGTTAATAATAATAATAATAATAATAATAATAATAATAATAATAATAATAATAATAATAACAATAACAATAACAATAACAATAACAATAATAATAATAATAATAATAATAATAATAATACAAATAATAATAATAATAATAATACAAATAATAATAATAATAATAATAATAATAATAATAATAATAATATAATAATAATAATAATAATAATAATAATAATAGATCTTTATTGTCCATAAATATGGCAATTTGTCATTTAGTTACACTTGTTATAACGTTAAATGATAACTATAACATTGAACAGATATTTCACTCCTACTTATTCTCTCTCTCTCTCTCTCTCTCTCTCTCTCTCTCTCTCTCTCTCTCTCTCTCTCTCTCTCTCTTCCTCTCTTGTTGGCTGCATCGTAACGAATGTGACGATTTCCCTATGGGTGGTAAGGAGAGGGTTTAAACCATACCAGTTTTGATTTGTTTTAAAAGTTGAATGATACTTGCAATATGAGTAGTTTTAGGTCAGATCAATGAACAAAATGAAGCCAGTATACATCACGGGGATATGGCTTGGGAGTTAAGGTATGGTGAGAGATGATGATGGTGATGATGATGATGATGATGATGATGATGATGATGATGATGATGATGACGACGAAGATGATGATGATAGTGATGATGACGACGAAGATGATGATGATAGTGATGATGTTGGTAATTACGATGGCAATGGTGATGATGATGTTGAGCATGATGATGATGATGATAGTGATGATGATGATGATGATAGTGATGGCAATGATGGTGATGATGTTGGTGATTATGATAGCAATGATTATAATGATGATGTTGATGATGACCATAATGATAATGATAATGATCATTTCACGCTATGGAAACCGGGATAAACTCTAGCTCTGTGAGCCTAATGGCTCTGAAGGACTACACTTACTCCGATTACCTGATTACCTACCTTGCAAGAACAAAGACATTTCCTCGTTGGTGATGTCCTCCCCTGCTTCTACCTTCATATTCAAACACATCAGAGTGGAGAACAGCAGACGATCTTCTTCAAACAGACACCTGGGGATAGATAGGATATAATATTATGTCAACAGTAAAGTACAGTCCCGTCTCTCTTGGTGTGGTTCCCGACCTCCCATAAGTGGGCAGGGAGGTACTTGCTGTGTCTTCTATCCCTCTGTACCTGTTTTCCAAAATAATTGCTTTCTGTTTTTCTCTTGGAATGAGATTACTTAGTTTTGTCCTGACTCTAGCCGGATTGTTAACAATGCCACTACCACATTATCTCATTCATCTGTAGTGTTTCATTCATCCTGTTTTATTGATAAAGGGGAAACCTGAAACGTTCATTTAATCTGTTTTTGTAATTAAATTGAAGCTTACATTCAATTTCATAATATTTATTTCTTCGAGCTTCGAGCAGCAACATTTACATTACACAGGAGAACGGGGAGAATTGAATGACTGGAGAGACAGGGTTTGTGTGGTGTGATAGATTTAAATGATTTGTTCAAAGATTTGCTATTTTCCCAAAATGGCAGGCTTACCCAGAAGAAAAATTATTTTTCTTTTTAAGCTCAACCAAGCTCTCTACAAAACAATTTTATGTTCTTATAAATTAAACAAATATCATTGTGATGTACAACATAAAACTAAATAAGAAAAAATGTATATTGAGTCGTAACAAATGTGACGATTTTGCTGTAGGTCAAACTCCAAAATGGCTCGACCAAGATTTTGGCCTCCCAGTGTAAAACTGTATTTTCGTTTATAGAACTGTCACCTTTATGTTAAAGAGGCGAGTTTTTTCTTCTATGTATTTATTGCTTGCCTGCTTGTTTTTGTTGCTGTTCTTTCTTTTTTTTTTTTTTTTTTTTTTTTTTTTGGAGGAGAGGGTTAAGTCAACGGGTACAGGAGAAACAATAGGCCGTTCTTTGTGATTCCAATAGCAAGTTCTTTCATTTGACAGCTATTGATAGGAATGCGGTGTGTCTATGTTACAGGTAAATAAATCTCACTTTCAAGTAATGAAACAAAAAAAAAAAACAAAAAACAAAACAAAAACAAAACAAACTATCTTTAATTCAACACAGAAATACCAACACACAGCTCAAAAAAAGCAATCCTTTCAATTCTTAAACAGAAAAACAAAATAATATATATAGGATTTTCGTATCAGGAACATGAAGTGAGTGAGAGAGAGAGGGGAGAGAGAGAGAGGAGAGAGAGAGAGAGAGAGAGAGAGAGAGAGAGAGAGAGAGGAGAGAGAGAGAGAGAGAGGAGAGAGAGAGAGAGAGAGAGAGAGAGAGAGAGAGAGAGAGAGAGAGAGAGAGAGAGAGAGAGGAGAGAGAGAGAGAGAGAGAGAGAAAGAGAGATAGATTTCAAAGTGCTTTACAATCAGCTGCTTGTCGTTACAAACGTACACAAAATGAAAAAGACAAAGACAAAAACCCTTTTAAAAAAAAAACATAAGAAAAAGAACTCACATTTTAACCCTGTGGTAAACAAGACTGGTTAAGCTGTCCATCAATTTCTTGACCTCATTGGTGGGCATGCTGACATATTCCACTCCCTCCGTAGGAAGATCTTCCGTATCGGGTAGGTCAATGGTTGGGATCTCCGCTGAGTCAGAGCCATGGACCAGTTTTTGGACAGCGTTCGTGCTGATAGATTCTGAAGGGAAAAGAATTTTTTTATTTTTAAAAAAAGAAATGAAAATAGATGAGCTTTGAGCTTTTAAAAATTTTATTTATTTTAATATAGTGCAATATCCACTAAACGTACTCAAAGTGCTTTACAAAGGGTCTCTGACTAAACAGCAATATGTAACATGTAGGATGGGACATGGCACCTGTTAGGCAATATTTCATAACAAATAAATAATAAAATAAAATTCCCTTTATACATGCCATAGGGGAAATTTTTCTCTAGGGTCTATACTGTTGTTTGATTGAAGAATACAGTATGTGCTATTTGGTTACCATTGCATATACTGTGTTTTTAAAAACAACGGTAGTATATTCCCGGAGAGACTGGAATAACCCAGTCATCAGCTGCAGTGCAGCGCCACAAAATGAGCTAGTGCGAGGTGACTTGCGAGGTGATTTGCTCAACGCCACACAACGTAGCGGCAGGTGATCGAACTTGGTACCTTCCGGGTATGAAGCAAAGACTGTACCACTGTGCCATGCTGCCCCCATTTGTGTGTATTGTTTCACTTCATAAGCCATGTTATTATATACTCTTTATATTTTCGTTGCATATTGTTATTTGGTTCACTCTGACATTATACCAAAGCGAGACAGTCTCCCATAGTGTGCAGGGAAGCACTCACTGTGTCTTCTATCCCCCTATATCTGTTTTCCAACACGCTTTCTGTCTTTGTCTTGGAATGAGATTACTTGGTTTTGTCCTGGCCCTGGCCGAGAGGGAAACAGTCAAATTCAAATATATAGTTAATTTAGGGAGATGATATTTTTTTCCTTGTAAAGCATCTCTCTGTATTATGTTTTGGTTACGTATTATATATGATTTATAAACATTTGAGAGTATTCCTCTTAGTGGGACCTGTGCTTGTGTCTGGATGAGACTTTTTGGTGATCTCAAACTAAGTACTTTGATAGTGTGCTGTTGGAATCTACACCTGTTTCCCATTTTAATCAATACCCCTTTGTCTTACCTTTTCTTGGGTGCTTTAATTGTAATTCTAAAACTTTTTACTATCCCATTTTCTTTCTTTTTACTGGAACTGACATGATCTTAATGTTTTGAAAAAGCAGTAAAACCATTTAAAAAAAACAAACAAAGCGAAACAGTAAAATATTTGACATGAAAATAAAATTATATCTGAACTACCTTCGGTCTCTGCTGGTTGCGCATTCTTTACACTTCCTCCTTCCCCTGTTTCATCGTCACCTTTGTCTGTGCTCTCTTTGCCTCCTAAAAATTGGAAAGAAAAATAAAGAAAAAATCACAAAAAGAGCCAAAATTTGATTATGGGAATTGTAAAAATCAAAACCAGAACACTTAATGATAACAATCCTTGACAGACAAATCAAAGCTTAATCTTAAAAATGATTACAACTACAAATTTTATGGCAGCCGTTCCTTTAACCCCACGGGGCCCCTTGTGAGGAATGACCTGCCCAGAAAGATAAGAGAAGCAAAGTCTATTGATAGTTTCCAATCATTGTTAAAACACTGCGACATTTTTTATGATATTAATACGTTATGACATACTTTACTGCTATTGGTATACGTTTTATTGTGTAAATTTCATATTTTTTTGAAGCGTGCATTGGGCATTACACTGTGATGAAAATGTGTGATATAAATGCCATCTATTAACTCTCTCTCGAGTTCATATGCATGGAAAATCGAACAGAGAGAGAGAGAGAGAGGGAGGGGGAGTATGATATTTGATATAAAAACGCGATCCTTATATTCTGCAATTATTAATGCAAATTCAATACATGCCAATTATTCGTTAATCGTTGACTAACCTGTAGCTGTTTGTTTCTCCGTGGCAGACGCCTGCGATCCAGCACTTCCAGGCCTGGGTTTTCTGTCTGCATCTTCACTGGAATCGACGTCCTCGAAACACTGAGCAAGGAAAATCAATTGAGATAAGGGTAAAAAAAAAATGTTCATCTCATGTTGAACAAAAAACAAACCAAAATTGAAAAAAGGCCAAAGGCCAAAATGTCGTTTGTTTTGTGTTGTACCCTTATATATATATATATATATATATATATATATATATTATATATATATGAGTCACATTTACTCACTTTATCTTTCCAAGTTTTTGCATATTTGATCGAGGACTATGAATATTAATTCTCCACTTGAGAAAGACTTGAAACATGTAACATTTCTGGTTGTCTTAATTTCAAAATCCCTTTTTGGTATTGGGCCGAACTTGACATATTACCGTTAGAAGTGATGGTCACATACAGACCTGCCAAGTACTACGAAAAATTCTCAGAAATACGAATTTTTGTCTCCAGCTACAGAACTGCATTCATTCTCCTCTTTGACTCAATAAATCTTGTTGAAAAGGAAAATTTAGTTTCTCAGAACCTATATCCAGGACTTTGGAGCATTTTTCGATCATGCTGATGGAAAATTGTTTATTTCTAAAGCTATTTAAAGTGGATTTTACATTTTTTCCCCTTGGGAACTACGAATTTTTGAAATTTCGAGTTGGCAGCTCTGTCACATGTCACGTTTATAAGTAAATCAAATGGATGTAAAATTCATATTTATTTTTAAAATATATTTGCTCCCTTTTGGATTTGGTTACAATTACAGACAACAATTTATCAAGATGTGTATATTTAAATAAGTAAATTCTAGTTTTAGCTCTCTAGATGGAAACATATAGATTAATATACGGGGAAATGTAAATGTTGCTGCTCCAAGCTTGATGAAATATATAACTAAGTAAAATTCAATGTTAGCTTCAATTTAATATTATACGAAAACAGATAAAATGGACATTTCGGGATTCCTCTTTATCAATAAAACAGGATTAATAAAGATTCATCTTAACAACGCCAATACCACATTATCTCATTCGTCTCTAGTATTTCATTCATCCTGTTTTGTTGATAAAGGGGAAACCTAAAACGTCCATTTTATTTGTTTTCGTATATATTAAATTGAAGCATACATTCAATTTCACATTGTTATTTATAGATTAATATACGTACATCTTCAAGTCCGTCTGAGAAGAATTCTGGAGGGAATTCCTTCCCAACGGCCTCGTCAAACAGATTCAGGAAATAAGACATTGGGAAATGGTATTCTGGGTAGATGGCTGCCAGGGAACGCATCAGGGAATACAGCAAGGACGCCCTTCTGGCGACGGGATAAAGCTCATCCTTCAGTAGGTCAAGGTCGTCCAGGATGTTCTGGGTTGCAGCAAGTTGCTGGGCCAACTGAAGAGAAAAGATAAACGGCGAAAAATGATGGTTTCAGTTGCAGTGAATTAACAACAACAATAATAATAATAATAATAATAATAATAATAATAATAATAATAATACAATAATAATAACAATAATAATAATAATAATAATAATAATAATAATAATATAATAATAATAATAATAATAATAATAATAATAATAATAATAATAATAATAATAATAATAATAATAATAATACATGGCATTTATATCGCACATTTTCACCACTGTTTAATGCTCAATGCACGTTACAAATAAATATACAAAATTTGCATATTTTATAAAACGTATACCACAATGATATCAATAGCAGCAGTGTATGTAATATCGTATCAATATCATGAAAATGTAACGGTAAAAATGTAGTGCTTTAAAATGATTTAAAACTATCAATAGATTTTGGTTCTCTTATCCTTCTGATCAGGTCATTCCACAAAAGGGGCCCAATGTGGGTAAAGGAATGGCCGCCATAACATGTATAATCATAATTATTTCTAAGAGTAAGCTTCGTTTTGTAAGTAGAGGATCGTAAATTCCTAGCATGCTTTTAATGTAGTCAGGTGATTTATCATTTAGGCTCTTAAAACAAAACAGAGCAATCTTAAAAATTATTCTTTCCAGGCAGCCAGTGCAGCTCATACAATAGGCAGGGAATGTGTCATTCTCTTTTGTCTTGTTACTAATTTAACTGTACTATTCTGTAAGACCTGCAGGCGGGAGATTTTCTCATGGCTTATGTGAGATAAAAGACCATTGCAATAGTCTAGAGTTTCATGTTGCATCTTTAGTAAGGAAATCTCTAATGGTGGATATTTTCTTAAGATTATTTGTAAGAGTTTTATAGAGGCTGCCTACTGTTATTCACTGTAAACAATTTTTTTTAAAATTAAAAAGTGACCTAGATGCCGTGTTGGAAAATAAATAGATATATATAAATATATATAGATACATATATATATATATATATATATATATATATATATATATATATATATATATATAAATAGATATATATAAATATATATAGATACATGATCTATGGTTAAGAATCTTGGTTCAAGACCACTGTGTTAAAATGCTGAGAGCAACTTTCTTTTGTACAAGAGCTATTCCTGCTTCAAAATATGTTTTGTTTTTCAAAGAAGGATGGGCATGACATATGTAGATGGATATGAAAAGAAAAATACCTGTAGTTTGGCATCTGTGACGTTGGTAATAAATTGTAAGGCTTTGGGAGTGCTTAGGATGGCCTCTTGTCCTCCAGAAAGAACTTGGTTCTTGACCGTCTCAGACAATCTGATGATGACAATCAAGACGATGATGATGATGATGATGATGATGATGATGATGATGATGAGATGGTAGTGGTGAGGATGATGATATAATAATAATTAATGAAAATGACGACATTGACAAAGGCAATGATGATGATCTTCTGAACGCTTTGTCTGACACTATCCTTATCATTGATGTTCATATTGAAACTGAGGACATGTGTTTACTTATAATTATATTTCATTATGTCATTAAGGCATTATGTGTTGTTTTCTTTTAAAGGTACCATGGCAATTTAGAAGGAAAAAAAAGGAAAGAAATAAAACGCAAAAATATTTTTTTCTAACAGCACAACAACAGGAGAAAATTGAAAAAAAACCCCAAACAAAATGAAACAAAAACAACAAAAGAAAAAACAACAACTATAATTTAGCATTTTGACGATTAAAAATACCATTGAAGTATTTCTCTCTAATACTTAATTCCTTTTATTTTGTTTGACTCTACTTTATACCAAAAAAAAAAACAAACACTATACAGTGGAATTCTCAAAATGTCAACACCGTCAGACCAGAAAAATTGGTTGACTTTAAGCAAGAATAACTGATGATACAAGAATGATACAATGCAAGCTATATGAGATTATGTAATTATAAACTATTGTATAAGGCATTTAAAGGATAATTCCTATATTAAGCCTTTAGTAAGATAAGATAAGATACGATAACTTTATCAATTATCAATGCAACACGCTTGGATAAAGAACAGAAAACTCGGGACCAACAAGATGTGTGACTTTAAGAAGAATTTGATTTTAAGAGTGTTCACTTTATTAGGATTCCAGTGTACCTATTCCTGTTGGGAAATAATCATCATTTTATTTTACTCATTTCCTTCTTTACTCACTCAATCCTAGAGATTTTTGTTACTTTTCAAAATTGGAAAAAAATGTATTAAAAATGAGCATGTACATAGATGGTTTTATTCAACTATTTTTTACATGATTGTTTTCTGTTTTCGTGGTTCCATAATTGTTTTATTATTCATGATTATTTTTCATTATTCATGATTATTTTTCACATGTAAAAACTAAAAACATTAGCTTTGATACTACGCCTATAATTTGTCTCAGAAAAAAATGTAATAAGTAGGTATGGGGTAAAAGTAACCAGGGTGAGCTACGGATATAGTCGGTGTTAGGGTTGAGTGAGTTAAAAACAAATTCTTTTCATAACAACTCTCAAATGTGACCCCTCGCCTCAAAACGATATTAAGTCGGGATGGTTAAGATGCTGAAAATGGTATTTATAACCAGAAATATCAGACTTGGGTTGAGTTTAAATGTTTTATTGAAGAGAAGGAATATCATATTTCAGGGTACCAGTACCAATAAATCGAAATTTTGACCAGTTTAGCATTAATTTTGGCTTTTGAGTATCTGGTTCATCCCGGCATAATACCGTTTTGAGACGATGGGTCACAAATAATCACTCAACTTACTTACTTACTTACTTATCCGAACCAGCGACCACCTGAGCTCTAGCCCTTCGGTCTTGTGCCATGACGTAGAAGTTAGACGTCTTTTGTAGTTGTTAATATATTAATGCAAATAATCACTCAAAGAAGGAACTCTTCCTTACCTGTAGAGGGTCTCCTTCTGTAGCTGTAGATTCTTCAAGGCCGTCACCCTTTCCTTGTACAGCTCTGGTCTAATCCTGGCAAAGGCACGGGTCAGCAGATCCTCCGTCAACGTGTCGTGGGACACGCCGAAGTTGATCAAGGTCATGTTGGAGGCAGTGATGGGGTTGAAGCGGGGGTGGGGGATGGTGGTGGACAGATAAAACCGGAAGTCCGGGTGGCACAGCGTTCGTCTGCCCATGAACAGAATCATGCGAGGTTCTAGGGGAAATAATTTGACATAGAGAACAAATGAAGAGATAACATTTTACCCCCCTGTTTATCAAACTTGAGTTTAACCCTCTCAGCCATTTTAAAGATTTTTCCCAAAACTTCACACTCAACTAACACAAAATAGATTTTTTCATCACTGAGACATAATAGCAGTAAAATACTTGCCATACAGAATTTCTTTAGCAAAACTTGTTCTACAACACACTGTTCATTTTCTTAAAATTTTATGATGTACAAAAGAAATTTGAATAAGAAAAATGTAGGTTGTATCGTAACGAATGTGACGATTTTCCTGTAGTTGGTGAGGAGAGGGTTAAGCTTGTTTTGTACATAGCATTCTATGATAAGAAAGTGACTATCAAAACCTGCTAAGTCTCCTTTTGAGCATTCTGAGAAAACTACCATGTTTCGTGTCATATCGTTGGGCGATTTTAAGAGGAAATTACTTGTCTTCTTTGCCTTATAGTACAATCTATACGGGATTTGAATGATTTGTTTGTTGTTTTTTGGATTTTTTTCCTGCTGATTCCCAAGTGTCCAATTTATAAATAATTATCAAGCCCCAGGGAATGATTTGAGGGTAGTGTGACAAAGGAGCGTGGTCTTTGCTTTGTACCCAGAAGGTATGGAGTTTGACCGTAGCCATCGTAAAGTTATAGCCTGACACTGAATTCCAAAAGGACTGGCAGTTTGACGTTATTATTTGGTTTTTGCACCGTCTAGTGAGTTGTCGTTAGTAGAGCTCATGGAAACAAGTTATTTCATTGGTTGAACTATTGAATACAACTCACGATTTGTATACTTTTGTGGCCAAAGACTGGCATTTTGACGTCATTTTTTGGTCAGTGTCAGGCTATAACTTAACGATGACTATGGTTTGACACCCAATTGCACTGTGTGGCCTTGAGCAAGTCACCTCGCCCTAGTTCACGTTGAGGCATTGCACTGTGGCTAACACACGAGTTATTCCACTCTACCATTGAAATGTACCCTCACAACAAATTTTCCAATGGGCTTGAATGGAGTGAATGTCATTTTACATGTGAGCAACAAACCCTAATTATATGAGAAGAAAAAGGAAATGAAGAGTGAGTGAGTTTTATATCTTAAGCTTCAAATAACATACCTGATGATTTTGATAAAAAACTCAATCTAGAAATGAAACGAAGTGTAATTTTTATGGTTATAAATTCAATTTCAAGCATTTAGGTCATCCAGACATAATATCACTTGAGATTTTTTTTTTTTTTAAGAAAAATAGCTTTTTATATAGCGCAATATCCACTAAACATGCTCAAAGTGCTTTACAGAGGGTCCCTGACCAACAACAAAATGTAACATGTAGAACGAGACATGATGCCTGTCATGCGATATTACAATTTTTAATGACCAGGTACTCATTTTACACCAGAGTATGGTGACATCATGTGAATAAAGAGCCTTTTCCAAGGACTCAACTATGCGCTGAACGAGGCTCAAACCCAGGACCTTCTGATCCGAAAGCGAGTGTCATACCACTCGACCACATATAGCCAAACACTTAGAGATGGTGGGTGACATAATATTCACTTTTTGACATCTGGTTTAGCCTGTATAACATTAAGTTCAGACGGCAGGTCACATATATGTCAAATCTTAATAATAATAATAAATGTACATTTATATAGCGCTTATGCGAAAGCTTCGAAGCGCTTCATATTGACCATCAGTAAAAAAACATTGCACACTGCAGATTCGGACATACGAACAAAAGCTCACACGCATCCAATCACACACACACTCACACTCACACACACACACACACACACACACACACACACATAGACACATCCATAGACACACTGTACATAAATCTTACCCTCATTCAAATCTTTCTCATGGGCAGTGTTACGGTGGTGGACAAGGGGGGCAATCATGTTGTCAATGCTTTCCTTGCAGTTCTTGAGTAACACGGGCTTGCCACGAGTTATGGCCCTTTCTAGGGATGCCATGATGTGGGGGTCATTCCTAAACATCAGAAAATAGACATTCATCAAAAAGACCAACAAAAAAAAAAAACAGCAGTGTATTCAGCTTCAGTTGTCACAGAGCTTCTGGTGTTATGCTGGAGAGTAATGTAAATGTTGCTTAAACCAAAACAGAGTTGCCTAAATGAGCCAATAAAATGGAGAGAGAGATAAGGTGAGTAAATGTGACTCATATATAAGGGAATAACACAAAACAAACAACGTTTCTGCCCTTGGCCTTCGTCAGGACACAAAAAAACAAACACAAATATGTAAGGTTACAGATATCACATTTTGTCAAATGTGCATTGTTTCCATATTTGACAAAATGTGATATTTGTAACATTACCCATTTGTGTTTGTTTTTTGTCTCCTGACGAAGGCCAAGGGCTGAAACGTTTGTTTTGTGTTGTTCCCTTATATATGAGTCACATTTACTCACTTTATCCTTCTTTCCAGTAAATGTTGCTGCTCAAAGGTCGAGGAAATAAATAACAATGTGGAATTGAATGTAAGATTCAATTTAATATACAAAAACAGATAAAATGGACGTTTCAGGTTTCCGATTTATTTCTTCTTCGTCATCGTCTTCATTTTGTTAGAATGGGCTGGACCTCAAAAACTTAAATGTAGAATTCAAAATGGAAACGAAATACAATTAAAAATTAAACAAAATACAAACATTGCTTTCCTTGCTGTAGAGTAATGAGATGGAAAGACAATTTACTTGATCTCATCCATACATTTTAGAATAACTTTCACGGTATGACGTAAGAAAGGAATTGCAGCATTGACATCTAACACGACAGCCCTGGTGATTAGAATAACTTTCACGGTATGACGTAAGAAAGGAATTGCAGCATTAACATCTAACACGACAGCCCTGGTGATTAGAATAACTGTCATGGTATGATGCAAGTTAGAAATTGCAGCGTTAATTGAACTTTATATAGCGCAATATCTACTAAATGTGCTTAAAGCGCTTTACAAGGGGTCCCTGGTCAACAGCAACATTTAACACGTAGGACGGGACATGACGCCTGATAGGTGATATTACAATTTTTCGGACAAAGACAACGCTGTTAACGGCCAGGTACTCATTTTACACCTGAGTACAGTGGGAGATTGTGAGTAAAGAGCCTTTTCCAAGGACTCAACTATGCGCCGAATGAGGCTCGAACCCAGGACCTTCCAATCTGAAAGCGACTGTCATACCACTAGACCACATAGCTGCACATCCGCATAGCCGTTAACATCTAACACTGCTACAGTCCTGATGAATCATCTTTCTTTTTAAAATATAAATTCTAGCTTTAATTACCAATAGTATTTTATCAATAGTTTTATCTTTTTGTCTACTTGTGCCTTCTACATGTAAACAACTATACAGCTAACATTCATAGCATCTTTCTCTTTTTCTGCAGTTTACTTTTATGAAATGAAAAACAGACAAAAGCTTGATATATTCTGAATAATTCGCTTATATCTACCACAAATCTAGTGATACATAAGACCCATTTTTAATAATGACTAATAAAATTATCAAATGTTGAAGTCATTCCACTGCTCTTTCCAATATATAGCCCAAGTCTTGTGATATTCACTATAATATTGCCCATTGCTTGTATATGAATCACAACTCCAACATTATACTGTTTTGACGCAGTGAGGCATAACAAATTGAAAACGAAATGAATATGTCTATGTTGTGTATATCGCACGCGTGAGAGAGAGAGAGAGAGAGAGAGAGAGAGAGAGAGAGAGAGAGAGAGAGAGAGAGAGAGAGAGAGAGAGAGAAAGTGTGTGTGTGTGTGTGTGTGTGTGTGTGTGTGTGTGAGTGTGAGAGATAGAGTGTGTGTGTGTGTGTGTGTGAGAGAGAGAGAGAGAGAGAGAGAGAGAGAGAGAGAGAGAGAGAGAGAGAGAGAGAGAGAGAGAGAGAGAGAGAGAGAGAGAATAAAATAAGTAGGATTGAAATATCTCTTCAATGTTACAGTTATCATTTAACGTTATAACAAGTGTAACTAAATGACAAATTGCCATACTTATGGACAATAAAGATCTATTATTATTATTATTATAAATTGTAAACAATATCGCTAGGATGGAAAAGATTTACAAAAATGATGTGCGTGATTGAAAATAGCAGCACGGCAGTTTTCAAAACAATTGAATGAATAATAAATAATAAACACACACCATTACTTATTGATTAGTCAATGACGCTATTATAACACTGCCGTTTTATTAAAGAACACAGTATGTGCTTTTTGGTTAACATTGCATATACTGTGTTTTTTTTTTTTTAATCAACGGCAGAACACCATCACCAAGTATATGAAATCAACTTGTTCTTCACCGATCTACCAAAAAATAAAAAAAAAATAAAAATTAAAAAAAGAAAACAGAAAAAAACAAAACAAAAAAAAAAAACAAGGAAAAAATTATAAATGAATAATTAAAACGATAGATTATTATAATTTATAACTTTAAAATCTTGCTTTTGCATAGAAGTTATTAATTAATTGCTTTTACAAAGATATCATTGGTCTAAAACCATGTTGTATAAAAATGAGCTTTTATATAGCGCAATATCCACTAACGTGCTCAAAGCGCTTTACAAGGGGTCCCTGGTCTACAGCAAAATTTAACACGTAGGATGGGATATGACGCCTGTTAGGCGATATTACAATTTTTTTTCTGACAGAGACATCGCTGTCAACGGCCAGGTATTCATTTTACACCTGAGTACGGTGAGAGAATGTGAGTAAAGAGTCTTCTCCAATGACTCAACTATGCACCAAGCGAGGCTCGAACCCAGGGCCTTCCGATCCGCAAGCGAGTGTCGTACCACAAGACCACGTAGCCACATGTGGTGTACAAAAAGAAGAAAACTCAAAATGCCACTATTATGTCAAGTTAAAAATACTCAAAGATTTTTTTCAGCCCCGACAAGTTGGACCCTACACTAAGGCTCTTTGTTCATAATTTCTAACCATACTTGGTATTCAAATAGATGTCCTATCCCAATTTATCAAATTAATATATAAAGTGTTGCTATTGGTTCTTGGTTGTATATTTTTACATTTTTGTCGCCATAGAATCTCAACTTTGTGTTTATACACTTTTATGCATGCCATGTCTGTAAACGAATTTCAATTTTTTTGGGATGAATAAAGTATATTATCATTATTATCAAAATTACTACTTGGTATGTTGTACACGTCAAAAATTAATTGTATTATCCTCTTACTAGTAGCTTTTCTTATCCTCTGTGTACATTGTTGCTTTAAGCATAATATATCTGTCCATATTGCACTAGCTTTATTTAATTATTCTTAAATAGATCATTCGTATTTTATAAATAAATTCCGTATTTGTTTCTTGTCTTTTTTCATCTCTATCAACAAAATGTTCAGACATGCCATACAGCTTGGCACAGGGGGCATGCTCTTTGATCAGAACCAAAACTGTACTGCGTTCAAATCCCAATCCCCTTGTGTGGTCTTGAGCAACTATCGGGAGCCTCTGTGGTGTAATGGTAGCACGTCTGACCGGTAATCAGAAGGACTGAGGTTCGATCCCCAGTCGAGGTCGACTGATTTTTTGGGATGGTTTTTTTTTCTTTCTATTTTTCTTTCTTGCTTTGTCTGGCACCTTTCATACACACTTGTTCAGATCTTCATCTTAAACTGGTACCTGCTCCTTAATTTCTTCAATTTGAGCAAGTCACCCTTCAAATACCACTGAAGAAAAGTTCCCTATCTGGAATGAATTAAAGGGACTTTGTTTTATTTATTTTTATTTATCTGTAAACAATAAGCCAATACTCGTCGTTAAAAAAAATACAAAACAACAATAGACAGTTTGTATACGTAACATTACAACGACTAAAAGTTCAATTTCCTTGCAAAACCAATCGACGTATAACAAGATATCTAATCTTGACAGATAATTTAAATAGCACAATTGCATGAATATAGATAATATAGGAGCCATTAAAAGGGAAAAAAATGATAAGGACTCTGACAAAAAAAATAAATGAGATTTGTTGTTTTCCTCAGAATATTCGGAACCATTTATAGCATATTCACCAACACACAACGCTAATAAATAAGTAAATAAACAAACAAGTAAATAAATAAATAGATAGAAGATTAAATAAATATATGAAGAAAGTGAAGTCTATTATATTAAACATATAAATCAATAAATAAATACATACATAAATAAATAAAAATTAATAATTACATAAATCAATAAACGAATAAAGAAATAATTTTTTTTAATTCAGAAATAAAGTGTAAAATTAATAATAAAAACTAACAAAATTAATGAATAAACCAAGAAATGCCATAAATAAATAAATAAATAAATAAATAAATGAATAAATAAATAAATAAATAAATAAATAAATAAATAAATAAATAAATAAATAAATAAATTTACGTACTGAATGGGTGACATGGAAGATGAGGGAAATGTGAGCTATTTTTGTTTTAATTAACAAAAAAACAAAAAAAAAGAAAACAAACTCATAGACAGTTGCTGGAAATAATAAATAAAATGATGCACCATAGCCACACTACAATCCGTTTTAAAGAAGCTGTTTTCTTGCATTGCGAACACCATAAATACACTTGTTTGTAGCATACGACAATACAAATGTGATTACAAATAGTGATATTGTTGTGGTTACATACCATCTGTTTGTTTGCAGCGATGGAAGAAAAACAATGAAGAAAAGTCATTCAATTTATCATTGATTAGCATTGCATCACATTTCATAAAACTTATAAAATTGACAATAACGTTTTTAAAAAATCAACAACAAAAAGAACCCCAAAACCAAAAAACAAACTTAACCAATAAACTCAATTCTATCCATCCGTCTACAATACCAGATTGAAGTAACGGGTCACATTTACAATCATAAAAAATTACGCCCTTCCACCACGACATCATAAGATATTGTCGCCTAGGCATTCCACGAACGAATAATATAGATAATTCAAACAAGATGTATGATGTCAACAGGAATCACCCATGTTGTCCAAGTGAGCAAATTGAAGGTAAATAATAATCTTGTCCAAATGAAAAAAAACGAAAGTGCCTGAAGCGGGGCTCAAACCCGGGACCTTCTGGGTCACAGTGCAATGCCTTAAACACTCAGCCACTTCACCCCCCCCCCCCCCCCCCTTTACAATAATAAGATAAACAAATTGGCCCCTGACCTGTTTTCCATATCCAGAGAGATGAGTTTCCGCTTGTTCATGACTTTATTCAGCCTAGCCAGCCAGTTGCAGCCTTCGCTATTGGGATCAATCATCATGGGAGGCCTCTGCCAAGACGTGCTGAGAATAGCTGCATTCTCAATCTGACGGGGCCCGAAATCTGACGAGGAAAGAAAATTGGAAGGCGTGAAATAATGATTTTAAAAATAGGGTATGGAGAAGTGCCAGATGAAAAAAAGAAAATAAAAAGTCACGGGGTCAGTGTCAAACTCAAGATTTAATTAATTTTTCTGAAGAAGTGAAATGATGCTATTTGTTTGTTTTATTTTCTCAAGGGCCTTACAGTCCTTGCAACACAATAAGGTCGCAGACCTGCCTACAGAGAGATGATTTACAAGGGGGACAAAATATAATCTCCCCAAACTATAAATATACATCTGACTGTTTCCCTCCAGGCCAAGGACTCCAGCTAGGGCCAAGACGAAAACAAGTAATATATTTTCAAGAAAAGATGAAAAGTAACCCGGAGAAGCAAAAATGGGGGAACAGAACACACAACAACAATGACCTCCATGCCAACCATTGGGAAATTGAAATGATGAGCACCGGGTTAAAATTATGATGTATGTTTTTTTATTTTTAAGGGTTTTATGGCGCTTGCAATACATTTAGGTCATATCAGCGCCAGTAAAAAAGAAGAAAATGGGATAGTAAAAAGTTCTAGAATTACAATTAAAGCACCCAAGAAAAACTAAGACATAGGGGAACTGGGAACAAATAGGGATCAGATGTAGATTCCAAGATCATACCACCAATGTACTTAGGTTGAGATCACCTATAAGTCTCATCCGGACACAAGCACAAAATCCAGCAAAGAGGAATACACTCCAATGTTTACAATATACATTCAAAATAACAAATATAATAATACATAACAGATGATTTACAAGGAAAAAAAATCATCTCCCAAAACAATAACTATGCATTTGACTGTTTCCCTCCCAGCTAGGACTCCGGCCAGGGCCAGGACAAAACCAAGTAATCTCATTCCAAGACAAAGACAGAAAGCATGTTGGAAAACAGATATAAGGGGATAGAAGACACAGTATGTACCTCCCTGCCTGCTATGGAAGGTCAGGAACCCCACCCAGAACAGATGGAAAGTAACCCGGAAAAGCGAAAATGGGGGGATAGAAGGCACAACAACAATGACCCCCATGCCAACCATTGGGAAATCTAAGTGATGACTAGCGGGTTAAAATGAATTATTGTACTGCATTAAAATATCAACAACAAAAAACCCACCAAAAAATAAAAGGTTTGAGCTTTTATATAGCGCAATGTCCACTAAATGTGCTCAAAGCACTTTACAAGGGGTCCCTGGCCAACAGCAACATTTAACATGTAGGACCGGACATGCCACCGGTTAGCCGATGTTACAATTTTTTCGGACAAAGACAACGGCCAGGTACTCATTTTACACCGAGTACGGTGAGAGAATGTGAGTAAAGAGCCTTTTCCAAGGACTCAACTATGCGCCGAGCGCAAGGCTCGAACACAGGATCTTCTGATCCGAAAGCGAGTGTCATACCACTAGACCACATAGCCGCACAAAACAGAATGATCAAAGCAATTCTTTAATAATGATAATGAGCAATTTATAATCAGTGTGTTAACTCACTCAATCCTAGAGATTTTGGCTACTTTTCAAAACAGTAGCTTTGATAATACGCCTATAATCTGTCTCATAAAAATGTAAGAAATAGGCATAGGATGGGGTCATGACGTAACTATAGTAGGCCGTGGATGGGGTAAAAAGTAACCCGGGTAAACTACGGATATGGTCAGTGTTAGGGTTGAGTGAGTTAAAGTATTAAAAATTTTAAAAAAAAATTGTTAACTTCACTGTTGTAAAATGTAAAGAACGTACTACCTTTCGTTAGCCAATCATTGAGAGTGGATTCCCCGACCAATATTTTGATTAAAGACCGCACATAACGGTTGTACTGGGCAGTGGTAAGGATGGGCGTGGTACTTCCTGTCACGTGGCTGCCAAGGTCATCGTCCATGTCGCCATCTTCTTCCTGGATCTTAGACAGACCGACCAAGTGGACGTCTTCCTCCTCTCCTGATTGGTTGATTTCTCCAGAGTTGTCTTTCTTGGGCGTTGTGGGAGTTTTGGCTGAATTTTTTTTTTGAGTGGAAAAAAAATAATAGATACATTGAAAAGTGGTAAATAATGTAATTCAGTGAAATAAATAAAACAAAAACAAAAACAAAAAAAACAACCAAACAAAACAGAATTCCTCATTTACGGTAATATTTATTTATTTTAATTGGGTCAGTCATAGTACAAGGAGGGGGAAGAAAACCATTCTTGCTTTAGCAATTTTTAATGTTCATAGGTATGATATCTTTAAATAAAGACAACATAATGGTTTGTCTTAAAAGAAAGGGGGTCCTTGAGATCTCAGTTGGTAGAGTGTTCTCTTCACATTCCAAAGTGACTGAGATTGATCCCGGATGAAGTTGATTTGGGTTTTTTTCTGATCCCCTGTCCAGCCAGCATTGATTGTTTTTTTTTTTTTTTATTGGCTGAAGAAGGGTTTTGAGCCCCAAACGTTCCGTGTTTGGTGTTTTCTTCTTTTTTGAAGTTGTTATATTCAATTTTGTTTATTACTTCTTCTAAATTAAGCAAACCATTTAAACCCAAATGTCATATGATTGGTTATGAAGTAAATATTCAGGATCTCTTAATCTAGCAGAAAATTGTTTGCAATAGACCACTGTCCTATTCAAATGGTAGCAAGCAATTGCTGTTGTCTCTTTCACGGTATGGATACCTGGATAATCCCAGACTCAATGGGCTTAATGGCTGTGATGATGATGATGATGATGATGATGATGATGATGATGATATGATGATGATGATGATGAAATGTCAAATAATAATAATAATAATAATAATGACAATAATAATAATAATAATAATAATAATAATGACAATAATAATAATAATAATAATAATAATAATAATAATAATAATAATAATAATAATAATAATAATAATAATGATGACAATAATAATAATAATAATAATAATAATAATAATAATAATAATAATAATAATAATAATAATAATAATAATAATAATAATAATAATAGTAATAATAATAATAATACTAATAATAATAATAATAATAATAATAATAATAATAATAATAATAATAATAATAATAATAATAATAATAATAATAATAATAATAACCTCCACTAGGACTTTTACTTCCAGAGGGTGTTTTACTCTTGGCTCTCGAATTCCTGCCTTCTTCATTGCTGGCTCCAGCAACGGGTGACCTTGACTTGACACCCTGCTGCGGAGGCGTTGCAGCTTTCTGGGAAGATGGCGTCTTAGGCTTGTTGTCCAGCGGGGTCTTGGAT
>NC_088373.1:21710737-21713237 GCF_034508935.2 Berghia stephanieae | reverse complement strand
CTGGCTATCAACAGCACTGTCTCTGTCAGAAAAAAAAAATGTTATATCGCCTAATGGGCCTCATGTCCCATCCTAAATGTTAAATGTTTCTGTTGGCCAAGGACCCCTTATAAACCCTTTTAAAGCACTTTGAGCACATTAAATGGATATTGCGCTATATAAAAGCTGAATTTATTAAAGCTCAATTTATAAAGAAAAATAAAAGAACAGAAAATAACATCCTACACACAATCAGCCTGCTTTGAGTGGGGATCGAACTGCAGACCCCCCGATTCCCAGGTTGACCAGTAATCAGTCTTGAAATTCAATCGCCAGTTGAGGCAAGGCTGGAATTTTGGAATGTTTTTTGTTTTGTTGTTTTTTCTTGTATTTTTTTCTTTCTGTTCCAGATCTTTATAGATAGTATGCATTTGGCTAAGAAGCTCATCCAGAGATATAACGGACCAACACACAAAACTATGTATAACCATGAACTATTATAGTTTGGATAATTTACAGTTAAGTGAGAATTACTCATAAACGTGGCTGGCAAAAAAAGGAATAGCAAAGACCTGAGTGACGTCAACTTCATTCTATCTATATTTCATCAATGGTGATCCCTCATTTGTCAAATAGTTTTTTTTTTGTTTTTTTTTTTTTTGTTTTTTTTAAAATCCCACTGACCCTTCTCAGCTGAGCAGCTGTGTCCAGCATCTTCTTCATTTGAATCGTCTTCTCTTCCTGTTCATTTTTGTCTATCGTCGCTTCTTCAAAACCACGGGCAAGGTCAGCCAATCGAATCTCTAGAGCCTGAAAAAGGGGGAATTGAAAATACGTTTTAAAACAGACATCTCTATAGCAAAACAAATTGGCAATGATGGTATTGAAAGCATTCTTCAAGTTAATGGATTCTTTGTCTAAGGGCCAAGACAGAGTGGGCCCACGTGCGGCTATGTGGTCTCGTGGTATGACACTCGCTTTCGGATCGGAAGGTCTTGGGTTCAAGCCTCGCTCGGCGCATAGTTGAGTCCTTGGAGAAGGCTCTTTACTCACATTCTCTCACCGTACTCAGGTGTAAAATGAGTACCTGGCCGTTAACAGCGTTGTCTCTGTCCCACTGACAGGCGTCATGACTCGTCCTACATGTTATGTGTTGCTGTTGACCAGGGACCTCTTGTAAAGCGCTTTGAGCACGTTTAGTGGATATTGCGCTATATAAAAGCTCAAGTTCTTTGTTTGTTTTTTTTCTTACAACGTCACACTACATTCTCACTCGTTCACATTGCTTCCTCAACGGATGAACCTAAAACACTCTTCTTCTCAATACAGCAACAGAATGCACCCACAAAATTCCAGGCTCACGGCCAAGCCAATAAAGCTGTTTTTTGTTTTTAAGGGTTTTACGGCGCTTGCAACACATTTAGGTTATATCAGCGCCAGTAAAAAGGAAGAAAATGGGACAGTAAAAAGTTCTAGAATTACAATTAAAGCATCCAAGAAAAAGTAAGACAAAGGGGAATTGGGAACAAATAGGGATCAGATGTAGATTCCAAGAGCACACTATCAATGTTCTTAGTTTGAGATCACCAATAAGTCTCATCCGGACACAAGCACGGCCCCCACTAAGAGGAATACACTCAAATGCTTACAATATAAATTAGAACAAATATAATAATACATAACAGAGAGATGATTTACAAGGAAAAAAAATATCTCCCAAAACAATAACTATGCATTCGACTGTTTCCCTCCCAGCCAGGACCCTGACCAGGGCCAGGACAAAACCAAGCAATCTCATTCCAAGACAAAGACAGAATGCAAGTTGGAAAACAGATATAGGGGGATAGAAGACACAATAAGTACCTCCCTGCCCACTATGGGAGGTAGGAACCCCACCCAGAAGCCAATAAAGCGTCATCAATCGAAAACACATGAGAGCAATCACGCCTGATGCCATCTTGAACGTGTAAATGACGGACGGGATGTGGGTCCACTCTGCTTACATTTTCCCATTTCTTCCATTCACGGTACAACCCCGAAAAGTGAAAGTGTAGTGTGAAGTTGTGTGCAATGTGAGTGTAGGCCCACTCTGTCTCGATCCTAACATAGATTAATCATTTATATTGTTTTGAGCCAGTCTTGAAAGACTTGAATTCAATTTTGTTTAAATGAAAAAAACAATTTTTTAATGAGTTTGTCAAAGAAGAATATCAAGTTTTTTTTTCCTTATTTGTTTTAAGAACATAACATTAAATAAAAATATAAAAAAAGAAGTATTTACAGCAGTAATTTAAGCACAAAATCTAATATATTAATTTATAGCCAATAAAACAAACTGTGAATTCTACTGAGAGGGCCTCATGTTCTGAAAGTGTAGTGGCTGTTGACAAAAAAAAAAAATCTCTACCTTTCGTTTGTTTTCTAGAGAATTCATTCGATGTTGAGCATTGTCAACAGCTTGAGTGGTCTCGTCCACTTTTTGGTGGAGTGGCTTAACCTTGGATATCATCATACGGTGGTA
>NC_088373.1:21685737-21705737 GCF_034508935.2 Berghia stephanieae | reverse complement strand
ACAATGATGGAAAATCATTAATTTGTGTTTGGTAATCTAATGAATAAACCTGTTCAAACAGACAAATGCAATATTCAGTGTGTGTGACTACTAATTTTGTGTAGCAAAAGATAGAGCACTTTCAAAAAAATATCACCATTATTCTACATGACCCTTATTCATAAAGAAAACCATGCCATATCGTCAACTTTCCATACAGCATATTTTGGCTTGGACATCATAGATATCCAACTTTTATGTCGTGGTACAAGATCAAAGGGCTAGAGTTCAGCTGGTCGCTGGTTCGGATATGTAAGTAACTTAAGACTTCATTGGAAAACAATTATTCTAATGTCGTTTGAAGGACACATAGAAGATCCAGTCAAACTCACAGCTTTGCGTTCTTGTAGCACCACCATTTCGTGTTCCAGCTGCTTCTTCAGCTTGATTGCAATTTCATTCTCGTGTCGGATTTGCTGGAGAGTCCTGGTCACTGCGTCGTGGGTTTGAATCACTTCACTGTGTTTCTCGTTGGCAAGGGAGATAAATCTGATATGCAGATGAAAGAAAGAAGTAGATGTTTAGGTGTAGATCTTAGGTAACATCCAAAAAAAAAAAAATTTTAAAGAGGAAGGAACTCCCAGAGCTTGTGTTTTACACGAGAATGAGCGCTGTATAAATGTGTATTATTATTATTTATTATTATTTACTTCAATTATTACAATAAATTATCCCCACCTTTCCACAAACTTTTCATAACTGGTGTTGTTGACATGTCCGTATTCCCCTACGCTGTTCTCTCCTCCATCCTGTTGTCGTAACACCAGGTGCATGGACGCCAACATGTGGGCGATGTTCTCTCTGTCTACATCTGTCAACCAGTCCACGCTCTGAAAACAAAGGTTATCAAAATACATTTTTAAAAATAAAAATCTGAGTATAGCTGTTTTGTCAGGTTATGAATAATAAATAATAATAACAATTACAGTTTCTGGGACATGTGTCGAGAAGAGACGGAATAGAAAAGTTGGTAACATCTGGGATGATCGAAGGAAAGAGAGCTAGAGGAAGACAAAGAATGACTTATTTAAATAACCTAAGAATGGCCAAATGTGACTTAAAAAGCAACACAGATTTCATGTGCACTGCAGAAGATCGTGATTCGTGGAGACAGCTGACTGGCAACGTGCTCAAGAGCACAAGCCACGATGGATGATGATGATGAATTAAAAAAACAGTTTTAATACAAATCTCAGTTTCACAACTACCTATCAAACTAACATGCTATCTATAAATTTTTATTCTCTATTGTCTTCTGGCACTTTTCTACTCACTTCATATCTTGTTGTTACCAACATAAGTGCCTGCTCCACTCACTTTTCTGAATTAAAAATTCACCCCATACACCGGAGCATACTCAATGTCTCAATCGTTTCTATGTTATATGTTTGTGATGAGAATATTGGCTATTAAGCTTAACTGCTGGTCAAAATTACTTCGCGATGGTGGTGAACGAATCGGCGATCTCAAGAAGTGGGTGAGAGGGGGATCTAGAAATGACTTTGGGTTTGAAACGAATATTTTTGTGTTCGTGGATAGCTCACACGGTAGAGCCACGCTCTCACCTGCCAGGCGGAGTTGTCGTACCAATAAGGTCGCAGGTTCAAACCCCACCACCGCCGCGAAAAAATTTTTTATTCTCTATTGTCTTCTGGCACTTTTCTACTCACTTCATATCTTATCTATAGATAGTGTGCGCTTGGCTAAGAAGCTCACAACATTGCCATCCAGAAGTATAATGGACCATCACATAAAACAGTGTGTAATCTTGAACGATTATAGTCTGGTAAATACAGTTTAGTGAGAATTACTCATAAATGCGGATGTCAAAATACAATATCAAAGACCCGAGTGACATCAACTTCATTCTAATTATACAATTATTTATTCTCCATTTGTGCCCTTTTATAATCAAACCATCTCTACTATGCCCACAACTATCCCATATATATATATACTTTTGGGACATATTCAAAAGAAACAGAAACCCGTAGTTGTTTACTGCTCTATGTAAGTGATTATATATATATATATGCACAAAATCTTAACATCACATCTGAAGTGATGTCATAGTTTTAAAGGGGTCCTGATAGCTCAGTTGGTAGAGCACTCGATTCACACACAAAGGGGCCGAGATCCATCCCGGGTGCAGTCAAGATTTTTTCTGACCCCCCCCCCCCCCCCCCCCTGTCCACCCAGCAGTGATTGGGTATCTGGGTCTGTTAGAACTGTTGGAAAGGGCTTTGCGATAAACTAGCATCCTATCCAAAGGGTAGCAAGCAATTGCTATTGTCCATGTCATGCTACAGAAACCGGGATAATCTCCGACTCCCTGGACCTGGTGGTTCAGAAGGACTACTTTTTTTTCTTTTTTTAAAAAAATGGAATACTTCATACCTGCAAATGATAGATGGCGTGTTCAATGAGCTGAGACTTGGACCAGTGAGGGAACCACAGGAAGTTGACGCTGTTGGTGAAGGCGGGATACTCCCTGCACAAATGCTGGAACTCGTCGGGTTTTCCACACGTGATCAGAATGATGCGGAAATTGTTGCGAACAGTCCTGTGGGATTTGCATTTAGAAAAAAGGATTTTTACTTTTATATTTAATTTACGGTTAAAGATGATTTAGTTATGTTTATTCAATAAAATGTAAGATTATTATTTCAGGTAATGCCCACATATGTACGAATTATGTAAACAGATTCTATATAATGCGTATTTATTCATTCATTCGATTCATGTATGAAATGCAAACCTAAATTATGATGGATGAATACAGTTCATTTATTTACTTATCTATTTAGGTATCAAGCAATTGGTACTGTCTGTCTAACACCCCATGGCCTTACTAGCTTTAAGAGATAAGTTTTAAAAAACAACAAGACAAAATAAATAAATAAATAAATAAATAAATAAATAAATAAATAAATAAATAAATAAATAATTATTTTTTTTAATTAAGAAAAAAAAAAAAAACCCGAAAAACACACTATGGTAAAAAAAGATTATAGCCCAACTTCATACTATGTCATGTCAATTTTTTTCAAAATTTAATTTAATTTTATTTTTCAAACATTTGTCATTTTGGGGTTTTTTTTTTGTTTTTTTTTTACATTGTCAATTTAACACCCCACAGCTGACCTCAAGAAGAAGTTCCAGGCTACATCCCTGGTGTAGGTGAGACCGGCTTGTGTCACTTCTGTCCTGATAGAGTTGATGATGGTCGTCTGCTCCTCGTGGGTGAAGAGATGAGTTATGGACCCTGACACGATGAACTCGGTCAAAAAGACAATGTAGTCCATATCAACAAGGTCTTCCTCTTGTAACAACAGAATCATTTTCTCTCCCTGATGAAAACAATGTATCAAAAAAATGTATATTTTGATTGACACCTACTCATTAATTTTGCTACCCAAAAAAGCATTATTATAGCAGAGCTGCCAACCCCATCTGATGAGAATGTGTACAATGGGACCTCAAAATGGGGGAGATTTCATAAAAATGGGTACAATCCTGAAATCGACGAAAACTAGCCATTGTGAAAGCAAGAGGAAGGTAAAGTTACATAAAGTCACACCGCACAAGCTCAATTGCAGCAACAATGATGTTCCCAAGACTATAATCCAATCCTTTCAGAATTCTACCTCCCAGCATGAAGATCATAATTGGTCAAAAAATAAATGAGCATCTACTTGGTCACCAAGGTTTCTCAATAGGCTAGTAATAATATGAATTACAACTAAAGAAAATTGAAGTGACTCTGTACACTGAAAATGGGTACAATCTTGGGGGAAATGCGTACAAGCGTACAATCGCTGAAAATGCGTACAATTCCGCATTTTTTGCAGTAGGTGGGCAGCTCTGTTATAGTATAATAATGTGCGGCTATGTGATCTAGTGGTATGACACTCGCTTTCAGATCAGAAGATCCTGGATTCGAGCCTCGTCTGGGCATAGTTGAGTCCTTGGAAAAGGCTCTTTACTCACATTCTCTCACCGTACTCAGGTGTAAAAGGAGTACCTGGCCGTTAACAGCATTGTCTCTGTTAAATAAAATTGTAACATCACCTAACAGGCATCATGTCTTGACCTAAATGTTAAATGTTGCTGTTGGACAGGGAACCCTTGTAAAGGGCTTTGAGCATGTTTAGTGATTATTGCGCTACATAAAATCTCAATTTATTATTAGAATTTATTAATTTATAAATATCAAAATCGCATGGTTTGATTATCCAATGACTGTGGCAGAAGTCCACTATTTATTATTACAAGTTACCTTAGCACCAGCCCTGGTGTAGCCAGAGACTAAATCTGCCTTGAATTGATCCATCCTTGCAGACAGCGTCATGGTAGAGGCGGTAGCGCTGGTCCTGTACACGGTGAAGCCACACAGGTTGGCAGACAGAAGAACGATGATGGAGCACCTCACAGGACAGCCCTCGGCTACCAGGACAGTGTTGGCTCCTTCATGGGGAGAAGCGATGACTCGGGACAAGCGGCACACTTGTTCTATCACGGTCTGAAAAATAAAAATAGTAAAAGAATGTATAAAAATGTTAAAAATTAAAAAAATAAAATTCCCTTTATTCATCCCATAGGAGAAATTTTTCTATTCCAAGGGAACACTGGAATAACCCAGGCATCAGCCGCATTGCAGCGCCGCAAATTGAGCTAGGGAGAGGTGACTTGCTCAAGGACACATAGGGAAGCGGCGGGTAATCGAACTCGGTACCTTACTGGTACGAAGCAAAGACAGTACCACTGAGCCACTTATATGTATATACTAAACATGCTCAAAGCGCTTTACAAGGGGTCCCTGGCCAACAGCAACATTTAACATGTAGGATGGGACATGACGCCTGTTAACGGCCAGGTACTCATTTTACACCTGAGTACGGTGAGAGAAATTGAGTAGAGAGCCTTCTCCAAGAACTCATCTATGCATTGAGCAGGGCTTAAACCCAGGACCTTCTGATCTGAAAGCGACTGTCATACCACTGGACCGCATAGCCGCCAACTCACCTTATACAAAGCCAATTTGATCCTAGGGTGGATCTTGTTGTATTCCTCTACTCCTCTCTCCAGCAACTCCTTGACCTGTTACCTTATACAAAGCCAATTTGATCCTAGGGTGGATCTTGTTGTATTCCTCTACTCCTCTCTCCAGCAACTCCTTGACCTCTTACCTTATACAAAGCCAATTTGATCCTAGGGTGGATCTTGTTGTATTCCTCTACTCCTCTCTCCAGCAACTCCTTGACCTCTTACCTTATACAAAGCCAATTTGATCCTAGGGTGGATCTTGTTGTATTCCTCTACTCCTCTCTCCAGCAACTCCTTGACCTCTTTCCACCCACGGGCCGGTGGTCGGTACAGGTCAGTTTTAGCGTCCTCCTCTGATACGTTGGCACTGCTGCGGGCATCAATCATCCCTGAAACGGTAACGGGCGTTTTGTGAATGATGGTTTAAAAGATAGGACTATTTTCCATTTTTTAAAAAAATAAAAACATTATTGATGGTATAAAATTTCAAAGGTCATTAAAAACAAAGATAGTATTAGCACACAACATTAAAATTAAAGAATATAAAGAAAAGGAAATTTTTTTTTTTTTAAACGGCAAGAATAGAAAATTATCTGTGTATCAGTGTTCTTTCTGTTGTTCATTATTATCAATATTAAATATAGTAAAAAAGAAAATAATAATAATAATAATAATAATAATAATAATAATAATAATAATAATAATAATAATAATAATAATAATAATAATAATAATAATGATAATAATAATAATAATAATAATAATAATAATAATACACATTTATACATCGCTCATTCTCGTGTAAAACACAAGTTCTGGGCATTTTACAATATAAATTATCAATTTTGAAAAAAAAAAAAAAAGTAAAGAAAACCATTTCAGACTGCAAAATGCCGGATTTCTGTCAATATCATCACGATCTTTATCACTCCTTTCATCATCATTTTGTACTTCATGTAATCAAACTGACTGAACTCTGTCCTTACCAATCCTTTTTCAGTATTTTCCCAAAATGACAGGCTTACCCAGCAGAAAAATTGATTTTTCAAAACTCAAACAAGCTCTCTACAAAACAACTTTATGTTCTTATTAATGAAACAAAGATTTTTCTTTAAATTAAATCTGAATAAGGAAAATGTATATTGTGTCTTAACAAATTTGACGATTTTGTTGTAGGTGGTAAGGAGAGGGTTAAACCATGTGTCCTATATTCCTTGGGGAGAAAAAGGTTCAGACAATATTGTTGGCTACCGCTTACAGGTGTGACCATTTAATTGTTTTTTTTTAAAAGAAAAGAATTTAGGGAAACATTTGCCTAGAAAAAAAAAACAAAACGAGAAAACTATTCCCATAAAAACAAGGGAGGTAATTGTCTCAAGTTACCTGCTGTGACAACTCCGCTGTCTTGTTCGATCAAGTTAGAGAACAGAGGAGGTCTCGGCCTTATGATGGTTTGAATCTGAGGGAAAGAAATATGAATGTAAAATGTTTCACCAAAACAATATGTGATGTGATCTGAGCAACTACCTCAAAACTGTTTTGTTTTTAATGTTTTTAAGGCTTTTACAGCGCTTGCAACACATTTAGGTTATATCAGCGCCAGTAAAAAAGGAAGAAAATGTCTCATGTCACCCAAGAAAATGGATAGTAAAAAGTTCTAAAATTACAATTAAAGCACCCAAGAAAAAGTAAAACATAGGGGAACTGAGAACAAATAGGGATCAGATGTAGATTCCAAGAGCATACCACCAATGTACTTAGTTTGAGACCACCTATAAGTCTCATCCGGACACAAGCACAAAATCCAACAAAGAGGAACACACTCAAATGCCTACATTATACATTCAAAATAATAAATATAATAATACATAACAGAGAGATGATTTACAAGGAAAAAATATCATCTCCCAAAACAATAACTATGCATTTGACTGTTTCCCTCCCAGCTAGGACTCCGGCCAGACCAGGAGAAAACCAAGTCATCTCATTCCAAGACAAAGACAGAAAGCATGTTGGAAAACAGATATAGGGGGCTAGAAGACACAGTATGTACCCCCCTGCCCACTATGGGAGGTCAGGATCCCCACCCAGAAATATGAATATAAAATGTTTCACCAAAGCAATATGTGATGTCATCTGAGCAACTCCTTCAAAACTGTTTTATGCTATGTTCTGGAGAGTCGGGCTGGATATTGAATTTATAGTAAAAAATATGAGACTTGGGTAAAGCTATTCTTATCTTTTAATGTTTACTTGAGGAGAATGAATAGAGGGAATGATGAGGCTAAAATATGCCATGGTCTGAGAAATAGTATTGGCAACTATATTACTATTAGAACAGCATGCATAAAATATCAACGCTCAGAGTTGGCCATAAAGGAAGAGGAGGAAGAGGAAGAGGAGGAGAAGGAGGAGGAGGAGGAGGAGAAGGAGGAGGAGGAGAAGAAGAAGAAGTAGAAGGAGGAGGAGGAGGAGGAGGAGGAGGAGGAGGAGGAGGAGGAGGAGGAGGAGGAGGAGGAGGAGGAGGAGGAGAGAGGAGAGAGGAGAAGGAGAAGAGAAGGAGAAGGAGAAGGAGAAGGAGAAGGAGAAGAGAAGAAGAAGAAGAAGAAGAAGAAGAAGAAGAAGAAGAAGAAGAAGAAGAAGAAGAAGAAGAAGAAGAAGAAGAAGAAGAAGAAGAAGAAGAAGAAGAAGAAGAAGAAGAAGAAGAAGAAGAAGAAGAAGAAGAAGAAGAAGAAGAAGAAGAAGAAGAAGAAGAAGAAGAAGAAGAAGAAGAAGAAGAAGAAGAAAGAAGAAGAAGAAGAAGAAGAAGAAGAAGAAGAAGAAGAAGAAGAAGAAGAAGAAGAAGAAGAAGAAGAAGAAGAAGAAGAAGAAGAAGAAAAAGAAGAAGAAGAAGAAGAAGAAGAAGAAGAAGAAGAAGAAGAAGAAGAAGAAGAAGAAGAGAGAAAAAGAAGAAGAAGAAGAAGAAGAAGAAGAAGAAGAAGAAGAAGAAGAAGAAGAAGAAGAAGAAGAAGAAGAAGAAGAAGAAGAAGAAGAAGAAGAAGAAGAAGAAGAAGAAGAAGAAGAAGAAGAAGAAGAAGAAGAAGAAGAAGAAGAAGAAGAAGAAGAAGAAGAAGAAGAAGAAGAAGAAGAAGAAGAAGAAGGAAGAAGAAGAAGAAGAAGAAGAAGAAGAAGAAGAAGAAGAAGAAGAAGAAGAAGAAGAAGAAGAAGAAGAAGAAGAAGAAGAAGAAGAAGAAGAAGAAGAAGAAGAAGAAGAAGAAGAAGAAGAAGAAGAAGAAGAAGAAGAAGAAGAAGAAGAAGAAGAAGACGAAGAAGACTCAGGATAAGCTCTTCACAGTGGACACAAAATCAGTCACCAGGGGCCACTCATATAAACTTCTGAAACCCAGAGTTGAAACCACACTTCGACAGAACTTTTTTACACAGCGAGTTATTGAACGTTGGAACGCATTGCCAGCAAATGTCGTTGAAGCGCCGAGCGTCAATGCTTTCAAGAATAGATTAGATGCTGTGATGTCAAGTATATGCATAGTGTAGAAGTGCCTCCCACCCAAAATAGCTATGATCAGTAGAGAAAGTGCAGAAAGTGCAGTGTAGGCTAGCCCCTGATCACGAGATCAGGTAGGGAAATGCATTAGATCAGTTGTGAACAAAACATTCAGTGATTGGAAAGACTCGGCGACAGGCCAGTGGCCTAATTAAGCGACGTCGATACCTTCTATTCTATTCTATTCTAAGAAGAAGAAGAAGAAGAAGAAGAAGAAGAAGAAGAAGAAGAAGAAGAAGAAGAAGAAGAAGAAAAAAAACGTTAAGTGTCACCCTCTTACCTGATCGTCATCAATAAACTGTTTCCTGACGGCTGTCACAAAGGCCTGTCGGAATCGTCTGAAATCGACTTCATTCACCATGCGTTTACCGTAAACCCAGAAGCACTCGTGTTGCCATAGCAACAGCAAGTTACGTTTATTGCAACCAGGTTGGAGGGACAAGCACATGTTCCTAGGAAAGTAAGTAAATAAATGAATGATACATCGCTTCTTGAAAGTTATAATTCCATGATTATACACACAGCTGGTTTTTGTGGAACAAAATTTATTTTGTCAACAAATAATCCTGTGCAATAAGACATGTAAAAAAAAAAGGTAGCTGTTATCGTTGTTGCTTTCATGATTATTTTTGTCATTAATATTTCATTGTACTATAAACTTTGTTCATTTAGGATTCATTCGATCATGACCAATTTTCAATTACCAGTTTTCTATGAGAGAATTGTTCGATTTTACATTGCCGTATTGATATATTTTTCCTGACATTCAAAGTTGTGTAAAACTGTCTGTGAATGATACAAAGCAAGCTATATGAGATTCTGTAATTATAAACTATTGTATAAGGCATTTAAAGGATAATTCCTATTAAGCCTTTAGTAAGATTCTTCTTCTTCAAGTACCAAGTCTGTGCCAGACATCGGTGATCATGGTACGCCATTCATCTCTCTGATCAGAAAACCTAAGAAAACTAATATTACTCTTCTCTTTCTTTGTCACCCAGCTGTTCAAACTAATCAAATATGTTTTTCTTGGTCTACCTTTACTCTTTTTACCTTCTATCTTTCCTGTGAGAGCAAGATGTTTAATACATTTATGTCGATTTAGGTGCCCTAAAAATTGCATTTGTCTTTCTCTTATTGAACGAATTAATTACCTTTTAGTTTCAGCTTGCTCTAATACTTCTTCAATAGTTGTCTCCTTTAGTAAGATAAGATAAGAAATAATCCTGTGTAATAAGACAAGTAAAAAAAAAGAAAAAAAGGTAGTCTTCAGATCCATTAGGCCTGTAGAGTTGAAAGTTAATTCGGTTTCTATAGCGTAAAATGGACAATAGCACAAGCTTTCTGCTCTTTCGATAAGACACTAGTCTATTGCAATGTATTTTCTTAATTGAGCTTTTGTATAGCGCAATATCCAATAAACGTGCTCAAATCGCTTTACAAGGGGCCCTTTGCCAACAGCAACACTTACCATGTAGAATGAGACATGACGCATGTTAGGCGATAATACACATTTTTCAGACAGAGACAAAGCTGTTAACGGCCAGGTACTCATTTTACATCTGAGTACAGTGAGAGAATGTGAATAATGAGCCTTTTCCAAGGACTCAACTATGCACAGAGCGAGGCTCAAACCGAGGACCTTCTGATCCGAAAGCGAGTGTCAGACAAAAAGATGACCAGATCTAACATACCCAACTACCAACTCAATGCTGGGTAAACAAGGGGGTCAAAAAAAAATAATTCTGGACCACACATCGGATCAATCTCAGACCCTTGGATTGTAAAACAAGTGCTCTGCCACTTAAGCTATCAGGACCCAGGCAGTGAGACAAACAAACAAACAAACAACCAAAAAAAAAAATCTTGAATTACCTAAAGATGGTAGCCAGATCCCTAGTGGTGAAGACGTAATGGCATCTCTGAGAAGTGGCCAAGTACATTTCTCTCATCCTTTCGGAAAGTTCCACCGTGACCTTGACCACCGAGTGCACCACCTTGCGCAGCACTTCCTCGTCGAAGCGAACGGATGCCTGGTGCTGCTTGTCGTCGTGTATCCCAAGGTGCTGGGCAGCACCTCCAGGTCCACTTCCTCCTCCTGTAGCCGTGGAACTCTCCGGTGTAAAGAAATGAGTGGATAGGAGTGTGCTGAAGATGGTCTGAAGCTCGGAGGATCTAAAAATATTTGAAAAAAAAACCAATGTCCACAGTTAATGCAAGTAATGTTCGTCACCTTAAACAAATAACAATGTGAAATTGAATGTAAGCTTCAATTTAATATGCGAAAATAGATCAAATTAACGTTTCCGGTTTCCCTTTTATCAACAAATTAAGACGAATGAAACACTGAAGACGAATGAGATAATGTGGTAGTGGCGTTGTTAAGATGAATAAACAAAAACATTGTCAACTGCCAGTCAAATTCATGTGGTGGGTTTGTATGAATGGAGACTAAATAAAAAATGTTGAAATTCTTACGCTGGGTAAGGACAGGCAAAGACAGCAAAATGTCTGAGCATTCTCTGACTGAGGGGTGGGACGTTGGCGGTGGTCTGGGCATTGATGGAGGTCACGTAGGTCACGTTCTTCACGTATCTCCAGGTGTGGTTACTGGGGCTGTAGAAGCCGCCATCGTCCAGGTGTTCACGAACCAACTCACACGCCGTCTGGTATCCATACAGGTCAGTCTGGAATGGGAGATCAAAATAAATTTTAAATGAGCTTTTAGATAGCGCAATATCCACTAAACATGCTCAAGACGCTTTACAAGGGGTCCCTGGCCAACAGCAACATTTAACATGTAGGACGGGACATGACGCCTGTTAGGCGATATTACAATTTTTTTCAGACAGAGACAATGCTGTTAACGGCCAGGTACTCATTTTACACCTGAGTACGGTGAGAGAATGTGAGTAAAGAGCCTTTTCCTAGGACTCAACTATGCGCCGAGCGTGAGGCTCAAACCCAGGACCTTCCGAAAGCGAGTGTCATACCACTAGACCACATAGCCGCACACTATTTCAGTTGGGCTTTTTTCATCTCCATGGGAAATTGTCTTTAGGATTTAACAAATAAATAACAATGTGAAATTGAATGTAAGATTCAATTTAATATACAAAAGCAGATAAAATGGACGTTTCCCCTTGTATCAACAAGTCAGGATGAATGAAACTCTACAGATGATTGAGATAATGTGGTAGTAAGTGGCGTTGTTAATATGAATAAAATGATTTTATTCATCTTAACAACTTTTATATTATCTCATTCATCTGTAGTGTTTCATTCATCCTGTTTTGTTGATAAAGGGGAAACCCGAAACGTCCATTTTATTTGTTTTCGTATATTAAATTGAAACTTACATTCTAATTCACATTATTATTTATTTCTTCGAGCTTTGAGCAGCAACATTTACATTAGAGTTTAACAGTGCAGCTATGGGTCTAGGGTTTGAGTCCCACTTAGAGCAGTGCATAGTTGAGTCCTTGGAAAAAGGCTCTTTATTAACGTTCGCTCACAGTACTCAGGTGTAAAATAAGTACCTGGCCATTAACAACATTGTCTCTGTCCGAAAAAAAAAATATTTGTAATATTGCCTAGCAGGTGTCATGTCTAGTCCTACATGTTAAGTGTTGCTGTTGATTAGAGACCCCTTGTAAAGTGCTTTGAGCATGTTTAGTGGATATGCGCTATAAAAGTGCTCTAGTCTGTCCTTAGAAAAAAACAAAACAAGATATGCCAGGCAGTAGTGGCACAAAGTGAGCAAAATAGTCTGTGTGTCTTGCTCAAGGAAAAAGAAAAAAAACAAGATTTTGATAGCAAGGCTTGAACTAATATTCACGTGTTAAGACGAATTAAAACTACCAAGATACCAAGGAGAAAAATTAAAAAGAAAAGACATAAAAAAGACTACCTGAGACAGGTTGATGTCGTCAATAAGACAGAGCAATCTCTTGTTTCCTCGAGGGACGTACGTCCTGCCGTGTTTCCATTCTAGCCTTTCGTCCAGCCTGTCAAAGAGCAGCCTGGCATTGGTGAATCTGGGAAGGATGACAATATAATATAATAAAATATAATATAATATAATATAATATAATATAATATAATATAATATAATAATATGATATAATATAAATAAAATAATATAATATAATATAATACAATATAATATAATATCATATAAAATAATATAATATAATATAATATAATATAATATAATATAATATAATATAATATAATATAATATAATATAATATAATATAATATAATGTAATATAATGTAATATAATATAATATAATATAATATAATATAATATAATATAATATAATATAATATAATATAATATAATATAATATAATATAATATAATATAATATTATAATACAATATAATAAAATAAATTTCATGATGAATTATTGGTGGCTTCTTTGGGGGTCCTGAGATATGAATAGGTAGGTACTGAGTTCGAGTCCAACTCTGAGCAGCGCAATGTGAATTTTGAACGAATAAATAAAAATCAAATAAATAAAATTACTGAAATTTTTTTTTAAATGATCTACAATTAGAAATATCCCCAATATTTTAAAACAAAAGGTATTCTTTTTAGAAATATTTGTTACTGTCGATTTGCGCATAGTTGAGTGCTTGGAAAATACTCTTTACTGACATCCTCTCACTGTACTCAGGTGTAAAATGAGTACCTGGCCATTAACAGCGTTGTTTCTGTCCGAAAAAAAAAATTGTCGTATCGCCTTGCAGGCATCATGTCTTGTTCTACATGTTGCATATTGTTGTTGGTCAAGGACCTTTTGTAAAGTGCTTGAGCATGTTTAGTGGATATTGTGCTATATAAAAAAAAAACTTAGGTTTTGCTCCATCCACGTACCTGTTGGCATAGACGGAAAGGGAGAGAACCTCTGCCACTTCACCAGAGCAGACAGTCCTGATTCTCTCGTTAATGATGGCCGTTTTGCCACAGCCGTTGGTTCCGACTAGCATGACCGGTTTGCCGGCATCGGTCAAAAGGCCCAGTAGGTGAAGGAGTTGCTGATGATGGACACAATGGACAAAAATATAATAACAAAAATAAGATTATAAAATTAACGTAAGTGAATTGTTAAGGAAACAAGAACAATGTTTGCTGAGAGTGGTTTTGCATTTTCGGCTCCAATTGTCTGGAATTCTTTACCACCTAAGACCCGCCAATGTGAAAGTCAACCAGTCTTCAAATGGCATCTAAAACCAATCTTTTTCATTCTGCTTATCATGATTCTATGTGAACTTTGAACAAGATGTGTGTGACTGTTGTGGTGATTTTGTAGTGGAATGAATGAGCTTGTGTGATATCAAAAAAAACTATTGTAAAGCACCTCTGAGCACTATTTGTGGATACTGGCACTATATCAAATAATAATTATAATAATAATAACAAGAAAACTAAAAGATAAATCAAGAAAACTAGACGAAAAAATTAATAAAATAAAAACGTCTGTAAACGAATGAATCATGTAATAAACAAAGACCGGAGTACCTCGGTGTGCACGGTGTGTACAAACGCGTCAATGGGAATGCCTTGGTGAGGAGTGCCTGTGAACGATGGGACGTGATCACTCCATTTGAGGAAGTCGTGGGTCTCGTTGTCGACGAAGAAGTCAAATACCTAGTGGAAATTGAAAAAGGAAGAAAAGAAAACACTTAAATAGATCAGTGGAGCTTGATTACACGTCATTTATTGGTTTAAATATTATGATGATTGACTAACAAATCCAGCTATCCAATCTATTATACGTGAAGAATGAAGAGGTCAGAAAAACTTAAACTACAATTGCTTTTTAAAAATGTATATATATATATATATATATATATATATATATATATATATATATATATATATATATATATATATATATATATATATAATATATATATATATATATATATATATATATATATATATATATATATATATATATATATATAACCTCAAGAGTGTGAGACATCCAACGTTTGTCGTCACTTTGCCAGTTTATGTTTATCTTCTGCTAATATATACATACACACTGAACATAGGCATAGAGATATTGACCTTAAAGTTATTGCACTAGATTTGATACTGGTCCCTTTTGCTTGTGGTATGAGTGACATCAAGACCCTCTAGCTTGACTATAGTTTGATTACTTGCCGTTCATCAGTTTAATAATGATAATTGATTGTAGCATCTCTAAAACTCACAGTGCCATCAGCTGGATAGTCGATGTGTTCATCAAACGTTTTCTTCCACCAATCGCTGAAATCCTTTCTGTGTTCCTCTCCCAGAGTTCCTCCAAAGGCCCAGATTGCTGCGTAGTTGAAATAGCGCTCGTATTCCACATCACTTAAGTCGTTGAACGGATTCACCAAGACCTGTATTTTAATTCAATGCAAAAAGGATATAGATAAATTTCATGACAAGGACAGATTTAACTCAATCAACCCTAACACCGACTATATCCGTAGTTTACCCGGGTTACTTTTACCCCACATCTATTTATTACATTTTTTTGAGACAAATAATAGGCGTCGTATCAAAGCTAATGTTTTTAGTTTTTACATGTTAATGGTAGTTGAATAAAACTACCTATGTACATGCTCATTTTAAATAGATTTTTTCCAGTTTTTAAAAGTAGCAAAAATCTCTAGGATTGAGTGAGTTAAGAGGACCAGGAAAAAATAATTAAAAAGAAGAAAATTAATTTGGTCGTAGCCCGGATTTAGTTTTTTATTAAATTCTTTCTCGACGGAGTCAAATTTTTTTCTTTTCTTTTTTTTTTTTTTTTTTGGATACACGCTTTATTACGATATGGCTTGACATTTTGAGAGTAGCTAACCAGAGATCTGCACTAGGAACCAAATAAATATTGGGAGAATGGGTTTTGTAATAAAGATAGTATGGTTGTTACTGTATTGACAAGCAATGAAACAAAATAAATAAATAAATAAATAAACAACTAAATGGATGAATGAATGAACAAATAAATAGATAGATAAACAAACAAACAAATAAACAACCAATCAACCAACCAAACAAATAAATAAATAAATACACTGATAAATAAACAAATAACTGAACATAATCAGAAAGCAAAAAAAAAAAAATATCCTTTACAAAAAAAAAATATATATATATTATGACCAAAGTAGAAAATAAATAAATGAAACAAATTTAAAAATAAAATCAATAAATATATTGCCAGATAAAAACGGACCTCCAAGAGGTTGGTAAAGGTCCTTATCATGTTGACAAGAGAGTGGCTGATGACACGTTTGTACTGAGGTGGCTGAGGTTCGCTGCTCTTGTTGAGTTTCTTCTTCTGGCATCCGATCATGGGAGGCTGAGTGCAGACAGTGATGTAGTCTACCACGGTCTCCAGGTAGATGTTGCAGAATTCTGAGGAGGTGAATCATAAAAAATGAATAAATACATAAATAAATAGTTAAATAAATAAATAAATGCATAAATAAACAAATAAATAAATACAGTCTACCACGGTCTCCACATACAAGCAAACATAAACGTAACACACATACAAAGCCATGCATGTCAACACACCGGTGAGCAGATCTCTGTCCATCTCATTGCGGTGCTCTAGCCACTGGACCAACATAATCTTCCATCCCACGTCACCAGAACTCATCACCAAAACACCAACGGTTGCAAGGAGGGAAGGAGACATGTTTTCTAGGCTTTCAAGCTGGAATTTGAAGGAAAAAAAAAATAGAAAAAAAAAATAACAACAATGAAAATAAAAAATTAAATTAAAATTTTAAAAAATAAAAATATATAATAATAATAATAATATATAATAATAATAATAATAATAATAATAATAATAATAATAATAATAATAATAATAATAATAATAATAATAATAATAATAATAATAATAATAATAATAATAATAATAATAATAATAATAATAATAATAATAATAATAATAATGATAATAATGATAATAATATAATAATGATAATAATAATAATAATAATAATAATAATAATAATAATAATAATAATAATAATAATAATAATAATAAAATAATAATAATAATAATAACTAAATAGATAAATAAAGGAAAAAAAACATAGTTAGACAAGTATACCATATGATACCTGACTTGTCAAAGAAAAAATTAACTTAAAAAAAAAAAAAAGGAAAAAAGTATCCGTTTTGGGTAGGAAGAGGAGGGGGGGTTGTTTTGTTTTTTTCTTCCTAAGTTTAAGATGTTTTCCACAAGATTGGGGGTTATCTATCATACGATAACAGCAGGAGTCAGTTGCTTTCAAACCATAAATTCTACAATCATTGAGTTTGGTGAAAAAGATAAAATTATGCGGTGAGGTCAAGTAAAATTTTTTAAAAATCACAGTTAAACTCTATTCGAGTTCACAGTCATGGAAAATAGAACAAATTAATTTGTTCGATATTCCATGCACATATGAACTCGAGAGAGTTTTAAGACTCACCTCCCAGATAAACCTGAGCGTGTCAGGGATGGGCAATCTCTCATTGTTTGCCATGACGACTGATCCGGAGTGGTTGAGGAGGGAGTGAAGCAGCTCCATCTGGTAGCTGTCACACTGTGTTTGGTTGGCAGAGAAGAAAAAATAATATTCACTTTTTAAAATTTTAGATTCATGTTGCTTATGAAGTGTAATTTTAATGTTATATCAATAATAATAATGATGATGATGATAATAATAACAATAATAATAATAATAATAATAATAATAATAATAATAATAATAATAATAATAATAATAATCAACTGAGAATTGAACAAAGAAGAAATGTAAGTGACATCCAAAGGGAGATAACTTTGATATGATCTCACCTCTCCATCCAGCTGCATGATTTTCATACTTGGTCTATTTCCAGACAGTGAATTGCTGGATTGGACACAGAACTTTCTCAACAAGGCTGTAAGAAGACCGTCCGTCCATTCTCTGATATAAAAAAAAAAAAAAATTTGAAGAGGTCAATAGGAAAGGTTTCCTCTGATTGACACAAAAAAAAAAAAAAAATTCTTGCTGGCATGTTTGTTTTTTCTTTGTTTTTTGTGGGTTTTTTTGTTTGGTTGTTGTTTTGTTTTTTGAGGGGGTTTTTTGGTTGTTTTTTTTTTTTTTATTTATTTATTTATTTTGGTTGTTTATTTATTTTTTTGTTTCTTTTTTTATTACCTTTTCTTTTTCTCATTATAATTTCCAATTTTGTTTATGAAAAGTAACAAGTATTTTACCTTGTCTTATCGTCATAATTTCAGATATTGTTGATGAAAAGTAATAAAATATCGTACCCTGTTTTTTTTTCATCATTATTTTCAATGTTGTTTTTAAAAAGTAATAAAATATCTTACCCTGTTGTTTCATCATAATTTCCAATTTTGTCAATGAAAAGTAACAAATCTCTTACCTTGTCTTTTCATCGTAATTTCCAATTTTGTCAATGAAAAGTAACAAATCTCTTACCTTGTCTTTTCATCGTAATTTCCAACTTTGTCAATGAAAAGTAACAAATCTCTTACCTTGTCTTTTCACCATAATTTACTTTTATGTTAATGAAAAGTAACAAATCTCTTACCTTGTCTTTTCATCGTAATTTCCGAGAAGTTCACCGGTCTCTACAGCTTTGGTAAAGACGCTTTGTACGTTGATGATCTTGCCTCGTTCCCTTTCAGCCACGGCAAATGTCTTGATACACTCGGATTTGCCGCAACCAGGAGGGCCGACGACCAATATCTGTAGGAAACAAATATAGTCATGAATGAATGAATGAAATGACAGACAGCTGTTTGCTCACACGTGTTCGGAATAATTTCACTCTTGGAGCAAAAAGATTCCTAATATCTAGTTGAGCAACACTATGTGTAAATAAATTTTTTTTTTTAATTATAAATCTTTAAATAGTTTGGTAATAAAATTAACGAATGTACTTTTTGCAAATCTTTTTATAAAGATGACATTTTTGTTTTATTTTTTTAAATTTTTTTTTACACTTTAAAAAAATATGTATTCTTCTTCTTCTTCTTCAATATAAAGAAAAATCTTAAAATTAGTCTTATATTTCTGGCTAAAAATTAATATTTCAATATCCTAATCCCTCCAACATGATACTGCTTGGGGGTGATGGGTCGTAAAGAGCGTATGGAATTTGCTTCATAAAGATTGGTTGTTTGTTTTTGTTTTTTTAATGGGTTTATTTTTAGTGTTTGCAACATATTTAGATCAATTCAGCACCTGTAAAAAAGGAAGAAAACGGGATAGTTTTTTAGTGTTTTTTTTTTTTTAATATAAGACATAAATTGACACAACTCACAGCTTGGTGTGCCAGATTGAGCTGTGACAATTGCATGACACGGGACTGGAATGCCGTGCCAGGAAGAAGGCCGAGGTCAGCCGTTGCCACGGCGATGGCGTCGTTCATGTCCTCCAGGATCTGCTTGGAGCCCGTGTCCAGGGTGGCCGAGAATTTGTCCATGTTGGTGTTGATGAGTGGGATGACGGGTGTGTTCAAATTTAGCGAGTCTGGTGGAAAAAAAAGTTCATTTGCTCATATATAATAATAATAATAATAATAATAATAATAATAATAATAATAATAATAATAATAATAATAATAATAATAATAATAATAATAATAATGATAATATATCTGTATTGTCCTCAAAAACGTGGCAATTTGTCATTTGGTTACACATTTACAACAATACAATATATTGACATAGACACACTCACACATTTATCCATTTTTCAAAAGCATAAATAAATAAACAAATAAATAAATCAATCAATAAATAAATCAATGAAAAAAAAACAATGAATGAATGAATTAATTAATTAATCAATATAAACATGAATAAATAAATATAATACATATATTATAGAAATGGTTTAATAAATACATAGTATGAAAATCCATGTATAACAAAGTGTCATGGATTCAGTACAACAAATGCCCACTAGCGCTTTGAGCAGGTCCAGTGGATATTGTGCAATATAAATGCTCATATTTTTAAAAATGTTATTCATTGAATCATTTATTTTTTTAAGCAGGCCATGTCAAAGAAATGGAATTTTGTCTTCCATACAGTCACGTTCCCTTGTTATGCACCCTTTTCGATGCTTGCACTCATACAAATAAATATGTTCCCAAGCTTTAATTAAGGTACTCGAATCCAGGACCTTCCAATCAAAAAACGAGTGTCATACCACAAGACTGCATAGCCACACAGAAATTTCTCTTTTATTTTGTCTTTCCTCACCAATGGCGAACCCCTCAACTTACAAAGAAACATTATTGGTTTTGTGTTTTTTAACCCTCTCCTTACCAACCATAGGA
>NC_088373.1:21678237-21680737 GCF_034508935.2 Berghia stephanieae | reverse complement strand
TATGTCAAATGCAGAAATGATATAACATAATGATATAATAACATAAACTAAATTAACATTCATAATGGGGTCAAATTACAAAGATGCACTAATCAAGATGTGTTTTGACAAAGACATGGTGTTTAAACTTTGATTTAAATATTGATAAGGACTCCGCTTCTCTTATTCTTTTAGGAAGAGAGTTCCAGAAGTAGAATTATGTGCTTCACTCTCTTGTTTAGGTACAGTATCTTACCCTCTCCTTACCGATTACAGGAAAATCATTGAGCTTTTATATAGCACAATATCCACTGTATGTGCTCAAAGCGCTTTGCACAGGGTCTCTGACCAACAACAACACGTAACATGTAGAACGAGACATGACAACACCTGTGAGGCAATATTACTTGTTTATATTTAACAACGCTGTTAACGGTCAGGTACTCGTTTTACACCTGAGTACAGTGAGATAATATAATTAAAGAACCTTTTCCAAGGACTCACCTATGCGCCGAACAAGGCTCAAACCCAGGATGGATGTCTATAGTGTTTCATTCATCCTGTTTTGTTGTTAAAGGGGAAATCCGAAACATCCATTTTATATGTTTTTTGTATATCAAATTGAAGCTTACATTCCCAATTTCACATTACGTATTTATTTCTTTGAGCTTCGAGCAGCAACATTTACATTATTGTGTGGATAACATAAAATTGTTACCTAGACTGATGTTGTTCGAGATGAATGTGTTGGTCCCAAACATTCGACAGCAAGTCTCATACAATACGTTGGTCTTCCATGCCAGTTCCCTGCCATACATGAAACCTGTTGGTGGTGGAAAGAACCATGCAATGTTGATGAAAAACTCTCTCTCTCTCTCTCTCTCTCTCTCTCTCTCTCTCTCTCTCTCTCTCTCTCTCTCTCTCTCTCTCTCTCTCTCTTTCTCAATTCGTTTACTTTTAAGATTTTGTCAGTAATATACAAAATTTGATGAAAACATAAAGAAAAGAAAATAGAGGAAAAAATGGTAAATGAAAAGAAAATAATAATAGTGGTAATGCTAATAATAGTGGTAAAAAAATGATACCTGTAATAACCACAATGAAACAATGGTAAATATAATAAAAATAAAAATAATAAATAAATAGAATCCCTTTATTCCTCCCCAAGGGGAAATTTGTCTTCAGGGTCTATTCCAAGGGAAGACTAATAACCCAGGCGTCAGCCACAGTGCAGAGCTGCAAAGTGAGCTAGGCCAAGGTGACTTGCTCAAGGCCACACAATGAGGCAGGTAGTCAAACTCAGTACCTTTTGGGTACAAAGCAAAGACTGTACCGCTGAGCCACGCTGCCCCTAATATCACACAAACACACACACACACACACACACACACACACATATCACAAATCACACGAGAGATTCAAAATTGCGATTACCTTGACTGAAGAGCAACACTTGGAGTGACAGCAGAATGTCAGGCTTGGAAAGGGCAACAACTCTAAACTGATTCAAGATGGTGTCTGGCAGGTGAGCAGACGCAGACGGGTAGATGAGAAGTTTGTCAGTATCGTGAGATTTCACGGGCACATCGGAATTCATCAGACCAAAACACGCCCCCTGGAACAGCAAAAGATAACGAGTCAATCAAAATAAAGAACCCATAATGCGAAATAAAAGTTAGTTTTAGGACAAGAGCATTTATGGAAAATGTGACAAAAATAGATTGCTATTGAAATTATAAAATTGTTTGATTAGTTTATCTATTTATTTTTACTTTTTTTTTGGTCTTATTCTCTCGTTTGTTTTGGGTTGTTTTTTTTTTGTTTTTTTTTTTGTTTTTTTTTTGGGGGGGGGGGGGGGGGGGGCTTTTGGGGCTTTTTTGGGTTTTAAATTTTTTAATTATTTTTATTTATTTTTTTTTTTATTTTAATTTTTTTTTTTTTTTTTTTTTTTTTTTTTGTTTTTTTTTTTTTTTGTTTTTTTGTTTTTTTTTTTTTTTTTGTTTTTTTTTTTTTTTTTTGGGGGGGGGGGGGGGGGGGGGGGGTTGGGTTTTTTTGTTGTTTTTTTGTTTGGTGGGAAAATTGTGTTTGTAATCAAAGAACAAGAACAAGAAAAACAAAAATAATTTGAAAATAAACAAGAACAACAAGAGGAATAAAGAAGAACAACAAGAAGAAGAACAAGAAGAAGAACAACAAGAACAAAAAAAAGAAAACAAGAAAAAACAAAAAGAAGAAACCCCAAAAGAAGAAAACAAGAAAAGAAGAAAACAAAACAAGAAGAAAAGAAGAACAAGAAGAAAAGAAAAACAAGAACAAGAAGAAAAGAAAACAAGAAGAAGAACAAAAGAAGAAGAAGACGGGAAAAAAGAAAGAAAAAGAAGAAAAGAAGAAAGAAGAAGAAGAAGAAAAGAAGAAGAAAAGAAAAGAAGAAAAAAGAAGAAGAAAAGAAGAAGAAGAAGAAAAAAGAAGAAGAAAAAAGAAGAAAAAGAAGAAGAAGGAAGAAAAGAAGAAAAAAACAAAA
>NC_088373.1:21651931-21678137 GCF_034508935.2 Berghia stephanieae | reverse complement strand
TAATAAAAATAATAATAAATAATTTTAATAATAAAAATAATAATAATAAAAAAAAAATTTAAAAATAATAATAACAAAAATTAAAAAAAATAAATAAAAATTTAAAAAATAATAATAAAAATTTTAAAAAATTAATAATGATAAAAAAATAATAAATAAAAATAAAAAAATTTTATAATAATAAAAAATAAAAATTTTAAAATAATTTTTAAAAATTTAAAAAAAATTTTAATAATAAATAAAATTTAAAAATTTTAAAAAAAATTTAATAATAAAATAAAAATAATAATAAAATAATAATTTAAAATTTTAACAACAACAATAATAATAATAAAAAATAATAAAATGTTAATAATAAAAATGATAATAATAATAATAATAATAATAATTTTTTAATAATAAAAAAATAATAAAAAATAATAAAAAATAAAAAAAATTTAATAAAAATTTAAAATTAATAATAATAATAAAAATTTAATAAAAAGAATTACCTGAATTTAAATTAAAGTCTTTCTCCAAGGGCACTTTCCACACCAATGATGGTAAAATTATACTTTTCGTTGTCTTCCACTTCCTCAAAGACAAGATTCCCTACATTTTCCAGAAGTTTGCTGATGTATAGATTCACCATGTTCAAATCGTAGCCTGAAATGAATCAGAAGACAAGAATATTATATAAATATTTATTTATTTTTCGACGACAACAATAAAGTCTTTCCTTTAGAGGGTTGATCCAAGTATCTTGTGAAAGTGTGTGAAGAGAGTGCCCTACCAACTGAGCAGTCAAGACAACTAAGAGTTCTCCGATACCATTGCCTGCTCCCTAAGTTGTCATTTTATACTAATATCTGCTTCCTAATCTGCCTGGGTTCGAGCCTCGCTTGGCGCATAGTTGAGTCCTTGGAAAAGGCTCTTTACTCACATTCTCTCACCAGACTCAGGTGTAAAATGAGTACCTGGCCGTTAACAGCGTTGTCTCTGTCTGAAAAAATTATCGCCTGACAGGCGTCATATCTTGTCCTAAATATTAAATGTTGCTGTTGGACAGGGCCCTTTTTTAAAGTGTTTTGGCCACGTATAATGGATATTGCGCTATATAAAAGCTCAATTATTTTTTCGTTTTACTGTTCATGTCTATTAGAAAATACAATTGAATCATTTACATTCTAGACACACACAGTAACATTGAAAGTTATTCTGTTTCTTACAGTAACAGATGAATTATTATTTAATTAATTATTATTAATTAATAATTTACCATTACAAACAATGTGCAAAACATCCTCCATAGACAGGAAGAAGAATCGTGGGAATATCTGGCGTCTGCGTTCCAAATAGTGGAGGAGGGACTTCCGGCATTGCTCTAGACTACGACCCATGTGCTCTAGGATCTTGAGGATGTCTGGGATATAGAGAGAGATTCAATGTTAGTGGTGATGATGATGATGATGATGATGATGATGATGATGATGATGATGATGATGATGATGATGATGATGATGATGATGATGATGATGATGATGATGATGATGATGATGATGATGATGATGATGATGATGATGATGATATGTCTTTAATGATGTTTTTGAACACACTTCAATACTTGTTGTCAACTGTTTTTCATTTGCTTTTTTGTTGTCGTTTTTCTTGTGTATGTTTTTTTTTTTTGTTTTTTTTTTGTTTGTTTGTTTGTTTTATTTTGTTTTGTTTTTGTTTGTGTTCCATTCCTTGCTATTCCTAGAATAAACCTTGAATTTGTAGGGGCTGTTTATAAGGGTTATTGAAGTCTTATGAATTTATAGATGGTGCTAAGTGTGACTTGTATGAAATGCAAAATGTGAAATGTGTTTGCTTTACATTGTGTATTCAGCAGAAAACGATAAGGGCTGCCTGAAGCCGGTGATCATAAAATACTAACGAAAGAGTGAAAATGGAAAGGCTTCGTATGGGAACAAAACAGACAATGGCCTTGTCTGTTTTGTTCCCATACGAAGCCTTTCCATTTTCACTCTTTCGTTAGCATTGTGTATTCAGCCCATTTTAAACTCACGACTTTTGTAAATAAATGATGGATGAAGGAGTGTCAAATAAAAAGAAGATACAAGCTCAATGACCTTGACATAGAAAGATGTACTTTGTTTTTGAATTTGTTTTATGGGTTTTAGGGCGCTTGCAACACATTTAGGTCATATCAGCGCCAGTAAAAAGGAATAAAATGGGATAGTAAAAAGTTCTAGAATTACAAAAGCACCCAATAAAAGGCAAAAAAGGGGAATTGATTTAAATAGGAAACAGGTGTAGATTCACTAAGTTTGAGATCACCTAAAAGTCTCATCCATACACAAGCACAGGCCCTCACTTAGAGGAATACACTCAAATGTTTCCAAATCATATTTAATATGTAAACAAAACATAATACAGTGCATAAAAGAGAGATAATTAATAAGGAAAAAATATCATCTCCCAAAACAATAATAACTACATATTTGACTGTTTCCCTCTCAGCCAGGGTATCCAGCCAGGGCCAAGACAAAACCAAGAAATCTCATTCCAAGACAAAGACAGAGAACATGTTGGAAAACAAACATAGGGGGATAGAAGACATAGTAAGTGCCATCTCATTCTCCCTCTCTCTCTCTCTCTCTCTCTCTCTCTCTCTCTCTCTCTCTCTCTCTCTCTCTCTCTCTCTCTCTCTCTCTCTCTCTCTCTCTCTCTCTTCCACTGCACACACACACACACACACACACACACATATACACACACACATTTACAAATTTTCGCCTATATTATTATGACAATCTAATATAAATATATATATATGTATTTTGAGTTTACTTGAAAAAGGCCAAAGGCCGTAACGTTGTCTATTTTGTGTTGTTAATTCATGAGTTAGATTTACTCCCTATATCTTAATCTCCATCTCTCTGTCCACTATGGGAGAAAGTTTCAGAGGAAGATGAATTTTAAAATTATTGGATGAGCAAAAAGTCAAAGTGACTCACTCTTTCTGCTGCAGCATTGAAGAACGTTTGGATTTTTCTCTGTGGCCCTCATCAGGAGTCGGAAGTCCTTGTTGACCAGCGCAAACCGGTTGGCATCGTGTGATAAAGACTGTCGTACATCAGCACTTGTGTATACCTGTTGTGGAATAAAATCATTTGTTTGTTTTGTTTTTAAGGGTTTTACGGCGCTTGCAACTCATTTAGGTTATATCAGTGCCAGTAAAAAGCAAGACATGGGATAGTAAAAAGTTCTAGAATTACAATCAAAGCACAAAAGAAAAGGTAAGACAAAGGGGAATTGGTTCAAATAGGGAACAGATGTAGATTCCAAGAGCACACCGTCAAAGGACTTAGTTTGAGATCACCTAAAAGTCTCATCCAGACTCAAGCACAAGTCCCAACTAAGAGGAATACACTCAAATGTTTACCAATCATATAATATAATATGTAAACTAAACATAATACAATGCATAACAGAGAGATGATTTACAAGGAAAAAAATATCATCTCCCAAAACTATAACTATACATTCGACTATATCTCTCCCAGCCAAGGAACTCCGACAAGGATCAGGACAAAACTAAGTAATCTCATTCCAAGACAATGACAGGAAACAATTGGAAAACGGGTATGAGGGGATAGAAGACACAGCATGTACCTGTTTATTCAAATATAATTCATGAGCGCTTAGAGCTCCTGTATAGATTAAGCACAATATAAGTGCCTGTTGTTGTTATTATCATCATCATCATCATCATTATCATTATTAACATCATCATCATCAACAACATCACATCATCATTATCATCATCATCATCGCCATCACCATCATCATCATTACCATTATATAAGTGAGATGACATCTCAATTTCAATTCAATTCAAATATTTATTTATTCAAATATTTATTTATTGTCGGCATTTTAAAAATGTTTCATAGATAATGTAGTCAGGCTAATAGAAGCCTTTGACCGACATAGGTTATAACACATAGTGCATAAAAATACATAGTAATACATTTTCCTTTAAAACATTCCCTCATCAAGATTCCAATCATGACACACAAAGAAAAGTAACATAATATTATATATATATATATATATATTATATATATATATTATATATATATATATATATATATATATATATATATATATATATATATATATATATATATATATATATATATATATATATATATATATATATATATATATATATATATACATATATATATCTATAAATATATATATGTACGGTTAGATTAATTACAAATATTACATTTGCATGGCTGGCCATTCCATGAGAGGATATGATTTTTGAAAACATTAAAATTTGAAATTTTCCTGATGTGCTCGGGAAGTTCATTCCAAAGCAAAGCAGCAGAATATCTGAAAGATCTTTTGCCATAAGACGTTTTGACCCTGCAGATGCTATTTATATAAGACAAAACAGGTGGTATTAGCTGCAATTATATGATACATCTGAGCAAATTATCATTGAAAAAATCATAGATATTTTGATTTTTAAATTAGTAAGCATTTTTACACTTTTACATTGAAAAACAAAACATAACATAACAAAAATGATATCAAAAGAAAGAATAACCTTGTATATTTGTTTAAACTTGAACAACGAAAGTATATGAACAGTTGATATAACTGATAATAAGTACTTTGTGATAGACTAGCATTCTATCCAAAGGTAGCAAGTAATTACTACTGTCTGTTTCACACCATAGCAACTGGGATAAGCTCTGTTTCCATAAGCCTTATGATTCCAATGGACTACCATTTTTTAAAATGAATTAGTCAAAGTAGTAAAAAAAAAACAAACTTTGCTTACCTCCTCCATCTCCACCCATTTGTCCTGGACCTCCAGCCACGTTCCAAGGACAGCCTCAATCGTCTGCAGCCTCTTTTGCCATTTCAGAACCTCGTCCAAGAAGGAACCAGCGGCAGAGTTAGACTGCATGGCTTGCAGCGTCACCTGGTGGTGCTCCAACTCCTCAAAGATGGGCTCTGTGTTCGTCAGTAGAAGCAATCCGCCAGTGTCCTGGTAGACCAGGAAATTACATCATTTATCAGTTTGTTTGTTTTTAAGGGTTTTTACGACGCTTGCAACACATTTAGGTCATATCAGCGCCAGTCAAAAAGAAGGAAATTGGATTGTAAAGACATTCTAGAAGTAGAATTAAAAGGGCTTGACGTAAAAGTAAGACAAATGGGAATTGGTTCAAATAGGGAACAGATGTAGATTCCAAGGGCACACTATCAGTGTACTTAGTTTGAGATCACCGAAAAGTCTTACCAAGACACCAGCACAAGATCCCACTCAAAAGTTTATATGTAAATCATATGTAAAACAAAAATATTAAAGTCCACAGCAGAGAGATGATCCACAAAAAATATCATCTCCCAAAACCTTAACATTTGACTGTTTCCCTCCCAGCTAGGGTATCCGGCAAGGGTCTGAACAAAACCAAGTAATCTCATTCCAAGACAAATACAGGAAGCAATCGGAAAACAAATAAAGGGGGATAGAAGACACAGTATGTACCTCCCTGCCTACTACAGGAGGTCAGGAACCCCATCCAGGCATTTATCAGTCAGACAAAAGCAAAGTGATTTAACAAAATAATTATTATATGGACATTATCTATCAAACGAATATATAAGAAAAGGAATAGTAAATAAATCGACACATGATCATATAATAAATAAGTAAATATGAAACAAATAAATATTAGTTTTATGAGGCAAACAAATTTATCATCATTTCTAGATCTTAACAACGCGCCTACCACATTATCTTATTCGTCTATAGTGTTTCATTCATCCTGTTTTGTTGATAAAGGGGAAACCTGAAACGTCCATTTTATATGTTTTCGTATATCAAATTGAAGCTTACATTCAATTTTACATTGTTAATTTATTTCTTCGAGCTTCGAGCAGCAACATTTACAATGAGTTATCGACATGAAATTCTTACCTCTCCCAAGTTGAGGAGAGAACCTGGAAGGGAAGAGATACTGCTGCGTTTGTTTTTACTGTGCGAGCTTTGGTTGCTGATGCGACTTGTGGTTCGATTCCTGCTAGCAACTGTGCTTACTGGGCCAGCAGCCTCACTCTGACTGTATTCACTTTGGTTGTCCTTGGAAAAAGAAAAGAAAAGTTCACAAGTTATGGAATTTCATTGTAAGAATCAATTGACAAATCAATTTCAAAAAAGGCAATTTAAATTAATAATAATTGATTATTCAGCTTACAGAGCAAGCCACTACATCTAAATAGTCATATTTCAAAATAAATTATATACTCAAAATTCAATTCAAACAATAGTAATTTGAAAAAAAATTAGATTCTCTCTTCTCTCTTCTCTTCTTTTCTTTCTTCTTTTTCTTCCTTCTTCATTCTTTCTTCTTCTCATCTTCTTCTTCTTTCTTTTCTTCCTTACATTCATTTCATTTCTTTCATCTTCTTCTTCTTCCTTCTATCTTCTTCATTTCTCTCTCTTCTTCTTCTATTCTTTTCTTCATTCTCTTTCTTCCTTCTTCTTCTTCTTCTCTTCTTCTTCTTCTTCTTATCTTTTCTCTTCTTCTTTCTTCTTTCTTCTTCTTCTTGCTATTCTTCTTTTCTTCTTCTTCTTCTTCTTCTTCTTCTTCTTCTTCTTCTTCTTTTCTTCTTCTTCTTCTTCTTCTTCTTCTTCTTCTTCTTCTTCTTCTTCTTCTTCTTCTTCTTCTTCTTCTTCTTCTTCTTCTTCTTCTTCTTCTTCTTCTTCTTCTTCTTCTTCTTCTTCTTCTTCTTCTCTTCTTCTTCTTCTCTTCTTCTTCTTCTTCTTCTTCTTCTTCTTCTTCTTCTTTTCTTCTTCTTCTTCTTCTTCTTCTTCTTCTTCTTCTTCTTCTTCTTCTTCTTCTTCTTCTTCTTCTTCTTCTCTTTTCTTCTTCTCTTCTTCTTCTTCTTCTTCTTCTTCTTCTTCTTCTCTTCTTCTTCTTCTTCTTCTTCTCTTCTTCTTCTTCTTCTTCTTCTTTTCTTCTTCTTCTTCTTCTTCTTCTTCTTCTTCTTCTTCTTCTTCTTCTTCTTCTTCTTCTTCTTCTTCTTCTTCTTCTTCTTCTTCTTCTCTCTTCTTCTTCTTCTTCTTCTTCTTCTTCTTCTTCTTCTTCTTCTTCTTCTTCTTCTTCTTCTTCTTCTTCTTCTTCTTCTTCTTCTTCTTCTTCTTCTTCTTTCTTCTTCTTCTCTTCTTCTTCTTCTTCTTCTTCTTCTTCTTTTCTTCTTCTTCTTCTTCTTCTTCTTCTTCTTCTTCTTCTTTCTTTCTTCTTCTTCTTCTTCTTTCTTCTTCTTCTTCTTCTTCTTCTTCTTCTCTTCTTCTTCTTCTTCTTTCTTCTTCTTCTTCTTCTTCTTCTTCTTCTTCTTCTTCTTCTTCTTCTTCTCTTCTTCTTCTTCTTCTTCTTCTCTTCTTCTTCTTCTTTCTTCTTCTTCTTCTTCTTCTTCTTCTTCTTCTTCTTCTTCTTCTTCTTCTTCTTCTTCTTCTTCTTCTTCTTCTTCTTCTTCTTCTTCTTCTTCTTCTTTCTTCTTCTTCTTCTTCTCTTCTTCTTCTTCTTCTTCTTCTTTCTTCTTCTTCTTCTTCTTCTTCTTCTTTTCTTCTTCTTCTCTTCTTCTTCTTCTTCTTCTCTCTTCTTCTTCTTCTTCTTCTTCTTCTTCTTCTTCTTCTTCTTCTTCTTCTTCTTCTTCTTCTTCTTCTTCTTCTTCTTCTCTTCTTCTTCTTCTTCTTCTTCTTCTTCTTCTTCTTCTTCTTCTTCTTCTTTCTTCTTCTTCTCTCTTCTTCTTCTTCTTTTCTTCTTCTTCTTCTCTTCTTCTTCTTCTTCTTCTTCTTCTTCTTCTTCTTCTTCTTCTTCTTCTTCTTCTTCTTCTTCTTCTTCTCTTCTTCTTTCTTCTTCTTCTTCTTCTTTTCTTCTTCTTCTTCTTCTTCTTCTTTTCTTCTTCTTCTTCTTCTTCTTTTTCTTCTTCTTCTTCTTCTTCTTCTTCTTCTTCTTCTTTCTTTCTTCTTTCTTCTTCTTCTTCTTCTTCTTCTTCTTCTTCTTCTTCTTCTTCTTCTTTCTTCTTCTTCTTCTTCTTCTTCTTCTTCTTCTTCTTCTTCTTCTTCTTCTTCTTCTTCTTCTTCTTCTTCTTCTTCTTCTTCTTCTTCTTCTTCTTCTTCTTCTCTTTCTTCTTCTTCTTCTTCTTCTTCTTCTTCTTCTTCTTCTTCTTCTTTCTTCTTCTTCTTCTTCTTCTTCTTCTTCTTCTTTTCTTCTTCTTCTTTCTTCTTCTTCTTCTTCTTCTTCTTCTTCTTTCTTCTTCTTCTTCTTCTTCTCTTCTTCTTCTTTTCTTCTTCTTCTTCTTCTTCTTCTTCTTCTTCTTCTTCTTCTTCTTCTTCTTCTTCTTCTTCTTCTTCTTCTTCTTCTTCTTCTTCTTCTTCTTCTTCTTCTTCTTCTTTCTTCTTCTTCTTCTTCTTCTTCTTCTTCTTCTTCTTCTTCTTCTTCTTCTTCTTCTTCTTTCTTCTTCTTCTTCTTCTTCTTCTTCTTCTCTTCTTCTTCTTCTTCTTCTTCTTTTCTTCTTCTCTTCTTCTTCTTCTTCTTTTTTTCCTTCTTCTTCTTCTTCTTCTTCTTCTTTCTTCTTCTTCTTCTTCTTCTTTCTTCTTCTTCTTTCTTCTTCTTCTTCTTCTTCTTCTTTCTTCTTTTCTTCTTCTTCTTCTTCTTCTTTCTTCTTTCTTCTTTCTTCTTCTTCTTCTCTTCTTCTTCTCTTCTTCTTCTTCTTCTTCTTCTTCTTCTTCTTCTTCTTCTTCTTCTACTTCAAGTACCAAGTCTGTGCCAGACATCGGTGATCATGGTACGCCATTCATCTCTCTGATCAGATAACCTCAGAAAACTAATTAAATATTACTCTTCTCTTTCTTTGTCACCCAGCTGTTCAAACTATTCAAATATGTTTTTCTTGGTCTACCTTTACTCTTTTTACTTTCTATCTTTCCTGTGAGAGCAAGATGTTCAATACATTTATGTGGATTTAGGTGCCATAAAAATTGCATTTCTCTTTTTCGTATAGTACAAATCAGTAACCTTTAAGTTTCAGCTTGCTCTAATACTTCTTCATTAGTTTTCTAGTAGATTTATCGACTGAAAATACAAAATAAACATTTAAACCTGAGTGACATCAGCAGAGGTGGCCATCTTGTTTCTGACGTGTGGCCGTATCTCAAAGACTTTGCTCAGCCACACTTCCTCATAGGTCTTCAAGGCGTTCTCTATGGCCAGATCTTTGACAGCTCTCTGGACGATGGCACGGACGTCGTCCACATGTTCTGAAATTTGATATTTCACAAAACTGGATTTATCTTATTTATCGTAAAATTGTCTAAATTGTCTAAACAAGGGTGGTGGTCAATTTTATAAGTAGTCCTTCAAAGCCATTGGCCTCGTGGAGCTGGAGTTTATCCCAGTTTCTAATACTTGAAACAGACAATAGCAATTGTTTGTGTTTTTTGTTTGTTTTTAAGGGTTTTACAGCGCTTGCAACACATTTAGATATCAGAAAAAAATCTAGCCTACACACAGGATCCATCTTGGTCACTTTGAGTGTAAAAAAAACAAATAAAAAAATAATAATTTAATTCCCTTTATTCATCCCATAGGGATAATTTGTCTCTAGGATTTACTCCAAGGGAAGACTGGAATAACCCAGGCGTCAGCCACAGTGCAGCGCCACAAATTGAACTAGGGCGAGATGACTTGCTAAAGGCCACACAGTGCATCGAGTTTGGTACCTTTCAGGTACGAAGCAAAGACCGTACTGCTGAGCCACGCTGCCCCAGGTGCTCTACCAACTGAGCATCTTTTATTTATAGTCTCCTATTCAACGACTTACGTTGCAATCCAAGACTCAAGAGTTCCCTGAGAGTCATTCTCTTCAAGGTATCGTTGTCTATGGTGAGGGCGCCACCAGTCACGCGTACCAATTGTTTCCAATGTCTGGTTCTCATGGCTGGGTTGCTGAGGTCATCGATCAAAGGCAGACAAGCCTGGGATGCAGAAAGGGAGAGGTTTTTACTTTTACTTTAAAAATATGTTCGCAATTTTACTGTTATTTTTATTTTATTTACTATATTGCTTTATAAATAATGTAAATTTCATAAATTGTATTTTGCTGAGTCATTTATTTTAGTAATTCACATTTATAATTCAAATTTCCTTAGGGATGAACAAAGTTCATCAATTTATTTATTAATAAAAGAATTGAAATATTGTGTTTGAATCAAATTTACCCAATTTAAGTAAACCTTATAAGAATTGTACTTTAAAAACTCTTTTTCATATTAAAACAAAATAATTGAAACCAATCAAACATAATAATAGTAATATTAAGAAGAAAAAAGATATTTAAGAATAAAATTAATAAGAAAAATAAGAAAAAGGAGAAAAACAACAAAGCAACACTAGCAATAAGAAAACAACAACAACAACAACAACAATATTATTCATATTTCTCATTCATCTCTGGATTTATAGGGGGAGGGGGAGAATGCTGGTTTAAAAATAAAAAACAAAGTACCATCATTTTTATCTTATTGAATTTTTTTTTTTTTTAAACAAATAATACCTGTATATTGGTGATGGATTCATACAGGCCCATGTACACATCTTACCCGTATATTGGTGATGGATTCGTGCAGGCCCATGTACACATCTTACCCGTATATTGGTGATGGATTCATACAGGCCCATGTACACATCTTACCTGTATATTGGTGATGGATTCGTGCAGGCCCATGTACACACCTTACCTGTATATTGGTGATGGATTCGTGCAGGCCCATGTACACATCTTACTTGTATATTGGTGATGGATTCGTGCAGGCCCATGTACACATCTTACCTGTATATTGGTGATGGATTCATACAGGCCCATGTACACATCTTACCTGTATATTGGTGATGGATTCGTGCAGGCGTGAACACATCTTACCTGTATATTGGTGATGGATTCGTGCAGGCCCATGTACACATCCCACGTGAACACATCCTCTGGCAAGGCACGCACAATGTCCAGCTGTTTGTTCGTTTCCTCTCTCAGGAATTTGGTGTTCATTTTCTGCCACCTGTGACGCTTCCATTCTGATTGCTGCTCTTCTATCACTCTATAAGTCGAGAAAATTGAAAAAAATTAAGAAAGTTTTAAGCGAATCGGGGTCACACAAAGGGACCTGGATAAATTCCTGTTGAAGTCAAGATGTGGATTTCTAACAGCTTAAAAAAAAAAAAGAACTAAAAACCAAACATGAAACGTTTCGGGCTCAATCGCCTTCTTCAGTCAATGACAAAAAGAGTAAAAACGTTAAAATCGGGGTTATGCAAGTGTAGATACAGCGAGTATTATCTTTACAAGACAACAGAAAGGTGCCTCAGGCTTCACTAAATCTTTATAATGTCTTTCAAAACTACATTGTGTAACATACTGGCATTACGTTCTTAAAAATAGATGAAATTTGGTATGCATATTTATAACGAATTATTTTATAATGATAAGTTACAGTGCAATAACTTTGATAAGTTTGATAAAGTAAAAAAAAGGAAGTAGCAGGGACATAATGACTTATAAACCCATTTAAATCTGTATTAAAATCTAAGTCTACCCTTCTAAGTAATAAAATTCATCTTGATTAATGGACTGAATTTATCAACTCTCTTACCTCACAGTTTCCCACACTTGTTTCAAATTATTCAACTCGTGTCGACATCTAAAAAATTACAAGAAAAAAAAAACATTACAGGGATGTGCATGTTGCAAAGTATGTATAGACATTTGGGATTTGTTATTAACTATGATTCTTTTGAATTCTGTTAAATGATGATGATGTTTTGGAAATAATCACGTTTGATAGAAACAAGACATGAAAAGGGTAACATACCAAAAGAAGAAATGAGAAGAAGGAGAAGAAGAAAAAAAATACCATAAAATAAGCTCACATGAATTTTTATATCAAAATCTATTGAAAAATATTATGCTTTTGATAACATTGCTGAGAAAGCAAAGAAATAAATATGTTCCAATGAAATAGAATGTATGTTGGAGATATCATGTGCGTGTCATTGGTGGGCGAGTATCAGATGTCATCTCATACAATTTGCAACTGTTTTGTTTGTTTCATAATTAAAGCACTTACAAGCCTCTAAAACGTATGAAGCTAAAGGATGGAACGAGTTTGAAGAAAGAATCTAGATAAATAAAAAAAGTGATATCTCAAAAGTGACATCCAGACGTATCTACAAGATCCGAACCAAAAGAGGGCCATGAGCTCTTACAGGTCTGTCTGTTTCCACATGGTATATGCAGAATAAGTCAAATGGTATAAGCACAGGACAAGGATAGGAAATTACATGGGAGTGGAGAAAAAGTGTATGTATGAGTATGAGACAATAAGAGTTCATCTCACAACATAAGACAGGTTAACTCTAATTGTTGGTTTTTTTTTCACTTTGGTAACATCAACAAGTAATTCAATGCAAGAAACTTATGTAAAAATCCGTTACAAACAATTGACACTGTAAAATATTAGCCTAACTCACGTTGGCAAGATTGAGAAGTTGACAACAGAGGCCTCCAAAAGCTCCTGCAACTCGATGAGATCTTGAGCCTCGTTCTCGAGAACGACCAGCCTCTTACTGAAGCTGTCGATGATGCTATGGGCGTTGCTGATGCTGCACTCCCTTTGGTAGACGTCAGAGTTGTCAAGGTCATCTGACAGGGCAGTCACGCGCATGGCAAATGCCTCCAAATCCTGTGGTGTTGAATAGAATTAAGTGAGTCAAAATGTGTTAGTCATGAACATGCTATATATTTTTAACATTAATTTGTGACAAATCTACTCCAAACGGTAATATCAGTGAACTTACAGGATGAACTTACTTTAAATTATGTGTTAAATTTAACTTATAAATCTTTAAAATTTAAGTCTTTATCTAATAAACAAGATTTTGTTCCTTAAATTCTGAAAATGAAAATTTCCTGAGTCTGATCATTTCTTAAGCCAATAACGAAAACAATAAAATCATCAATTCGCCCCTTAAAATCCAGACGGACAGCATATAAAAATGTGTCACGTCTTAATCACAAGTAATAGGATCTTGAAGTCTAGCTTTTGATTCTTTTTGTTATTTAGAAGAAGGGGTTTGAGCATATAGAGAGAAAGTAAATGCAACTCATATATTGACTCAAATATATGTTCCCTTATATAAGTGTCACATTTACTCACTTTATCTTTCTCTCCATTTTATTGGCTCATTCAGGCACCTCTAGTTTTGGTTTGAGCCCAAAACGTTCTGTGTTTGGTATTTTGTTCTCATTTGAAACTGTTATAAATTCAATGCTGTTCATTACTTTTTACAGTCCCAGGCTTCTTGCAGCTTATTACCAGATTGAGCAATGGGACACAATCAGACAATTATTTAATTTTCTTCAAAGTAATCTCCCTTCATCTGCCATTACTGTTAAATGTCCTGATATGATTGCTATTCAATAATTTATGTTAACAGTTATTTTTCGTCTCTGTATGCATATGCGTGTGCGTGTCGTTGTGAGGGCATGTGTGTGTATGTGCTTGTATAAATGGGTGTGTATACAAAAATGTTTATAATAATGTTTTACAATTTTGTGCGCCTAGAGCTGCTTTGTCAACGAGATTGGGCGCTATACAAATAAACTTTATTATTATTATTATTATTATTATTATTATTATTATTATTATTATTATTATTATTATTATTATTATTATCATTATTACTATTATCATTATTATTATTATTATTATTATTATTATTATTATTATTATTAATATTATTTATTATTATTATTATTATTTATTATTATTATATATTATTATTTATTATTATTATCATTATTATTATTATTATTATTATTATTATTATTATTATTATTATATTATTATTATTATTATCATTATTATTATTACTATTATCATTATTATTATTATTATTATTATTATTATTATTATTATTATTATTATTATTATTATTATTATTATTATTATTATTATTATTATTATTATTATTATTATTATTAATGTGTCTTGCTGGATATGTAAAAACAAGAGGAATTTTATTTTCAGAAAAAAATAAGTTAGCGTGTTGTAAAACATGGTCAGGAGAATAACTTAACTTACCAGAAAATCAAAAACAAGACAACAATTGCAACAAACCAACCTGCGTGATGCTGGCAGATTCCTCCTGAATCCTGGGGCCGAGTCTCTGTTTGGCCAGAGACACTTTGGTTTTGAGGTTATTCCATCTCCCAGGTGCCGCGTTGAACAGGAACTGAGTCTTTTCAGGCAAGATTTGCCCGTATTTTTTCAGGAGGAGAACTGTGCGATGCATAGCGGCGAATTTTCCATCCATCTCGCTCTGTTGGGCTGACACCTTAAAGACAAATAGTGGTAACAATTCAATCTTTTGAACAATATTAAATATTGATTGGAACAATGTTAAATAACGATAAGTGAATTTGATTCGGTTGCTCGAATAATGGACGCTAAGATTTCTAGCTTAACTCTCTCCTTACCAGCCATTTATAGAATGTTCCCCGAAAATTCACATCTTCCCAACACTAAAATAGACTTTTCTTACCCAAACAGAAAAGTAACAAGTACATTCTATAAAGAATGTTGTTCAGCAAAATGAGCTCAACAACACAGTTTTTAGTATTTATATCTATAAACAAAGCATTTCTTTACATTTTGTGATGTACAAGAGAAATTGGAATGAGCAAATTGTCTGTTGTATCGTAACGAATGTGATGATTTTCCTATGGCTGGTAAGGAGAGGGTTATGGGAAAAAACGAATTCAAATAAGTGGCCCACACCTGGGCGGAAGTGCATTGATTTATCCATTTAGCTACCTCTGCTATTTAAAATTCACCCCAAACACCATAGCATACTCAATGTCTTAATCGTTTCTATGTTACATGTTTGTGGTGAGAATATTGGCTATTAAGCTTGACTGCTGGCCAACTAACTTCGCAGCGTTTGTGTTGAACCTGTGACCTCAAGAAGTTGGGGAGAGAGAAGGCTCTAATAAGACTGGGGTTAGAGGCGACTTTTTTAGGGGTTGTGGATAGATCATACGGTAGAGTCATGATCTCCCCGGCCAGGCGGAGTTGTCATACCAGTAAGGTTGTAGGTTCGAGCCCCCATCGCCGCGGCAAAATTTTTATTCTCTGTTGTCTTCTGGCACTTTCCTACTCACTTCTTTTCTTGTTATTATTCAAATGACTTACCTCGTTGAAGAGCCTCATCATTTTCATAAAACTGGCTGTGTCCCTCTCTTCTCCTGTGATGCTTTCAATCTCTGGCTCTATCCTCTTCAGAAACATGTCCAGCTTTTCCAACATCGATGTCACCTGATGGATGGATCAATATACATTACATGAGAATGTAGGTGAACAAACGTTTATACACAATATATCATTTTCTTTCATTTTTGCTAAACTTGTTTTGTTTTTTTTTGTTTTGTTCTTTTCAAGTTTCTTTTTTATAAAAATTCAAGTGACTTAAAATTAAAAAAAGAAAATTGGGTTTGCCCAAGAAAGGAAATTATGGTCATATTTTATATATCACGAAGTGGATAAAGGAATATCATTAACTTTAGCATTTATATTGGGCAATATCAACTAAACGTGTTCAAAGCATTTTACAAGAGATCCCAAGCCAACAGCAATACTTAACATGTAGGATGAGATTTGTCTCCTGTTAGACAATATAACTATTTTTTTTTCCACAGAGACAACACTTTAAACAGCCAGGCTCATTTTATACAGAAGTATGTCAGAAAAGAGCCTTTTCCAAGGACTCAAATTTGCACTGCTCAGAGTGAGACTCAAACCTGGTACCTACCGAAAATGAGTGTGATACGACAGGACTACAAGGCCATATATATGTTATCCCCTAACAATCCTGAATAACGATTCATGTGTTGTTTTAACCCTGAACTTAACAATTGTAGGAAAATTCTCACTTTCGTTAAAATACAAAGTTTTTCTTATTCAGAATTGTTTTATAAATCACAATATTTAAAGACAACTCTTTGTTACATTTACAATAACTTAATGCTGTTTTTGCTCAACAAATATATATACTCTCGTATATATATATATAGCTATTAAATTTGAGTTGTTTTTTAAAATTCATTTTATGCGTTGTGTCGGTATGACATTTCACAAAAAATTTTGAAAACGGTCAGCAAGAAGAGAGTTTAAAAAGTTGTTTTTTTTAACCTGATCAGAGAGGTACTTGGTGAACGTCCACATCCATTTGCTGGCGTAAGTTGTCAGCACTTGTTTGATTGGCTGTAGATCAACGCGTATCCAACCAACGTCGTGGTGCTCTTGGAGACCGTTGATTTCATCACGGGCGGTCTGAAAATACATTATGAGTCGTCAACTTTAAAGAACATTAAACTTTTCAAGGTGACTGCATCCGAGTTAAATTGTTTTATTTCTTAGATCTGAACATATAGTACTGTTTTACGGAAGGGGTGTTAACCCTTCGACAACCCCCAACCTGGAAGACCAGGTGACTCAAAAAGGGAAGAGACACACACCATTAGTCGCCTTTTACGACACGCTGGCTTGGCGTCGGGCTATTCTTGACCCTCTCAGTTGAGGGACCCCGGACACCACACGGGGGAGTAAAAGTATGAGAAGAAAAAAATCCATATAAAATTATCACTCTCCTCTGTTTGAAGATTGTACCTCTGGGCATAATCCTGGCCCTAATCGTAATCCTGGGCTCAATCTGAGGTAAATAAAGGGAGAATTTCTGGGGATTTTTATTAATGCCAAACTTGTTTGGTACAGTATTCTATTCAGATTTCATGTTTCGTTTTTTTTTGTTTTTTTGTTGTTTTTTTTTTGTTTTGTTTTCATGCATCAGTGCAAATACCGTAAAAATTCTGACTTTCATATTTTCAAAAAGTTATTTACCTTGTAGATATCAATTTCATGGTCAAACTCATCCAGAGAAGGGACGTTACTCTTCTCTCCTTCTTGCATTGCCTTTGGTGTCAGGAATGTTCTTTCAGCATGTTCTAGAACCTCAGCTGATAAAGCACTTCTGGCAGATGAACCCCTGCAAAAAAAAAAAAAAATGAGGCAAGGGGGGAGGGGGGGGGTGCGTTTAAACAAGGGAAAATATTGCCCACTGTGTTGAAACAACACGAGGGTCATATCCATTATCTATCCTTTTCTATATCATTACCGATTCTCAACAGATCACCAAAGGTTGTCTTAAAGCAAATCATTGGTCTCTTGTGTAGCTGATTAACCCTCTCCTTACCACCTACAGCAAAATCGTCACATTTGTAACGACACAATATACGTTTTTTCTTATACAGATGTACTGTGTACATCGCAATGATTTTTGTTTAATCAATAAGAACATAAAGTTGCTTTGTAGAGAGATTGGTTGAGTTTAAAAAATCAATTTTTCGGCTGGGTAGGCCTGCCATTTTTTGGGAAAATACTGAAAACGATTGGTAAAACGAGAGTTAATATAACGGGTTTTAATTGTTGCCTGTTTTCCCTTACCTGGAAGCTTGCGATGACCTTTCAGACTTGGCCAAAGCCTGTTGTTGTTGCTGTTGTATCGTTTGTCTCTCAGCCAATGACCTTTGCGCACTCCTGGTCCTGAGTGGGTTGGGGGTGATGTAACCATTGAGGAAGTCCTCAAAGGTCTGGTTCACATCTTGCTGCCACAGGAAGGCATATTCTTTGAACACGTCCAAGAGTTTCTGAGGGTTAGAAAGTCAAAAATAAAAGGCTGCATAGTTTGGTAGGACTTAAGAAAATAACAGTCAGGATTTCGCTCAGGATCAATAGATAGTATGAAGTTGACGTCACTCAGGTCTTTGTTATTGCTTTTTGCCATCCACTTTTATGAATAATTTTCACTAAACTGTATTAACCAGACTATAAATGTTCAAGGTTACATATAGTTTTGTGTGTTGGTCTGTTAAACTTCCGGATGGCAAAGTTGTGAGTTTCTAAGCCAAGCGCATTCTATCTATAAACATATTTGATTTGCCCAATGTTATTTAAATGTTTAGAGTCTGATGTTTTTTTAAATCACAGAGGTATGTAAAATTTTATCATTATTTATTACCATAATTAAATAAATAAATATTTAAAAATTAAACAACAAAAAAAAAAAAGTACAAGGATGTATCAAATAAATCACATTGTAATATAAAAAATAATTTTACTCCACTTTAATAACAACCTAATTCTTAGACATTATAACTTATTTTTTTCAAATTATTCTCACCTTGTCAATCATTCTATATTCTAAAAAGATGGAATTCAGTTTATATTTGGTTCAATACCAGTGTCAAAATAAAATTAATAAACTACACCGTAATGACCGACGGAGGATGAAACCCTTTAGGATAATTAAACTGATAATCATGGCTCATTATTCAAATAAAGATGACCTAATATTATCTTTAAAAAATTAATTTACGATTTTAATGGGCTGGATGGATGATTGTCGAGGACAGAAATCTTTCGTACACGGAGCTATCGCCAGTTGAAGATTACAACTAAATCGGAAAGTAAAATGTGAAAATCCATAATAGTCCAATATGCAGGTAAGTAAATCAATCAATTATATTTTTTGGACTCAGAACTTGTTTTTGGTGGTAACCAAAGTACTATTTTGAGATAAGACTGTTTTCATCAGAGAAACGCATTCATCATTGAAATAAAAAGTATTTCAATCTGAAATAAACTGAAACTTAGATAAATTTGACACTTGTGGTTAAGCATTTCAAAACAGCATTTGTGCTGTGTAGGAATCAACAGCATGTCTCATTCAGTGTAAGACTTAACATTAGAAGCAAATAATCTATGGAAATTTCCTTTTTTTCCCCACTCTTTATTATAAGATTGATGATATATAATGGTAACTTTTTAAAAAATACTCTAATCTTATTGTTTAATTTATCAAAAGACCTTAATAAATAATAACGTGAAGTTGAATGTAAGCTTCAATTTAATTACAAAAACAGATCAAATGAACGTTTCGGGTTTCCCCTTTATCAACAAAACAGGATGATTGAAACACCACGTGTTTCAATCATCCTGTTTTGTTGATAAAGGGGAAACCCGAAACGTTCATTTGATCTGTTTTTGCAATTAAAGTGAAGCTTACATTCAACTTCACGTTATTATTTATTTCTTTGAGCTTCGAGCAGCAACATTTACATTAAAAGACAAAGCACAAAATTCAAACCTTGCATTCTTCTCCATTGTCGTCCACCACTTGGTTGATGTCACCCAGTAACTGTTTGACTTCGTCATCAGCGGAGATGTAGTCTTCGTAGCAACCCTTCATTTGACACACAAGACAATACAAATGAAGCGATGAAATGTTAAACAATTATTGCTCTACAGGTTGGTCAATGTCTCATCAGATGGTAAAAGATTTAAATTTTCAGTAAAAATTCACACACCCATGACGTCATGTAATAATCTGGCATGGCAGTGTTCTGCATCGCTTGCAGCTGGGGCCGAAAAAAAAATCGCAAAATATCACTGATTTGCAATGCGGCCCCAAAATCTGCAAATTTTTTGCAAAATCTGCAATTATTTTGCAAATTTTTGCAAATTTTTAAGATTTTGCAGAGAAAAAGAAAAAAAAGACGAATTTTTTTTCTTTTAATTTGATAGCTCATTTAGAACGTGAAAGACAATAAATCAAGAGTAAATTCTTTTTTACATCTCATTTTCTTCCTTTTTTACTGGCGCTGATAAGACCTTACATTTGTTGCAAGCGCCATGAAACCCTTAAAAACAAACAAATACCTTTCTCTTTTATGAAATAATTATGGGGTTTTAGGAGAATTAATCGCAAATTTTTTTCTAAATTTGCGGGGGGGGTTTGGTTTTTTTTTTTCAAAAACTACCATGTCAGAATAATCAAACTCCTCATCCATTCGGATTAGAAGGGAAAATAGAGATGAATAAATAAAAAAAATACAGCCTTTTACAAGATATCTTTCAAATGTCATTGCCTAGGCATTCTATGAAGGAATGTAGATATTTCATCAAACATACAACTGATGTCGACAGGGATCATCCATTTTGTCCAAATTCAACAAATTGGAGGATAATAACCATGCTCAAGCGAAAAAAGAAAAGTTCTTAATGCAGGGATCGAACCCAAGACCTCCAGATCATAGTGTAATGCTGTAATCCCTTGGCCTCCTCACATTTGGTCTTTTAAAAAAAAAACATGACGATCCACTAAGACCTTTATTCTTTAGGAAGTCCTTCCTTATTGACATGAATAGTCACTTTTCATTAAATTATAACAAAAGATTGAGATTTACACACGGACTTTATCGCTTATCAAAAAAAAATTTAAAAATTATACCCTTCCACCACGACATCATAAGATAATGTCACCTAGGCATTCCATAAAGGAATATAATTAGTTCACCAAACAGGATATCTGATGTCAACAGGAATCACCCATATTGTCCAAATGACCAAATTGGGGGTTGATAATCTTGCTCAAGGAAAAAAAAAATGCCTGAAGTGGGGCTAGAACCCGGGACCTTCCGGGCCACAGTACAATGCCTTAACCACTCAGCCACTTCGCCCCCCTATTGCTTATTAACACATGCAAAAAATGTAGGTATCTTAGAACTGATATCCTCTCTTGAGCCATAACAAAAAGAGCCTTCGACCCAAATCTTGGAATAAAACTTAACTAATTTCTCTCTATGTTCATTTCCCAACTTTCATATTCTCTCTAAATATAGATAGATAAAAATAAAAAATAAAATAAAATAAAATAAGACATACTAGATCTTGAGCTTTTTTTTATATAACGCAATATCCACTAAACGTGCTCAAAGCGCTTTACAAAGGGTCACTTATTATTATTATTATTATTATTATTATTATTATTATTATTATTATTATTATTATTATTATTATTATTATTATTATTATTTTTATTATTATTATTATTATTATTATTATTATTATTATTATTATTATTATTATTATTATTATTATCATTATTATTGTACTTATTGGTGGTATTACGATTGTTGTATTTTTTTGGTAGTAATTAGTGGTATCAGTTTATTTTTTCGTTCAATTTACCATTTTTTTTTCCACTTTCATGTATGTTGTCATCAAATTGTGTGATTTATTGGCGAAAGCCAAAGATTGAATAAACTTTGAACTTTGAACTGATCAATAGCAACACATAACATATAGAACGACACATGACGCCTGTTAGGCGATATTACTATTTTTTCGGACAGAGACAACACTGTTAATAGCCAGGTACTCATTTTACACCTAGGTACAATGACAGAATGTAAGTAAAGAGTCTTTTCCAAGGACTCAACTATGCACCGAGCAAGGCTCGAACCCAGGACCTTCCGATACGAAAGCGAGTGTCATACCACAAGACCACATACCGCACATACAAGTAGAAAACGGTAAGGGCTGCCTGAAGCCGGTGATCATAAAATACTAACGAAAGAGTGAAAATGGAAAGGCTTCGTATGGGAACAAAACAGAATTTGTTTTCCACGTTTATTTGTGTACTGTTGTGCTGACGAAGGGTTTGTACCCAAAACGTCCATTGTCTGTCCACAACAGTACACAAATAAACGTGGAAAACAAATATGTTTTCCATGTTTATTTGTGTACTGTTGTGCTGACAAAGGGTTCGTACCCGAAACGTCCATTGTCTGTTTTGTTCCCATACGAAGCCTTTCCATTTTCACTCTTTCGTTAGCTGCACATACAAGTACAGGGCACACCCTACCTTGTTTCCCTGCATCTTGACCAGTTTTCCTCTGGCAAGGTAACTCTGCAACCAGGTGTGAACCAGTTCTTGAACGCTGACCACTGAACTCGTCTGGTCCAGGGGAGGACGGAATGCAACAGCGTTTTCTATCAGTTCCAGTCGAATTGTCAGGATGGGAACCACCAAAGAATCGATAGAATCCTGAGAGAAAAATGAAAGAATACGGTAGAAACCTGTTAAATCCAACATCACTGGACCAGTGTGAGTGAGGGAGCGAGTGAATGAAAAAATGAATGAAGGAATGAATGGATAAATGGATGAATAAATAAATGACTAAACAAATATGCAGCTTCAAATTATTGGACTGGAACCCTCAGTGCAGAAGATCAAGGGGAAGGCCACGAAGAACATGGAGAAGAATTAAAGAAGCTGATATACAGAGAAGTGATAAGACATGGAACGAGATAAAAAAGTTAGCTCAGGATAGAGAAGGATGGAAACTGTTTGTCTGTGGCCTATACCCTGACCCAGGGTGAAAAAGACAATGATGATGACGATGATGATGATGATGATGATGATGATGATGATGATGATGATGATGATGATGATGATGATGATGATGATGATATATATATATATATAATAAAGCAATAAACCTACCTCCATCATGTTAGCCTGGACTAAAGTGTTCAACATGGTTTTGAGCGATGCAAGGGTTGCCTGTTTGAGTCCATCCAGCACAATGGCATCCATGTAGTCTATATAATCTCTCCAGGCTGGAGATGCCTGGGAAATCTGAACCACCTCGTACGACTCCTGGACCAGACTGTGGATGCGAAACCCAGCGGGGACAACGATGTTCTCCAACTCATCATTCTGTTGTCTGTATGTTCAGAAAGAGAGAAAACATTCTTGTTTTAATATTATAATATCTCGCTGTAAATCGTCTTTTGATGAGAGATCTTTTAGCCAGTCGTCACCCGTCTTATGGAACCAACTGCCTTCATCCCTCAAAAAATGTCCGACATTTGAAAATTTTAAAAAGAAACTTAAAACACATCTCTTTAGAAAATCATTTGACGTTTAACATTTCTATCAGGCCTACATATTATAGATATCCTAAATTTTCATCTTGTAGCACAGTGCGTGGTATATAATTAAATTACAAATTAATTGATGCTATTCAAATATGATAGATTTTATGCTTAAATTATTAATTTATTGTTTTGTTTTATTTGAATATTGTAAAGCGCCTCTGAGCACATTGTGGATCTAGGCGTTATATAAATTCATTCATTCATTCATAAAAGTAGTTAGGAATGGGATAGGAATTGTGGAGGCAACAACTGGCAAAAAGATTATCGACTGCTCGGTAATGGCCCTTGAGTATGAAGAATGGCGTTCCATGACATTCAAACTCTGTAGGGAGACGGACCTCTGGTAAGGTAAGGTAAAATTAGTTGGGTTTTTATTTTTTCACTGTGAATGTAATAATGTCTTCTACCATCATCTCACATGTTAACATTAATATCTCGGCATTCATAACTTAATATGTTGGCTAATAAAGCAATTTTACATTATGTATCAATGAATCCTAAATCATTATTATGTTTAAACTTTCCAATGCTCGTTATTGTTTTTGCTTGTTTTTTGGGGTTTTTTTTTTCCTGTTTATAAATTTCCCTTTATTCATCCATACGTGAAATTTGTCTCTAGGGTCTATTCCAAGGGAAGACTGGACTAACCCAGGCGTCAGCCGCAGGTCAGCGCCACAAATTGAGCTAGGGCGAGGTGACTTGCTCAAGGCTGGACAGCGCAGCGGCTGGTGATCAAACTCGGTACCTTTCGAGTACAAAGCAAAGAGCCACACTGCTCTCTTATGTGATAATATAGCAAAGCAAATATGTTTAATTGGATAAAAAAAACTTCTACATGATATAGGCCTTTACTTGTTACCTATCCATTCCATGCCAAGTGGTGAATAAGGCCTATATTGGCCCCTTTTCCATACTACTATCAATTCATTTTTCTATGTATCGACTTAACTATTTTGATATATGAACATAGTGAAACCGTGTTCTCCTCACCTCGTTCAGCACAATGACAAATAGTTACATAAAAATATCAAATTGACGAATTAGGGAGCTGGCACTGATGCAAGATAAAGATCTGACAAAGTGAGTCTGAAACAGGGCGGCTATGTGGTCTAGTGGTATGACACTCTCTTTCGGATCGGAAGGTCCTGGATTCGAGCCTTGCTTGGCTCTTTACTCACATTCTCTCACTGTACTCAGGTGTAAAATGAGTACTTGGCCGTTAACAGCGTTGTCACTGTCCGAAAATAATTGTAATATCGCCTAACAGGCATCGTGTCCCGTCCTACATGTTAAATGTTGCTGTTGGCCAGGGATCCCTTGTAAAGCGCTTTGAGCATGCTTAGAGGATATTGCGCTATATAAAAGCCCAATTTTTTTTTTTTTTTAATGAGATAAATGAGATGGAAAAATACAAGAAACAAAAACCATCCCCAAAAATTCAGCATGCCTCGATTGACTTGAACAGTTTGATTTTTTGGGATGTTTTTTTTTATTCTAGAAATTTCTTTCTGCTTTGTCTGGCATTGTCATCTTTTTTCAGATCTTTATTTGCTTAGAAGAAGACAAGGATCCTGCCATTATCCTGACATGGCGGTTTTTTGCTAAAAAAAAATCCAAAATTTTGCAAGCTGAAAACATGGTAATGTAAATGTTGCTGCTCGAAGCTCAAAGAAATAATAATGTGAAATTGAATGCAAGTTTCAATTTAATAACAAAAGCAGATCAAATCAATTTTTTGGATTTCCCCTTTATCAACAAAACAGGATGAATGAAACACCACAGCAAAATTTGCAAAAATTTCCGATAAATTTTCCTAAAAATCCATAATTGGTTCATGAAAGAGAAAGATATTTGTTTGTTTATAAGGGTTTCACGGTGCTTACAACAAATTTAAGGTCATATCAGCACCAGTAGATAAGGAATAAAATGAGATCTTGATTAATTATCTTTCATATTCTACACGAGCTATCAAATTAAAAGAAAAAAAAATCGCCTTTTATTATTTTTTTTAATTATTGGTTTTTCTTTCTTTTTTTTAATGGTGCAAAATCTCAAAGTTTCCAAAAAAATTTCCGTAATACAAATTTGTGATATTTTGCAATTTTTTGCAGCCACAAGCGATGCAAAAATCTGCCATGCCAGAATATCGAAAAAAAAAAAAAAACCCTATCATTTATACGAATAAACTTACTTGTGCATCACCATCAACTCGTCCATGGAGTAAGACGTGGATTTGTCCCTGACACTGAAAACATCGAGAAGGCCTTTGGACCAGGAGATGGTCATTTCCGCGATCTGGTGACAGTTGGTCTGCACAATGTCCAGGTTTTGGTGCACGTCGAGGCAGACAAGGGACATGGCACATTCGATAAAGTCGGCGGATTCCTTCATCTTCCAAGTGCAATGCTGAAGACCTTCCTCAAACAACTGGAGAAAGAAAAGATAGTTTTTTAAAATAAAATAAAAATAAATAAAATATCCCTTTATTCATTCTCAAGGGGAAATTTGTCTTTAGGGTCTATTCCAAGGGAAGACTGGAATAACCCAGGCTTCAGCCCCAGAGCAGCGCAGCAAAGTGAGCTAAGGCTTGGGACTTGCTCAAGGCCACACAGCACAGCGGGGATGATTGAACCTTTGTACCTTTGAATGAATGTACCTTTCGGGTACGAAGCAAATACCGTACCACCTTTTTAGTTTACTGATTTTTAAAATTTTTTTAATGTTTGTGCGGCTATGTGGTCTAGTGGTATGACACTCGCTTTCAGATCAGAAGGTCCTGGGTTCGATCCTCGCTCGGCACAAAGTTGAGTCCTTGGAGAAAGCTCTTCACTCACATTCTCTCACCTTACTGAAGTGTAAAATGAGTACCTAGCCGTTAAGAGCATTGTCTCCGTCAGAAAAAAAATTGTAATATCGCCTGACAGGTGTAATGTCCTGTCCTAAGTGTTTAATGTTGCTGTTAGCCAGAGACCCCTTGTAAAGTGCTTTGAGCACGTTTAGTGGATATTGCCCTATATAAAGGCTCAATTTAATTATCTATTTGGTTTATTTTTTGTTATTTTTGTATATTTTAAATTGTCTTCAGGAATTTTAAATGTAATATTCAATAATGGACAAATAACAAATATCCCAATGTACAATCTAACTTGAATCGTGTTTTGTTTGTATACCATTATGGAATTTTAAGAAAATGATATAAAACCAAAATCTAAAATATTTTTTCAATGCAAAATATGT
>NC_088373.1:21646931-21649431 GCF_034508935.2 Berghia stephanieae | reverse complement strand
AATTGCAGGGTTGATGGTGGTGGTGATGATAGCAATGACGAATAGTTGTTTATAATATAGAAAGACAATTCACTTTCTTTAGAACAATATCATTTCGATACATGACTTGTATCAATAGAAAAATCCACACTGATAATCATAAAATCAGCACTGGTAGTGAACAGAAGATTGTGTGTACTGAGATTGTCGGCATTGGGGCTGAGTGAGTTAACTTTAGCTCTTCACTTTGGCACTCTATCTATGCAGAGTTAACTTTAGCTCTTCACTTTGGCACACTATATATGTGAAGTTAACTTTAGATCTTCACTTTGGCACACTATCTATGTGAAGTTAACTTTAGATCTTCACTTTGGCACTCTATCTATGCAACAGAGTAGACCTTCAGAAACATGAGGCTCATGGAGCTGGAGATTATCCCGGATTCTATAGCATGAAACAGACAACAGACATTGCTCCTTATCCTTTGGATAGGATGCTAGGCTATTGCAAAGTACTTTCCACAAGATCTGACAGACCCAGCTACCCATCACTGCTGGGTGGACAGGGATGGGGAGGGATGAGGGGGGGGGGGGGGGGGTTAGGAAAAAATATTGACTGCACCGAGGTTTGATCTTGGTCCCATTGTCTGTGCAGTGAGTGCTCTACCAACTGAGCTATCCGGACCCCCCATCTAGGCAACAGTCGAATATTTTGGGATGAGGTTTTCTCAGGAATAACAACTTACCAAGAGAGGCTGCTTGAGTTTTTGTGTCAGTTCTGACACGATGTCTGTCTTCCATTGGGAAACTATGTCAGCTTCGAATCTACAAAAGATGAAAAAAAAAGTATTTATCAACAATTATATATTGGACCAAAATAAATATATGACCATCGTTTCAATGTGGTACTTATATATTGGACCAAAATAAATATATGACCATCGTTTCAATGTGGTACTTATATATTGGACCAAAATAAATATATGACCATCGTTTCAATGTGGTACTTATATATTGGACCAAAATAAATATATGACCATCGTTTCAATGTGGTACTTATATATTGGACCAAAATAAATATATGACCATCGTTTCAATGTGGTACTTATATATTGGACAAAAATAAATATATGACCATCGTTTCAATGTGGTACTTATATAATGGACAAAAATAAATATATGACCATCGTTTCAATGTGGTATTATGTCTGAATGGACGAGATGCAGGAAATCGAATAAGAGGTTAAAGGTTAAGTGATCGGCCACGAGGAACATGGAGAAGAATTAAAGAAGCTGATATACAGAGAAGTGGTAAGACCTGGAATGAGATAAAAAAAAAGTTAGCTCAGGATAGAGAAGGATGGAAACTGTTTGTCTGTGGCCTATACCCTGACCCAGGGTGAAAAAGGCAATGATGATGATGATCGGGAATGGGGAATTTAGATTTGGTTAAAGTTTAAGAGAGAAAAACTCACTCTCTTTTGTTTTAATGGAAATTTCATAAATCAAGCTTACAACTCATTTTAACTCTCTCGAGTTCACCAAGCATTAGGTTCCCATGTTGTATGATCATGGAAACAGAATAGGCTATGTGGTCTTGTGGTATGACACTCAATTTTGGATGGGAAGGTCCTGGGTTCGAGCCTCGCTCGCTCGACGCATAGTTGAGTCCTTGGGAAAAGGCCCTTTACTCACATTCTCTCACCGTACTCAGGTGTAAAATGAGTACCTGGATGTGAACATCGTTGTCTCTGTCGGAAAAAAATTGTAATATCACCTAACAGGTGTCATGTCTCATTCTACATGGTACGTGTTGCGCGGTTGGTTAGGGACCCCTTGTAAAGCATTTTGAGCATAATTAGTGGATATTGCACTATATAAAAGCTAAATTTTAAAAAATAATTTTTTAAATTAGTACAGTGCACTTACTTCTCAAATATTTGCATGGCATCCCTGTAGGCGTCCCTCATCTGCCAGCCCTTGTCGTCTTCCAGAGAATGGGGACTCACTTGCTTCATTTTCTTCATGGGGATCTGGTAAAAATGAGGAAGGGGGTGGGGGGGAGGGGGGGATGGAGAGATAAGGGGAGAGAGAGAGAGAAATTGGGGTGGAGGGAGATGTAATCTTACAATGTTATTGAGTCATGAAATTGATTTTTGACAACAAAAATCAGAAATTCTAGGTGAATTGGTTAAAGCAATACACACACACAAACATATATATATATATATATATATATATATATATATATATATATATATATATATATATATATATATATATATATATTCCAAGACAAAGAAAGAAAGCAAGTTGGAAAACAGATATAGGGGGATAGAAGACACAGTATGTACCTCACTACCCACTACACTTTTGTATACATGTGTAGAAACAATGTGCTAGCGTGTATGTTTGTGTATGTCTGTGTCTGTATTTGTAGATGTGTTGATTTTCATACCATGAACCAAACTGTTTGAGCATTGTTTACCTCACATGAATTGCCTGTTATTTGGACAATAAAG